>NC_043707.1:47518125-47612112 GCF_006229205.1 Suricata suricatta
TCTCTCAAGTTTTGCGTCCCTCTCTCTCCCCAACTCTCTTTCCCCCTTCCCCTCCCCATGGTCCTCCATTAGGTTTCTCCTGTTCTCCTGTTAGACCTATGAGTGCAAACATATGGTTTCTGTCCTTCTCCGCCTGACTTACTTCGCTTAGCATGACACCCTCGAGGTCCATCCACTTTCCTACAAATGGCCAGATTTCATTCTTTCTCATTGACATGTAATACTCCATTGTGTATATATACTACATCTTCTTGACCCACTCATCCATCAGGTGATGGACATTTAGGCTCCTTCCATGTTTTGGCTATTGTTGACAGTGCTGCTATGAACATTGGGGTACATGTGCCTCTATGCATCAGCACTTCTGTGTCCCTTGGGTGGATCCCCAGCAGTCTATTGCTGGGTCATAGGGGAGTTCTACTGATAGTTTTTTTGAGGAACCTTCATACTGTTTTTATTGATACAGAAAGTCCTTAGCATCACACACCCCTTAGGAACCTATGAAAGTGTCTGGAAAGAAAAAAAAAGAAAAGAGAAAGGGTGGAAAGTTCCAGAAAGATTTTTCCCTTTCTGACACTTTTAATTTTGCTTTAACTTTTCAGACTTAATCTAGAAATTTTTCGTTCACTCATTCAGAAAGCTGTGTGTGTGTGTGTGTGTGTGTGTGTGTGTAAATTGGCCATGTGTCCAGCACCGTGGTACAAAATACTTCCTTGTAAAAGCATAGCTTCTTCTAACCAAGGTACTTAAAATCTGGGGAAAATAAGAGCAGTTCAAAGCAGTCTGAGTACTATAAGAATTCAGAGTAAAGGAATGCTGAATTTGGCCTAGAAGCATCATAAAATAGGTCAGATGTTTCTTCATAAATTTGTGTGGTTATCCCTCTGAGCCCCACATTTTTCTTTGACTCTAAATTCATGGTTGGTTCTGTGTTGAGGTTTTTATTTAGCCAGGTTGGTGTCTACCATTGATATAAAGACAAGGATATGAATGTAGAAATAGAATCTATTCCAAACCAGACTTCTCAGAATTAGGGCTGAGCTGAGAGCCGAGGAGGGAGGAGGGTGTGGGAAGGAGCTAGAGTAGATCAGTTGCCACTCTGAGACTCTGTTCTCTTTTGGGACTGCCCTTCCGGGTGTAAGCAGGTGGTCTGGAGAACGGCCCAGCACCCTGATTCCTCCTGACGCCATGTCTCCAGGCCCCTGGACGCTTTGACACTGTGCTCCTCCCCATGGACTCCCTGCTGTTGGACATGACAAATAGGAACTCTCTCTCTCTTTTCAGGTGAAACCAGTGGGAACGAAAGTGATGCCGAGTATCTGCCAAAGAGTGAGTGAGTCAGTGGGGCTGCTCCCTTCCTCGTCATGGTCATGGTCATGGGTGGAGTAGCATCTACCTTTGTGACTGAGCATGTTTTACCCACATTCAGCTTTATTTCGAAGGTGATATTTTCATGAGAAGGACCTGCTGAAATTTGGGGGACTAAGCAGTGCACTGTTAGGTGTTTGACAGCATTAAAAACCTCCCGTGGTAGAATGAGGCAAACATTCCGTACGAAAGTGTGGTTCGTAAGATGGAATGTTCTTAGGGGAGCGGCGAAACTGCATGTTCAGACATATGTGCAGTAGTTTCCCAGCAGCCAAAACAGAGTATGTGAATCATCCTCTGAGACAAATACATACCATTAAATATCTAATTTTTCATAATCATTCAAAGGTACTTATTTAAGTAACTTTGATATCTCTGATATTGAAATAGGAAACATTGATCTATTTCTCATTTACAGACATTTATTTATATTTCAAATTAGTGTGCCGTTTACTTTCTTTAAGAAAACTTTTTTTTAAAAATCCATTTGTTTTTGAGAGAGAGACAGAGTGCGAGCAGGGGAAGGGCAGAGAGAGAGGGAAACACAGAACCCTAAGCAGGCTCCAGGCTCTGAGCTGTCAGCACAGAGCCCAATGCAGGGCTCGAACTCATGAACTGTGAGATCATGACCTGAGCCGAAGTTGGTCGCTCAACCGACTGAGCCACCCAGGCGCCCCTGTGCCATTTACTTTCTATTAGCGCATAGAATCTGCCATGCATTTTTTGACTGTATTTGTTCAAACATTTCATGGTGCTCTGTATCCTTCATATAATGGATTTCATAGCAAATTATGTAGTTCCTGTTTCACTGACTGACACATGGAGGCATGAGAAAAGTCAGAGACATGAGTTGTCAAACCTGAGTATAGGGCAGTTTCGTGTCTTGATACTCGGGTCTTATGATTAATAGTCATGTGCTCTCTCCATTGGCCCGAATTGCCTCAGGTGCTTGATTCTATAGCTTTACTGGAGGTGAAACTTAAGTCATCATCAGGTTCAGCCTGGATGTGTAAGGATGACAGATCTAATGCCATTGCTACTGAGAAACGGGACCTAAGATGTTCTTGATTTGAATGGAGCTTTGCCTAGAGCACTAAATATGCTGGATAATTCTGGGGAGCCATTTTGAGATGCATTTTTAAGTGTTCTTAATATTTGGTCCATAGTGTAACCTCTTTCTTTGGGGACAGAATGCCTCACCTCTCAAAGGAAAAGCAAGCAATTAGTCAGATGATACGTCTTTCGATCACAGTTCAGAATGACACACAATCAAATCTCTGGGCCACTTAGACTATTTCTTCTGAAAGTTCAGCGTTTCTCCTAGAGGAGACCACCCCACCTTGTCCACAGTTAGAGATAAATGAGAATAAAGGATAAATGTTAGCTGGTTTTGGGTGGAATTTCTCATATTTAAATAGTATGCTTCCATAAGTTCGTTCTTTTGAACAATCGTATGTTAATCAGTCTCTTCTTTTGCTTCTTTTTTTCCCTCTTGGATTTAACATCATACACTGATATAAGGCATGTGCCCATTATTAATAATATATGCCAAGGAGAGAAGGGAAAAGGGCAGATTCTTTAATGTGAGGCTAGTTTTTATTTTAATTTTATCAAACTCGTCTTTTTATGTACTTAGCCTCTGTAGGACTCAGTTCTTTTCTCAGATCTTCCCCCACTACACACACACACACACACACACACACACACACACACACACGCACACACACACACACACACGCGATTTCATGGTCCCAATTATGAGGGTAACAAAGTCAAGAGAAATGTAGCTTAGATTAAATTTCCTTACAGCTTGTAGCCCACTGATAGACAGCTGACACATGCAGAGGGTGACCTTCCTCAAGGAGCTCACGGGTACCTTCCTACCTTAATGTTTATGTTTTATTAAAAACTAAAAGTAGAGGCGCCTGGGTGGTTCAGTTGGTTAAGTGTCTGACTCTTGGTCATGATCTCACGGTTTGTGAGTTCAAGCCCCATGTCAGGCTCTGCGCTGACAGTGTGGTGCCTGCTTGGGATTCTCTCTCTCCCTCTCCTTCTCTCTGTCGGCTCACCCCCCTCAAAATTAACAAAGTTTTTAAAAACTTGAAAAAAAAAACCAAAAAACAACCTTATCTAGATAATAGCTAAATCTTCGGGGTCCTGTACGACCCTGCTTGCAGCATACGGAAGTTGCTGAGAAACTGACTTTATCTCTCTCCCGCTCCCTCCACAACTTAGGAGTATATAGTCAGTCTCTCCTCACAGCCGCAGTGCAGCTCTTGCTGCCCGCGGGCCCTGTGCCCAGGCCATCATAAAACCACATTTTTGCACCAACATGTCTCAACAATTCTTTCTTAGTCGTTTACTCACAAACCCCACTTCATAATTTCATCACCAACAGAGGCATCTGTTGTCAGGCCAGTGCTTTTATGACGTTTTCCTCGCATCCTGATGTTACGCCATGAAAGGGGGGAGAGCATGGAATGTGTGTTGGGACGGACGTAGAGTATCGGTTGGGACACCGCAGGCTCCTGGGCCCTTGTGGGCATCTGTCCTTGTTCCCCGAGTCTGTCACAGGCCTCGCAGGGCTGTGCGGCAGACGTCGGCCAGGCAGCACCCAGTCAGCAATGACTGGGTGAAGATCAGTCCAGACGGGTCATGACCTGTGGGCGCCGGACGGCAGGTGGGGCTGCGAAGGAAAAACCGGCTCCCTGATTTCACCGCAGACCGCCACAAGCGCCTCGCCCAGCTGCAGCAGTCTTCCAAGAGGAACCCTCACTACCAGACCCTCGAGAGGGATCTCATCGAATTACAGGAGCAGCAGCTCTTTGAACTTTTCGTGGTGGTGTCTCTCCAGAAGAAGCCGTTGGAGATAAGCTACGTTCCCCAGGTCATACAGCAATTCCCTAGCAAGGTAGGTGCAGGGAGACCAAGAGGCCTTCAGGAATGTTCTCGAGTCTCTGTGTGTCTCATCTCCACCCTTCTTTCCATTGTCATCTCAAGCAGCTTTTCACTAATACTGTACCTCTTGTAAGATCTGGTAAGTGACTCTGGTGACCTCTCACGTCTGGCCTGAGCTGCAAACCAGGGCAAGAACTCATTATCCAAATTGTTTTGTTTCATTTTTTAAAATTTTTTCCTCTGCTGCTTATTTAGTGCCCTTTAGCAAATAGCAAAGCCTCAGTTTTCTCATTCATGACGAGGGGAACAATAAACACAACAGAACAGGACAGTTTAGAGCGTGGACTCTAAGCCAACTCTCGGCACCTGCCACTAATTAGCTCTGTGACTCTGAGCAATTACTTAACTTCTCTGTGCCTTGGTTTCTTCATTTGTAAAATGGAGGTAGTCATAAGAATGTCTATCCTGTTGAGTTGCAAGGAGGATTAAATGAGATGTATAAAGTGCTTAGAATAATGTCTAACATATCTGTAGAATGTTATCCATTATTAGTGAGGGTTTAATAAGATAATGTATTTAAAGTACTTAATGCAGTTCCCAGCACATAGTAAGCACTTCATAAATGGTAGCTATTATTAACAAATATTATTTGACTTTCTCTACCTTGTGCCTGAGGGGGCATAACAGTAAAGAGCAAACAGAAACCCCACTGTAGGCTGAGAGAGAAACCACAGAAGAAAAGAAAAAGTTTTCTATTTTATTTTGTGTTTAATTTTTCCTGCTTTTTGACCAACGAGTCCACAGTTTCATCTTGCAACTGTGCTCCGCAGATTACGTAACTGGCCTTGGTAAGGGGTGATCCCTTTAAATAGGGAGTTTACTCATGCTCCATCTTAAAACTTGAATAAATAATACTCTTATTTATCTGCCCAGTTGCTTTAGGACTTGGGATTTAAACCCTGAGTTACATGTTTCACCAAAAAAGCCACTGGAGCACAACTGTACTGGAATGGAACCCAAGAGACGTTTCCGGCATAAGGTCTCTTTAAAAAAAAACAAAGTGCTGGGGCCCCTGAGTGGCTCAACTGGTTAAGCGTTTGAGTTTGGTTCAGATCATGATCTTGTGGTTTGTGGGTTCGAGCCCCACTGCCAGTGCAGAGCCTGCTTGGGATGCTCCGTCTCCCTCTCTTTCTCTGCCCCTTCTCCACGTGCTCTCTCTCTCTCTCTGAAAAATAACCGTTAAAAAGTGCTTAACAACATTCCTACAATAAACAAAACAGTGTTTAATTTCATATAAAATTATTCAGCCCAGCCTGAAAGCCACAGTGTCCCTACACTAACTATGGAAATCTAAAATGATGTAATCCAGATGGTCTTGAAAAGTCAAATTTCCCATGAAGAGGAGCTTAATTTTTTTTTAATTGTAATTTTTTTAATGTTTTATTTATTTTTGATACAGAGAGAGACAAAGCATGAGAGGGAGGAGGGGCAGAGAGAGAAGGAGACACAGAACCGGAAGCAGGCTCCAGGCTCTGAGCTAGCTGTCAGCACAGAGCCTGACGTGGGGCTTGAACCCATGAACGTGAGATCTGACCTGAGCCGAAGTCGGAGGCTTAACCGACTGAGCCACCCAGGCGCCCCAATTTTTTTTTTCTGATTTTCAATCAGTCTTACCTTTGCAAAGAGAAATCTCGAGGTTGACCCTGTTTTCAACAAAGCCTGAATTAATGGACTCAGAACCAGAGAAGGACCCAGTTGACTCTGGAGGTGATTCAGGGATATTTCTGAGCAACTTACATTGCATTCTTGTGTGTGAGGCTCCCATAAGTTAGGGAGGGAAAGAGCTGACCAAGTCTCTCCTATTTGTGCTGTGGAAAACCGTACACGAAGATGATTCTGAGTCATTTAACAATATTAAAACAATAGAATGCGAGACAACTAAAATTTTGTTAGAATGCTTTTCTGTTCCTGAGGAGCTCAATGAATATCTAGGTGACTCAGAATGGCTGCAGGTTTTGTTTCAGAAATTAAAGGATACATCGTTTGTATTAGTTACATAGCGGTAATATGGCTATTAGACTTCTTCTTGTTTTCATACTAATTTTTAAATGTCTGTTGGTTTAACTAAATTTAGATTGTTCTTTTAAGTATGATACCAGACTTGCACAAAAAAGCCTTCCACGCTAAAATTTTACAGGAAGTTGCAAACCAGTAATTAGTTAGCAAAGATTATATGCTACGAGAAATGATTTTATATGGGGTAGATTCTAAAAATAGTATCTTCTCTAAATAACATTCAAAGCATCTTTGATTATTGATCAGAGAATATCTGGCATTAACTGGGCTTTTGCTATCAGTTTACTAAAGAATAGAGTTTTATGTCCCGTGATTGATTAAAATATTGGGTTTCCACTAGTATGTGAATCCTGAATTAAGATTCTACCTCTAGACTAGGAACTATTTTCAGTCACGCCTCTTACATCAGATTATAGGATCTCCGCAAGTAACCATTTCTATGTAAAAATGGGCTTCTTTATTCTTAGTAACTGTGTTCTCAGTGTATCGTCAGTGATTGCTGGCCTTGGCCTTCCTGTGGTGTGAAACAACACAAAACCATGCTGACATGACTAATAGTTAGGGTTATCAGCGACCTCTCTTCCCGTGACTGGGCTGTTTTGCATATCTATTCTTCGCTTATCCAGAATATTAGTCACCTATAAATGTCCTCTTTTTCAGGGTGATCATGGCTTTAAGCAGTCCAAAGACATGGAAGAGAGGCTCAAAGTTATTCCCAAGTTTTGTTTTCCTGACTCAAAGGACTGGGTGCCAACCTCAGAACTCAAGAGGTAAATGGGTTCCTTAATCTGCTTTCTCATTTTAGAACTGCAAAATTAGAATCAGAATGTTTGAGAAAGGGGTAGAGCCAGCAGTTAAAGCTGTGAGGACACTAGCAGGTCAAGGATGCAGTGGGAGGAAAGGAAGAAACAGAATTAGAACATTTCCTATGTGAGTTCCAGAAAGAAAAACGCAGAATAGTTTCAGTGTCAAAGAGAAAAGGAGTTTGAGAATCTCTGCAGTTGGCCAGTTTTGCGGGAGGGGAAGTTTTGTTTTCTATACGATCAGAAATGCCACCAAGTGGACAGAAAAGGAAGAAAGACTCGAGCAGAGGGATCTTATTTAGGAGACAAAACAGAGCGGTGTCTGCACCTTGTTTCTTCTTCAAGTGGATGGAAGCCAAAGCCCAGACTGTCCATTCCCCTGTGGAACTCGTCCATAGGGAGGCTCCAGACTGGGAGGTGTGGGCATATTGAGAAGGGAAGGTAAAGAATTTCTTCCCGGGATCTCGAGGGAACGGTGTTCAATTAATAAACAGTCATCCTCTCTGAACCCAGCTTATAAGCAGACAGCTGCTTTGTTCAGAACTGTAATTATTGGCCGTGCTATTTAGGCTGAAAAGCATGATTCTGGAGCCGTGGCACATGCAGGGGACCTGCTGGGGGAGAGCCTCAGCCCTTGCCAGCCTCCAGCCTGAGCTGCTGTCTCTCCTAACCAGTTAGGCCTGGTTCTCCTCTCAGAGCCACCAGTCCTGATGGCCTCAGGCTGTCAGGTGCACCGCTAACTGCACAGGCCGTGTCTTTCTTGATGATCTGGCTGCTTCATAGCTGGCTCTTCTGCCCAATGAGTTATGTGGGTTTTTTTCTGGAACATTTGGAAAATACAGAGGGGTAAATACAAAGCAGAAGTTATACGCTGCTGGCATTCTGGCACTCAGAAATAACTAAATATTCTGGCATATTCCCTTTCCATCTTTATTTTTGGCCATATGTACATATTTGTATTCATTGCTCAAATTTGGGTTTCTTTGATTATTAATGAATTTCTTTCTTGGTCTTCTTTTTGTAAACTATGCAGATTTTTTTTCTTGTGTGTGTGTGTGTGTGTGTGTGTGTGTGTGTGTGTGCGCGCGCGCACACACGCGTGTATGTTTTAGAGAGAGAGCACTCAGGAGTGGGAGTGGGCAGGGAAAAAGGGGGACAGAGGATCTGAAGCGAGTGCCATGCTGACAGCAGAGAGCCCAATGCAGGGCTTGAACTCATGAACTCTGAGATCACGACCTGAGCGGAAGCCAGGCACGTAACCAACTGAACCCCCAAAGCACCCGTCTATGGAGATCTTTTGCTTATGTTTCCAGTGAGGAGTTGATAATTTTCCTACCAACTTTTATAGTTAAGGATATAAGCCTTTGCCTATCACCATTCCATAGGACCTCTCAGAACTAAATAGAAGAATTTGGAAGGGAAAAATACCTTTCCTAAATGTTAAACTCTATCGGATATTCACTAAAGGAAAATAGGCTTGATTAATAGCTAGACTGGATAAATAAGAAAGGAAAAGGCAGTGGCATCAGTTCATTCTGTACGTCTTCTCTCACCACATACGGTGCAAGGCAAGATGTTCTCAGGCCTGGACATTCTCCCTCAGGAGGAAGGGGAATTGCAATAAATGTAGTATTAATGCCTCCTCGTACATCACAAAATGATTGCTGCTGGACACTAATTTTAAATTGTTCGTTCGGGGGCTCCTGGGGGGCTAAGTCCGTTAAGTGTCCAACTGCAGCTCAGATTGTGATCTCCCAGATCGTGAGTTCGAGCCCCGCATTGGGCCCCGCATTGGGCTCCACACAGTACAGGGCCTGCTTGGGATTCTCTCCCTCCCCCCTACTCTCTTAAAACAAGTGAATAAACAAAACAAACAAACAAAAACTTTAAAATACAGTTTGTTCCATGAGGAATGTACTAATTGTTTAGATCTCAAACTATTGACTCTTTTTTTCCAGTGAAACATTCTCCTTCGTCTTAACTGGTGAAGATGGGAGCCGCTGGTTTGGTTACTGTAGGAAGCTCTTGGTAAGTACCAGGCTTGTTCCACAGGCAGGGCTGGCCGAGGAGCTGTAGAGCCCCAGGGCACCCGGCCGGCTGGGTCAGAAGACTGCACAACTCTTGATCTCGAGGTCATGAATTCAAGCCCTGTGTTGGGTGTAGAGATTACTAAAAAAAAATAAAATAAACTTACAAAAAAGAAACAATCGAGTCAGACTAGGAACTTCAGAAACCCTATTTCCAGACAGGTTGGAGGGCTGCTTAATCATCTGTGTATTAAAGAAGCTGTGTTAGCTTTAAATAGTAAGAGCAAGGTTGGAGTTAGCCACGAGTGTCCCAAAATGAGGAGAGGATGGGCTTCTTATTTATTTTTTATAATGTTTTCTTTTATTTTTAGTATTTATTTTTGAAAGAGAGACAGACAGGCTGCGAGCAAGTGATAAGCAGAAAGAGAGGGAGAGAGAGGATCTGAAGCAGGCTCCAGGTTCTGAGCTGTCAGCACAGAGCCCGACACAGGGCTTGAACTCACAAACAGCAAGATCATGACCTGAGCCAAAGTTGGACGCTTAACTGACTGAGCCACCCAGGCGCCCCTGGACTTCTTTTATTTATTTGTTTGTTTGTAATAGATGAAGAAACCATTGAGAGAGTGATGAAATACCAGCCTGGGCCTATTCGAGGGATGGTATGCAATGAGCCAATTGCGGAAGCTCTGAGTTAACGTTCTTGTTTCGATGCTTCCACTAAGCCTGGAATAAATCATACTATCTTTTTTCTTTTTTTTTAGCATTACCCCATGTTTCAGTGTTCATTGAGGATGGGAGCCTCAGTCCGTGCTCTGTCCTCAAGAGTACTAAGAGAGTCTTAATCGTTCCAATTAACAAAGACTTGTGCTGCTTCATTTTTGCTTTGGTGTGTTTTCTTTTAGCCAGAAGGCAAAGGAAAGCGACTCCCCGAGGTGTACTGCATGGTTAGCCGCCTCGGCTGCTTCAACCTTTTTTCCAAGGTGAGTGCAGAAGGAGCCCCGGGACGGAGGCTCTGCTTCCTGGGCCCTGAGTAGGTTTTGTTTCTGGTGATTTCACTGGGCGAGTGAACACACCCTCGAACAGACTACTTTAGGAAGGGTGCTCACGAGTAGATTCGAGCCACAGGTTTGAAGGTTTGCATTCATCTAGTCCAGGCGCTATTGCCGTGTCATCTTCGTTTTGGTTTGGCCAAACCTCCCAGCTTCAGGGAGAGTGTAGCCCGAAGCTTGCCTTGCCTCATGTCTTTCCCAGACCCCAAACTGCAAGATATCACCGTCGGTGTCCCCTTCCTTGCCCTACCCGGGGAAGATGAAAAGGGGATCCTCTTCTAAAACTGAGTGGATTGATTTGAGTAACTTTTCTTGGAGATATAAAGATACCCCCGAGAGATACGATGGCTTTAATGAACTTTCATTCTTTGCACAAGCTTATCTGGCTTAAAATCTGTCAGTGTTGTTTTCAAGTGTGTGCATCAAAGTCTGGTAGTTCCTTCTGTGTTTGAACCGAGTCCCTAATAAAATAACATGCGGTGCATGCACAGATTCTGGATGAAGTGGAGAAGAGAAGGGAAATGTCTCCGGCCCTGGTGCACCCTTTCATGCGGAGTGTCATGGAATCCCCCTTCCCAGCTCCGGGACGCACCATCACAGTCAAGAGCTACCTCCCTGGGGCTGGCGATGGGGTAAGTCAGCTCATTTTGGAAAGGCTTGCTAGCCACCAGAAAGCAGGCCGTACACCAATAGCCAGTTTCCAGAAGCCTCGGGGCATAGATTTCCCTTTTCCATAAACTGTGGAGAGAAGTTTTAGTACCAAGAAACACTGGAGACATATCTAGTTGTGAGACATTGTGAGTTAGGCCAGTTGTGAGATAGTTGATCCTAGACCCAAGAGCCAGAGGTTTTCTGCCTTTCATAGACTGAGCCCCTTCGTAACAGCACTAGGGCGATAAATGATGATTATACATGCCATTGTCTGGAAAAATAAAAGATTTTACCAAAAACTTGCAGCATGAAATGAGGTATTGGGGGGCACTGGCTGGTTCAAATCAAGGTTATGATTTTGAGCCCCATGTTGAGTTTAGAGATTACTTAAAAAAATAAAATCTTAGGGGCACCTGGGTGGCTCAGTCAGTTAAGGCTCCAGCTTCGGCTCAGGTCAGATCTCACGTTCGTGGGTTCGAGCCCCGCGTCAGGCTCTGTGCTGACAGCTAGCTCAGAGCCTGGAGCCTGCTTCTGGTTCTGTGTCTCCCTCTCTGTCTGCCCCTCCCCCTCTCATGCTCTGTCTCTCTCTGTATCAAAAATAAATAAAACATTTAAAAAAATAAAATAAAATAAAATCTTAAACAAAATAATTAGGTGTTAGGTCTTGGGATCAGCGTAGGCAACTTCACAAACTCTGTAGCAAAACTTTTTTTTCTGAATTTCCCATGTAAAAGAACGACAGGATCCATTAAGGATGTCATTATAGATTGTCTTCCAACCTGAACTCCTCTGATTCACATTCTTTCATTTCAGTCAATTGAACTCTGCCGACCCCTGGATTCTCGACTAGAACACGTTGACTTTGAATGTCTCTTTAAGTGCCTGAGTGTATGCCATCTCATCCGGGTCTGTGCCTCCCTCCTTTTGGAACGGAGGGTAATCTTTGTTGCCAACAGCCTAAGGTGAGAAATTTGCAAAATAGATCACTTCCTACTGGTGATTCACTTGTTCTCACTATCTTAAAATTGGGGCATTTAAAAAAGCTGTAGGATCCCAGTTACCTACTGCCAGAGCGACCTGGGTAATTCCAGATGGTCAGTAATCCAAAGCTATTTGCATTAGGCTCTAGCCGTCACTTTGAGATTGCAGTGAATGTATCTCTCTAAATGTGTTTTGCTTAAACTGTTGTTAAAAATTCGTATTGCCGCAATGAGTAAGTCACGGAAGAAAAAGTACAGCACAGGGAATATCGTCAGTGATATTGTAACGCTAAGGTGACAGGTGGTAGCTGCCCTTGTGAGCATAGCATACTGTATAGAGACTTGGAGTCACCATGGTACACCTGAAACCAATGTTAACATTGGTGACGCCTGAAACTAACGTAACATTAGTATAACTTGTCAACTAAAACAAAAAATTAATTGGTATTGGTTTGCTAAGTACACTTTAATTTCTAGCAATGTGAAGCTAGCAAAAGCCAGAGAAGACTAAAACTTTTCTGTAAATTAAGTTAAAAATTTAAATGAAATGTCAAAAATTAATGAGTCATCGCACAATTGTTCCTCTGTGAGCCAGTGTCAGGTCCTTCCGTAACATGCTGTCGGAACCATTCCCATGTGTTGCTCAGTGTGTCACACCATTTGCTTTCTTCCCTGGCCAGCACCCTGTCAAAATGTGGCCACGCTGTGGTTGCCACATTATATCCGTTCACTTGGCAGCATACCTACATCCCGGTGCTGCCAGCATCCATGATTGACATTGTGTGCTCACCCACTCCGTTCCTCATCGGCATCCTGTCTTGCTCCCTGCCACAGCTCCAGGACCTCCCCATTGAAGAGGTGAGATGGGAGGGACCGTACCTGCGGGAAAGACAGGCGCTGACGAATGAAAACAGATCACCTTTAAGAGGGATGGAGTTGGGGCGCCTGGGTGGCTTGGTCGGTTGAGCGTCCAACTTCGGCTCAGGTCATGATCTTGTGGTTCGCGGGTTCAAGCCCCATGTCGGGCTCTGTGCTGACAGCTCAGAGCCTGGAGCCTGCTTCAGATTCTATATCTCCCTCTCTCTCTGGCCTTCCCCTGCTCATAGTCTGTCTGTCTGTCTCTCTCTGTCTCTCTCTCTCAAAAATAAACAAAACATTAAAAAAAAATTTTTTAATTTGTTTTAAATATAATACACATCTAGAGAAGTGGTCAAAACAAAATGAATTATCACAAAGTGAATGCTTATGTGACCCACACTGGAATAGAATGGAAACGTCACAGCCATGGAAACAGTGCCAGCACCTTGAGAAGTCTCGCTCAGGCCACCTTCTGTCACTGTTCCCTACCCCACCCCCATGAGAGGTAACCACTGTCTTGACCGTTATGGTGATCATTTACCCGTTTTTCTTTGTAGTTTTACATCCTACCCATTTATTCCTAAACAGTGTAGTTTAAGCCGGTTATAAATGGACTCATATGCAGTGTATGGACATACATATTTTGCCTGGCTTCTTTTGATCAACACTGTGTTTGTAGGATTCATCCTTGTTCTAATTGTGCGTGTTATTCCATTCTGTGAACACCCATCCTACAGATGATGGACATTTGAGTTGTTTCCAGTTTAGGGGACTACACATAATGCTGCTATAAATCTTCATGTGCATGACCCGTGGTCCATGTGTGCATGTAATTTGAGGATATATACTTGGAAATGGAATTGCTGGGTTGGTCATGGGATAAGCATGTCTTCAACTTCAGTAAATAAGATCGAACTGTTTTCCAGAGCAGTGTTGCCCCGTTGAACCCCCTCCACTGGTGTATGAGAATTCCTGTTGTTCTACAGCTCCTGACACTTCTTCTGTGTGTATAATGTAGTGTGTCTGGTAATGTGGAGTGGTGTTCTCATTGTGGTTTAATTTCCTTTCCTAGATTACTGTTGGGGGTGTGCGTCTTTATTGGCCATTTGAATATCAGCTGTTATAAAATTCATTGTCTTTCTCCTGGATTCTTTACCTTCACTAATTTGTAAGAGGTATTTTTATATTCTGGACATCAGCCTCTTTGTGGCATGCCTTTTTATTCTCTAAAGTGGTGTTTTTAATGCACAGAAGTTCTTAATTTTAATGTAGTCATAATTACCGGCCTTTTCCTTTATGGTTAGCTGCTGTCTTGTCTTATCTCATCTCATCTCATCTCATCTCATCTCATCTCATCTCATCCACACTGACAACAGAGTCTGGTGCGGCATGAGAGCTATGAGATCAGGAGCCAACCAACTGAGCCACCCAGGTGTCCCTGTGCCTTTAGTTTTTTATTTTTTTGTATATGATAGGAGGTAGGAGTCATTTTTTTTTCATATGGACAGTGAACTATACTAGTACCATTTATTGGAAAGATTGTTCTTCCCCATTATTCTGCTATGTTACCCCCTTTTTTATATTGAGCTATAATTGATATACAACATTGTATTAAGGTTAATGTGTACAACATAATGATTATATATATGTAAATATTATGAAATGGTTACCACAATAAGTTACACTCACATAATTACAATTTCTTGTTCTTGTGATGAGAACTTTTAAGATCCACTCTCTTAGCAACTTTCAAATACACAATACAGTATTAAGTATAGACACCACACTGTGCATTACACCCCAGGGCTTAATTATAACTGGAAGTTTGCTTTTTCGACCACCTGCACTCTTTTTGTCCATCACCCACCCTCCACCTCTGGCAATCACCAATCTGTTCTTTGTATCTAGGAGTTTAGTTTTTTTTAGAGTCCACATCTAAGTGAAACCATACATTATTTCTTTTTCTCTGCCTGACTTATTTCACTTAGCATCATACATTCTAGGCCCATCCATATTGTCACAGGATTTTTTTCTTTCTTACGGCTGAATAAAATTCCATCACATATATTTACCACATCTTCTTTATCTGTTCATCCAATGGACACTTAGATTATGTCCATGTCTTAGATTTTGAAAATAGAGTTGCAGTGAACATGAGGGTGCACATATCTTTTCAAGAGTGTAATTTGATTTTTAGTGGCTATATGCCCAGAAGTGGGATTGCTGGATCACATGGTAGTTCTAGTTTAAATTTTTTGAGGACTTCAATACTGTTTTCCATAGTGTTCGCACCAGTTTACATTCATAACAACAGTACACACGGGTTCTTTTTTCCTCCATCATTTGTTACCTTTTGTCTTTTCGATATTAATAGCCATTCTAACAGAGATGAGGTAATGTCTCAGTATGGTTTTGATTTGTATTTCCTTAATGATCAGTGATGCTGAGCACCTTTTCATGTGCCTGTTGGCCAGTTTGCATGGCTTTGGAAAAATGTGTATTCAGTTCCTCTGCTCATTTTTTTTGAAAGTAAACTCTACACCCAACATGGGGCTCGAACTCACAACCCCAGAATCAAGAGTCACAGGCACAACTGTCTAAGCCAACCACATGACTCACTTCTGCTCATTTTTAGTAGGATTATTTGGTGTTTTGTTTGTTTCAGTTTTTGGTCATTGTTGGTTTTTGTTTTGTTTTGTGCTATTGAGTTGTATGAATTCTCTATGTATTTTGGAATTAACCATTTATCAGATATATAATTTGCAAATATTTTCTCCCAGTTTGTAGGTTTCCTTTTCATTTTATTGATGGTTTCTTTGCTGTATAGAAGCTTTTAGTTTGATATGCTCATACTTGTTTAGTTTTTGCTTTTGTCTTTGCTTTTGGTGTCAAATCCAAAAAGTTCATTGCCCAAACCAGTGTCAAGATGCTTACCCTTTATGGTTTCAGGTCTTACATTCAAGTCTTTATTCCAATTTGAGTTGCTTTTTTTTTTTTAAGCATATTAGTTTTGGGCTGGGGGTGGGGTGCAGAGAGAGAGGGAGAGAGAATCTCAAGCAGGCTCCATGCTTTCAGTGCAGAGCCCAACATGGGGCTTGAACTTACAAACCGTGAGAGCATGACCTGAGTTGAAATCAAAAGTTGGACACTCAACTGACTGAGCCACCCAGGTGCACCATTTTGAGTTGATTTTTATGTATCATATAAGATAGAGATCCATTTTCCCTTTTTTGCATGTGACTCTTTTTCCCAACAACATTTATTGAAGAGACGGTCACCTCCCCATTGCATATTCTTGCTTCCTTTACTGTAAACTGACTATGCATGGGTTTATTTCTGGACTCTGTTCTGTTCCATTGATCTATGTGTGATTTTATGCCAATTCCATACTGTTTTGATGACTGTAGCTTTGTAATATAGTTTGAAATCAGGCCATGTGATGCCTCCAGCTTTGTTATTTCTCAAGATTACTTTGGCTATTCAGGGAATTTTCTAGTCCCATAGAAGCTTTAGGATTGCTTGTTCTGTTTCTGTGAAGAATGCCATTGGAATTTTGAAAATAGAAACACAGCTGATTTTTGTATTAAGCTTTTTAAAAAAACTTTTTATTATGGAAATTTTCAAACATATGTAAAAGTAATCAAAAATTAAAATAACTCCAGTTACCCTACTTCAGCACTGACCAACTCATGGGAACAATTTTACCCTTACCCATACCTCTCTCCCATATTTTGAAGCATCTCCTGATATAATTTCATTGTTAAATATTATAGTATAAATCTCTATAACACAAAGACATTTTTAAAAACAGTTTTTTAATGTTTATTTATTTTTTGAGAGAGAGACAGAGCACAAGCAGGGGAGGAACATAGAGAGAGGGAGACACAGAATCTGAAGCAGGCTCCAGGCTCCGAGCTGTCAGCACAGAGACCAACGCAGGGCTCGAATCCATGAACCGTGAGATCATGACCTGAGCCTTAACTGACCGAGCCACCCAGGCGCTCCACACAGGACATTTTTAACATAATCACAATACCATTATCATATCTAAAAAATTTAATAACAATTCCCTTAATTTCAGCACAATCCAGTGTTCAACTCTCCATTTCATAAATGTTTAATAGTTTGTTTGCATCAAGTTCCAAATAAAGTCCACCCATTGCATTTGCTTAGTATGGTTTGTCTCTTTTAATATATAGACGTTCCTGCCATCATTTTTTAAGTGTTTATGTATTTTTGAGAGAGAGAGTGCACATACATGCATGACCAGGGAAGGGGCAGGGAGGGAGAGAAAGAGAGAATCCCAAGCAGCACAGAGCCCTACCTGGGACTCAGTCCCACGAACTGAAAGATCATGACTGATGCTTAACTGACTGAGCCACTCAGTACCTGAGATGAGTTAACTTTAAAAAATTTTTTTTAATGTTTAATGTTTGAGAGACAGAGAGTGCGAGTCGGGGAGAGGCAGAGAGAAAAGGGGAGACAGAATCTGAAGCAGGCTCCAGCACAGAGCTGTCAGCACAGAGCCTGACACGGGGCTCAGACTCACGAATCTCGAGATCATGACCTGAGCCGAAGTTGGACCCTGAATCGACTGAGCCACCCAGGCACCTCAAGATGAGTTAACTTATCTGGTTTAACTTACCTGACTCCTTTATCCCATAGGTGCTGATAGTTGATCTCTGTGCAGACAAGTTCTTACAGGAGGTAAGTGACAAATGAGGTGATTACATAATATTTGGGGATAATTGGACAGAAAATATGTGAAAGTACTTAGAGAAGATGACTCAAGCAAGACTTTTAGTTCCTTCACTTACTGACACTGTGGCCAATTACACAAGATTGACCTGAAAAATTGGGTCAGGTTTATAGCTGTCTCTCCCAAAGAAGGAAGGAGGAAAGAGATTAAACGTCATTGCCAAATGACACCCAAATGGGCTGATGTATAAGGCTCTAATTTCATTGAATTCAACAAGCATTCAACATTGATTATGTCTAAATAGTCTGTTAGTCAGAATCTAAAGGGAAGACGCAGTTTGAGCCCCTCCGACCTTATGATCTAACAATGAGAAGGGGGAGTGGACAAATGTATAAAGTTTTAGAAATGGTATAATAGAAATTTCCAAAGACTATAGTAGGGGCAAAAAAAAAAAAGTCACTTATTCTGGGTCTTGAAAGTGGAAAGGAGAGTTAGCAAGGCCTGCATCGGGCAGCGCTCTGTTTGTAGCCTGCATATGAGTGTGTGAGCACTGACCACAGGGTAAAAAGGATGTTTCCCAAAATGTCGTCTCTTTTCAAAGCATTTGAAACACTGTTTATTTGTGGATGATTTTTGTAATATAGCATAAGACCTGTAGACGAAGGATATTTGATGGAAAGGTGCCAGAAAATGTCATAAAATATATTATCTATTTTTTAAAATACAGTTTCCTGTACCATAAACATCCTGCTTTCTGCTGACTGTAGGGAAAGAAGGAAGGTTCAGACCGAGTCTTCAGCCAGAACCTTTACAGAATCCCCAGTGGAATTTTGGGGATTTAACTGGTCTATGTTTGAGATTTTTTCTTTCAAAGGTCCTGAAAAATCTCAATTTCACCTTTTAAGGTATCTGATGAGGACGAAATTCTACCTCCTAAACTCCAAGCTGCCTTGATGCAGATTTTGGAAGAACGAAACGAAATCTTGGCCCAGGAGCAGTATTTTTCACAAGGTATGAGACGAATGGTCTGAGGACTTAAAGTCAAGGCAGTGGTGACACACCGAATGCCCAGCACCCTGCCCGGGAATGTGCAGCAGTGTCAGGTTGCCCGTGGTGTGGAAGGCTTACAACCCCCTCCCTTGCTGACCCGCAGATGTGCGGGTCCCCTTCTGCTTCAGTACTTTTACACTTCCTCTGTTCCATTCATGGAATGCTGTTCCCCTAGATAATCCACGTGGCTCATGCTCCGCTCAGAAGTCACTTTCACAGTGAGGCCTTTCCTGCCTGTCCTTTTAATTTATTTTTTAATGTTTTATGTATTTTTGAGAGAGAGCGAGAGAGAGAGCGAGAGAGAGAGCGAGAGAGAGCGAGCTCGTGCTTGCAAGTGGGGGAGGGGCAGAGAGAGAAGAGACAGGGGATTTGCAGTGGGCTCTGTGCTGAGAACAATAAGGCGATGTGGGGCCAGAACTCACAAACCCCTGAGCCAAAGTCGGAAGCTCAACCAACTGAGCCACCCAGGCTGAGCCCCCTGACTGTCCTTTTTAAAATTGTACCCACTCCCTCTGCCTCCTTAGTCTTCTCCAGGGCTCCTTTCACCATCTGATGGACTAGAAGTGTAAGGTCCATGAGGGCAGCAACAATCTCTTTTGCTTTATCTCCAGTGTTTAAACAATAGCCAGTAAGTACATACTCCATAAATATTTGTTGAATAAATGGGCAAAAAATACTTACTGAGTGTGTCCCAGGCCTTGAGCTCAGCACTTAGCATACGTCTTATTCCATCCCCGTAATGTCCTTGTGAAGCAGCCATCATTATTTAATCCCCATTTTACCGATGAGAAAACTAAGGCTGTTTACTGATGGAGAATCTTCAGGGAGGAGCAGCTTTAGAGAAATAATTAAAAAGTTCAGTTTTGAATATTGAGATACTTACTGGATACCCAATACAGAGCAGACATTCAACTAGAGGTATCAAGTAGACATTTATATTTTTAATGTTTTTTTTTTTTGAGAGAGAGAGGGAGAGAACATGAGCAGGGGAGGGGCAGAGAGAGGGGAACAGGGGATCTGTTCAGTTGACAGCAGCCAGCCCAATGTGGGGCTCGAACTCACCAACAGTGAGATCATGACCTGAGCTGAAGTTGGACTCCCAACCACTGAGCCACCAGGTGCCCCCCAACTAGACATTTATGAACATGAATTTGGGATTCAGATTTGAACTAAAGACATACATTTAGAATTTGCTATTTTAAAGCCATGGGACCAGATGAGATAACCCTATAGGGGGATACATAGAAAAGAACAGATTTAAGGACTGAGCCCTGGGTTGGCTGGGAATGTTGTGGTCAGATTTCCAATGTTTGGCAGTGGGGAAGAGAAGGATCCAGCACAAGGAGACTCCACGAGCAGCGAGTGAAGGAGGAGAAAAACACCAGGGGAGTAATATTATAGAAACTGAGTAAAGAGACTATTTCACGAAGGAAAGTAAAGAGCATGTCTAATGCTACCGAGAGGCCACGTCAGATGACCCTGAGGGTTGACTGGCAGATCTGACCCTGGGAAAGGGCAGCAGCAGATTCAGTGAGATGGTGAGAAGGAAGCGAGATTGGGGAAGGGTCAAGAGAGAACTGGAATGGCATTCAGCTTTTTGTAAAAGTTTTTAAAAAGGTTATTTTTAATGATTATTTATTTTTGGGAGACAGTGCGAGCAGGGGAGGGTCAGAGAGAGAGGGAGACACAGAATCCTAAGCAGGTTCCAGGCTCTGAGCTGTTAGCACAGAGCCTGATGCAGAGCTCGAACTCACAAATTGCGAGATCATGACCTGAGGCAAAGTCGGATGCTTAACCAACTGAGCCATCCAGGTGCCTCATTTTTTGTAAAATTTTAATGGCATTACGAAGGGCCAAGAATAGTTAAGACACTCCTGTGAAAGATCAACACTGAAAGGGCCGCCCCACAAATCACCAATTAACCAGAAAGTCACAGTGATTAAGATCATTTGGTTTTGGTTCAGAAATAAACAGAGCAAGGAAAAGAAAGAATGGAAAGCGCATAAGTGTAAGGAAACTTAATTTGTGTCAGCACCAGCATTGCTTCTCAGTAGGAAAAGAACGCACCATTCAGTAAAAGAGGGCAACTGATTTTCCATATGAAAAGAAATGAATATGATCTATCAATCTGTACATAAAACTAAGTCTGATGAATTCAAGATTTAAATGTTAAAAGTAAAAGGGGGGCCTGGGTGGTTCAGTCTGTAGACGGTGCAGTTCTTGATCTCAGGGTCATGAGTTGAAGCCCCACATTGGGTACTGAGCCTACTTTAAAAAAAAAAAAAGCTGTAAATGTTAAAAGTAAAACATTAAATGTCTAGAGAAGAATGGAAGAAAATAGTTTAGGGGACACCTGGGAGGCCCAGTCGGTTGAGCAGCCGACTCTTGGCTTCAGCTCAGGTCATGATCTCACTGGTCCGTGAGTTGGAGCCCCATGTTAGGCCCTGCGTAGTCAGCACAGAACCTGCTTGGGATTTCTCTCCCTTTGCCCCTCCCCGACTTGTGTGCATGCACATTCTCTCTCCCTCAAATAAATAAATAAACATTTAAAAAATATATTTTATGTTTTGGGACAGTAATGGATTTCTTGAATGTGGCCCAAAGGCATAAAGTAAAAGGTTGATTAACTTGACATTTAAATTGTTTAAATCTGTTCATTAAGGATCACCATGGAAAAGGAATATAAAACAAGCTACAAACTAGGTGAAGATATTTTCAACAAATATAACTAATAAAGGAATAGTATTCAGAACTTATTTTTTAAAATTCCTACAATTCAGTAGTTAAAAGATGAACAACTTGGGGTTCCTGGCTGGCTCAAGCCAGTAGAGTGTGCGATTATTGATCTCGGGGTCGTGAGTTCAGGCCCTACATTGGGTATAGAGATTACTTAAAAATAAAATCTTAAAAAAAAAAAAGATGGACAACACAACAGAGAAATGAGAGAAAGATATGAACAATATTTTATAGAAGAAGAAACATGAAAGGCCAATAAATATATGAAGAGAGGTACGACCTCATCAAAATCAGGGAAATGTAAATTAAAACCATAGCGAGACACCGTTTTATACCCACCGTACTGGCAAAAGTTAAAAAGTCTGACAACATCAGGCATTGAGGAGGATGTGTATTACTTCAACTGCTTTGGAAAAACCATTTGGCATCATCTAGTAAAACTAAAGGTATATATATCTTGGGGTGCCTGGGAGGCTCAATCGGTTAAGCGTCCCGCTTCGGCTCAGGTCATGATCTCACAATTGTGGGTTCAAGTCCCGCATCAGGCTCTGTGCTGACAGCTAGCTCAGAGCCTGGAGCCTGCTTCAGATTCTGTGTCTCCCTCTCTCTCTGCCTCTCCCCTGCTCACGCTCTCTCTCTCTCTCTCTCTCTTTCTCTCTCTCTCTCACTCTCAGTCTCTCTCAAAACTAAACAAACATTAAGAAAAAATTTTAAAGTGTCTATATCCTATAACCTGACAACTCAATTTTAAGATATATACCCTAGAGAAAATCATTTAAAAAAAATTTTTTGTTTTTGAAATTTATTTTTGAGAGAGAGAGGGAGACACAGAATCTGAGCAGGCTTCAGGCTCTGAGCTAACTGCCGGCACAGAGCCTGATGCGGGGCTTGAACCCACGAACTGTGAGATCATGACCTGAGCCGAAGCTGGATGCTCAACCAACTGAGCCACCCAGGTGCCCTGAGAAACTCTTAAACATGATAATTAGATAATAAGTAAATAGTTTTCATAGCAGCATTGTGTGACAGCAAAAGTAACTGTTCATTGACAGGAGAATATTGCCTTAAGAAAAGCATCTTAAAAACATATATTGAATAAGACAGTAAGTGGGGCGTCTGGATGGCTCAGTTGGTTAGGCTTCCAACTTTGGCTCAGGTCATGATCTCATGGTTTGTGGGTTCAAGCCCTGCATCAGACTCTGTGGTGACAGCTCAGAGCCTAGAGCCTGCCTCAGATTCTGTGTCTGCCTCTCTCTCTGCCCCTCCCCGACTCGTACTCTGTCTCTCTCAAAAGTAAATAAACATTAAAAACTAAATAAAAAAGATAAGGCGCTTGGGTGGCTCAGTCCGTTAAGCATCCGGCTTCAGCTCAGGTCATGATCTCACAGTTCGTGGATTCAAGCCCCGTGTTGGGCTCTGTGCTGACAGCTCAGAGCCTGGAGCCGTCTTCAGATTCTGTGTCTCCCTCTCTCTCTGACCCTCCCCTGCTCATGCTCTGTCTCTCTCTCTCTCTCTCCCTCTCTCTCAAAAATAAACATTAAAAAAATTATCTGAATAAGATAAGTAAGTTGCAGAAGAATATGGTTTACATACTGTTCAAAGACGTACAAAAACCTAATAGTGTGTTGTTGGGGTTGCCTATGTGTACAGAGGAAGTGTGATCTCAAGTAAGGGAATGATAAATATAGAATCGCTGAGAATCGTCGCCCTCTATTGGAGAGTAGGGGAAGAACACCTCAGAGATACCCATGATGTTCTGTTTTAAACTTTGGGGTGGGTACTGGTGTGTTCATTTCACTGGTGACCTTATGAAATGTTTATACATGTAAAAGAATATAGAAAGCATATACATTAAAACAGAAACATGTAATTGAAGATAAGTTATAGAAAAGCATAATTTTTAGAACAAAGGGAATTAGATTAAGAAAGGGTACAGCAGTATAAACAACTCTTGAAAAGTTTTGCTGTAAAGTGGGAGAGAAATGGGACAGTAAGTGGAAGGGACGGGAGCCTGGGGCAGAAGTGTTGACGGTAAAAGCAGTGATGGACCATGGATTCTCAGCTACAGAAGGGAGGTGAGGAGGAGGATGTCTGGTGAACAAAATATTTTAAAAATCTACTTCATAATCCATGTAATGCCAGAAGAGACATTAGTGATCACCTCACCAGCCATTTCATTGTACAAATATGGAAAAAGGGGCCGTGGGGGGTAAAGCGACTTGCCTGCCATTTTTACTGCTGCGTCATGGTAGAACTCTGACCAAACCTAGGCCCCTGATTGCCAACCCAGCATGGAGCTAATGGAAAGAGCAAGAGACACCATGAAGGGGAAAAAAACACTACTAGGTATGGAAGAAAAAGGGGGAGCGTAAGTTGAATCTGAGGTTTGAGCCTGGAACCTGAAAGGCAATATATTTCATGTTACAGTGGTTAAGAATCACCTGACTTGGAGTCTGGCAACTTCTCCCCGTCCTAGATGAGACGATCCTGGAGAATGTCTTTGTTTTGAGCCTCAGTTTCCACAGCTGTAAAAAGGAAATAATAATTTGCTCCACTAGATTATTATATCTATAAAAACTCTAAAGACAGTGCTTGACATTTCTTCAGCCCTCAAATTATTCTGCAGTAATCATGGTTACAGTATGAAATGGGAAAGTTGAGAGAGAAACTGACCTGGTAGAGAAATGTAATGAATTTGGTTTTGAACACATATTGTGTATGTATTTGATTCAAACGGTTACCAGTTTCTCAAAAGGACCTGATTTGAGTTCTAGACAGATGGAATTTAAGTGGCAGTGGGACAACCAAGGGTGCATATCCATCACAGTAATGACAGGTGGGTAGCCTGAGCTCCGGTGACGTATCAGGGCTGGAGATGTAAGGTTCAGGATCACCAGCATGGAAAGCCAGCTCTGTCTCTGTGCCAGTCAGCTCTTAAGGGTAGGACTGCTGAGAAGTGGTCCGAGACCCGTGCTTAGGAAGTGGAAGAACAGGCAGGAGGAAAACAAATGGTTTTGGTCGTAAACACAGGAGAGGAATCCAAAAACAATCTGGAGAGTATAAAGTTGTGGGAGACCAGAGGAATGAGGAGGTGAGCATAAATGCAACCCAGAGTTTAAAGGAGAGAGGAATAGCAAAGCAGATTAAATTTGGCTGGTTCTCACAGGTGACCTTTGAAAGAGCAGTTACAGTGAGATCACGGATATGCAAGCCAGGCTGAAAGATGTAAGAAGAGTATGTGTGGGAAGGAGATGAAACTAAAAATACAAGCCATTGGCTTTTTGCAGGTCATGGAGTTTGCAAGAAAGCCAAGAATGAGGAATCTCAGCCCTTCGAGCTATGATTTCCTACACCTCACTTTCATAACCATTTCCCAGAAACACAAAACTTAGGGTATTTTCTTTCTTTCTTATTTTTTTTTTTTTCATTTTGCAGCAGACGTGACACTCAACTCTTTGGTGTCCGAGGCATTTGTGAGGTTTTTTGTGGAGCTAGTGGGACATTATTCTTTAAGCATGACCGTCACTGAGCGTGGTGAGCGTGTATTCCAAAGGGAACCATTCCGTAAATCCCACACCTCCCGAAGTGTACGTCACTTCCTGGACCTCTTCATGGAAACTCAGATGTTTGCAGGCTTCATCCAGGACCGAGAGCTTCGGAAAAGTGGGGTGAAAGGTCAGTTTCATCATAAAGTTACCTCTTGTATTTAGTGAGCATTTGGAGCATTTGAAAATAAAATAAACAAAAAATGGTATAAAGCTACAAGGGCTCAAAATCTAAGTTGTTACTATGGAACATATTTATTTTATAATTTAGTTTTAGCTATGGAATCACACTGGTAGTAAACACAGAGTTTTAGTTAAGTGATTTTCAGTACATATTAGAGAATTTCACCAGCGTGAGTTTTCCTTTTAGGTTTGTTTGAGGTCCGGGCCCTCCAGTATTTGGAAACAATTCCAGAGTCTGAGCCCAGTGGGATGAATAGAATTTTGCGGAGTCTTGGTAAGTTGTGTTTTCTTGTTAGATAATATGACTAAAATAAAACCTTTTGCAGTTAAGTGTGCCTCATCACAAAAACCTTATAATCAAATCAACAATATGACCTCAAATACACTGAACCAAAACCATGACTGTAGTTCCAAAGTGTTTTGGAGAAAAAGTGTTTTTTGGAGGTCAGGATTACCCATCAGAGTTGTCCTTGGGTCTGTTTTCCTCAGATGATGTCAGAATTTGCATATCATGATTATTAATCTTTTCTACATCATGTCACTGGGAGAATAAAAAAAAAAAACCACTCGAGATCTTTTTCCCAGAAAAGAGGATGTCCTACAACTCTAATTTTACACTTCATTAAAAAAACACAGATGTTTATGATTTTTCAATTACAATGAACTTTTCATTATCCTTTGTTATATTGGTTCCAAAACCATGAAGAACCTGTATTCCATGGTGTTTATATTGGCATTTGAAATATGTACTCCCTGGTAACTAGACTTACCATAAGGATCATTTTATAATGGATAAAAATATCAAATCACTATGATATACACCTAAATCTAATAGGACATTGTATGTCAAGTATTACTTCAATACAAAAAGAAAAAGAAATATATGCCTCCAATTAATATTAGGCCTTTTCCTTAACTAGCTGGGAGACATGGACAAAGTATACCTTGAGCTGTTATTTAATCTTTATATCATGAGGTTAGATCAAATCAGTGATTCTGAACTCTGCCTCCAGTGGGGAACTTAAATGAAAATGTCCGCCGCTCCAGGCTCCAAGAAATCTCTGGGGATCAGGCAAAGTGATTTTAACCTATAGTCCAGGTTGAAAACCACTGGATTAGGCGATGTCTGAGCTCTCCTCTACCTCTAGAATTAGACCCTTGGGATTGGTTGGTGTCTGGTTGATAACCACATCATGTGACAGTTGGCATGGTAGCTTGCTCCGGAGCAGTTCTGAACGACTAAGCGGTTAATCCCTTTCCTGAAATAATGTTCAACAAGTAAAAATAAACTAATGAGAGTTCACTCTACTTTCTTCTCTCTTTAGGAAGTAAAATGAAGTTTCTGCAGAAGAAGTGAAATCTTTGATAGACTGTCTCCATCCTAAATAGAACAGAAAGTGCCAAAGAAAATATTTTTCCAAGAGTCAGGAGGTCCTGAAGTAGCCTATGAAATCCTGGAAAGTTGAAAAGGTTACAAAGTGGGCCAGGTCCTTGGAGGAGGATTCTCCTGCTGCTGCTGTAGCGATCACTGGAGAGTTGTCAGGAGGAGTCTGGAACCAATGTTCTCATTGGTCTGCCTATTTTTTTCCCCAGTGGTCGTTTCTATTTAAATTTTGGGGCTCAGTCTTTGTGTTATGTGCTTAGTCTGTGAAGGCTCTTATCTTTTACTAGGAAAGGATTCGGTGTTGCATTTGAAAAAACTCAAAGAGGAGGGGCACCTGGCTCAAAATAAATAAATAAATAAACAGCTCAAAGATGAGCACAATGAGAGAAATTCTGAGTTTAAGGTACCGGGGAACATGATGAAAGTGCAGAGTATGCCGTACACACATAATTCTCATCACTGAAATACCATGGCAGCTTGAAACCTGTGGGCTGTTTGAGCTGAGCCAAGGAATATAGTCCTCCAGTGGCTCCAGTCCAACATTTTGTCTGGGGGATGGCACTTCTGTGGAAGCATTATTTGTTAACACTGTTGTTGAGGATCTCATACTGGGAGATACCTTGCAGCTTCTCCTCCACATCGCGTGGCATGTGAGTAGCCTGTCCACACGAAACTTTGTGGAATTCCAGCAGGAAAACATCCTTGCAAGGGCATGATGGTACATGTATGTCAGGTTATTTCAGTCTTTAAGTCAACCTCATGAGATACTCGTTGCATCTACCATTTGACTAATGAAGAAACTGGACTTCAGAGAGGTGAAGTAACTTGCCCAGAGTTCTACAACGAAGCCAGAACTGAAGCCAGGACTACTCATTTGTGAACACAGACAAAGTTGGTTAGTCTTGCAGATGGAAATTTGAACTCTTTGGGCCGACAGCTATGTAAAAAAGGTTTTTGTGTTTTGTTTTGTTTTTTAAGCTCAGACCCAACTCTCAGCTCTAAGACTTCAAATCATAGGTGCCTAAAGGAGACTCTTTTTTGGTTCCCCTACAATTGTTGGGCTTTTTTGCCCTAATTAAATTGGACTCAAGACTATGAATATTTCCTGGGCACTCACCACACAATTACCCCAACCCTTACTATCTAAAATAGTAGTAGGAATTTGTTAGTGATGGTGTAATTTTCAGTGATAAATGTTAGAGAAGTCAGTTTGTTTTCTTCAATTCCTGATGATGGGTTTAACTGGCATAAAAATATTTATTCGAACTTAACAAAACCTTGAGAGTTGTATTATGATACAGTTTATTGACTTGTACAGTGTTGTCATTACAACCCATTCCGGTGCACACGATGAATCTGAAGCAGATACCATTTAAAGCTGGTGCTATATAATAATTCTTATGGCTCTAGAAAATAGAACTGAGCCAGTATCTTTTTAAAAATGTTTATTAAGCAGCTTACCCCAGTGGGGCTCTTAGCAGACATCTCTCCATTTGCCACTCCAACCCTGAGAGGAAAATCAGTAATTGGGAATTGTTTCTAAAATAGTTTAGGAGGTATTAGTGGCGAACACCGACCGTCCCTCTGTGAGGAGACCTTTGCTTCAGGGATGGAGGTTTTATTTTATCCCTGTGACCTGAAGCTACTTCCTTTTCTTAGGTCTGTTTTATTTTGTTTTTGTAAAGTATTACGAATTCTGGATATATTTGTAAGAGTTGCTCAAGATTTGTATAAAATGCTGTTTATAGATCTTTTAATGAATAAACAAAAATTTCATGGGTCTCTTGGAGAATTTTAAATAAAATTGCTTAAGATGTAAAGACCTACATTACTTACATCTATAACTAGCACATGTATCTGGTGATAGTTCGAAAGACACTCCGAATCAACGCTACACTAACCCGACTCAGTAACCGTGGCCAACATTTCCAGGCTCCTGGAAGACAAAGCCTGGGTCTCGCTCGCACACATATCGGGCAGGGTATACAGTGTGACGACCTTATTTGGTATTGGCTTGCCTAGTCCAAGGGAGGTGGGAGACAAGGACCAGAGACGGTGCTGCGGTTGCAGCAGAAGTGGTTAGAGGGCAATGTGGGGCCCTTTTCTATTTCCGGAAAGCCCAAAGGCAAAATGAGTGGATTTTATAGACGCCCTGAAGGCAAAACGACAGCATTTTATTGAATTTGGAATCGGTGGGCAATTATTAACCTCACCTTGGTGGTTCCTTTTGTTAGGAAGACCCTTAAGCTTCTAACTTGAGACTGGCGCCAACTTCCAGAATCTGAAATAACTGCATTTATCCAATGCAAGGGCTCTCATGGGCCGAGAACGAAAAATGGGGGGGCGGGGGGCTGGGGGGGCTGCAGCAAGGAACTCAAGCGGATAGAAAGCCTGCCACAATGAGAAAAGTTTAAGGGTTGAAGGTGGGAGGTTAGGAGAGCAAGCCGAATCGGAAACCAGTATCTCTCCGCCAAATCCTGCTGTCAGTTCCCTCCAAAACTTTCAAAACATCCCCGCCCCACCCTGTCCCAGAAATCAGAGTCCTGCCGGCAACAATAGTCCTAACTCCACTCCAAATTGCTCCCAGTCGGAGGCAAAAAACCCGAACACGCCGGGAGACAGGAAATTGACTTGTTCCGCTGATGCTGGGAAACGCGACGTGACGTCACGTCCGCCCCAAACAAAATGGCCGGGCAATTCCCAGCCGCGGGGCAAGCGTGCCTTCAGAATTGACAACTAAGCATGCGCCGGAACCAGTGCGCAGGGCGATGTGTATTACGTCATGGCGGGCGCAGGCGTAATGAGCGGGCCTGAGTCTGCGCAGACTCAGAAAACGTGGTGAGCCTAAGAATGGCGGGTACGGGTTTAGTCGCCGGAGAGGTCGTGGTAGACGCGCTGCCGTATTTTGACCAAGGTTACGAAGCGCCCGGTGTGCGGGAAGCGGTAAGTTCGCGCTGTCGGCGTAGCCGGCTCAGCGCTCTCTGCCCCTTAGTGCTGAAAAAGCACCTTGCGAGTTGCTATCCTCGTCCTGGGCTCTGTGCTCGTTTCTAGGCTGCGGCGCTGGTGGAGGAGGAAACCCGCAGGTACCGACCTACTAAGAACTACCTGAGCTACCTGACAGCCCCAGATTATTCTGCTTTTGAGGTAAGTGTGATGTCTTGAGTGTTGCGAATATTTTGGATTGAGAGTCCTAGCCACGTAAAAGTGAATTTTAAATTTCGGCTCTAACTATTGCTTGCTTAGCTGCTATTTATTGTGTAGGGGTTATCGGTCCATTGAAAACAGCTAGATAAGCGTTTTCCGTCTTTCTTATTCTGAGCCCCACTGACGGTCTTTCTGGGGCTTTCGAACTATCTAAACATGCAAAAATTGGTGTGTACGTTTTTCAGGGACTGGCTCCTTGGCGTAATTTTTCGAAGGTATGCTCTATTCTGTAAGGTCTACACACTTGTGATCACTAAACAAGTAATTAGGAATTTTTAATGTATTTAAGCCTAATTACCTAGGTTCCGAGAACCACTAGAGGGCGGCCTTTGCATCACAGCCTAGATATTTACCGAATATATAACTGAAGTGACAGACGGTATAGAAGTAAAATACTATTTAAATATTTAGCCCAGGGGCTCCTGGGTGGCTCAGTCGGTTAAGCGTCCGACTTCGGCTCAGGTCATGATCTCACCGTCTGTGGGTTCGAGCCCCGCGTCGGGCTCTGTGCTGACAGCTCGGAGCCTGGAGCCTCCTCCGGATTCTGTGTCTCCCTCTCTCTCTGCCCCTCCCCCGCTCGCTCTCTGCCTCTCTTTCTCTCTCTCTCAAAATAAAAAAAATAATAAAGACATAATAAACAATTAAAAAAATAAATAAATATTTAGCCCAGAAGTGCACCCAAGATACTACATAGGGTGTAATCAGCTAAACGTAATGTGAAGTATCATTTCTAAATTAATAGATTGTTAGGCATTTTAGTATATGTATGTTTGGGTTTTTTCCCCCATTACAGATAGCCACGTATTTAATGAAAGAATTCTGTTATTAAAACGTAGTTACTAGGGCACCTGGGTGACTCAGTCGGCTGAGAGTCCAGTTCTTGATTTGGGCTCAGGTCATGATCACAGGTCATGGGATCTTGCTCCTCCTGGGACTCCTGGCCAAGCATGGAGCTTGCTTGAGAGTGTTTATATTTGAAGTAATGTGGGGGGAAAATTGGTTAAATTTTAACTAGAGAGAGAGGTGCTCCTATGGTATGTTATTTTCCCATGAATTTTCTGAATATTACCCAAACAAATGCTGCTACCCAAACATAGATGGTACCCCATTAAGAACTAAGTACAGGGGCGCCTGGGTGTCTCAGTTGGTTAAGCGCTGACTTTGGCTCTGGTCATGATCTCATGGTTCGTGGGTTCAAACCCTGCGGTGGGCTCTGTGCTGACAGCTCTGAGCCTGGAACCTGCTTCGGATTCTGTGTCTCCCTCTCTCTGCCCCTCCCCCTCTCTGTCTCGCTCTTTCTCTCTCTGTCTCTCACAAATAAAATGAACATTTAAAAAATGAAAAAAGTACGGTTATGCTTCCTTATCAGATTGGCTCTTGGAAATTTCAGATAACTTGACCCAGTTTTCCTTTCAGCTTTCTTAAATACAACAGATACCTCTTATCTTCATAATTAGTATACTGGTTATTTAATCCTCTTTTATAAATGGAAATTAATAATGTACCAGAGTCACCATCTCAGTCCTAAAAACAACCTTATGAACCATATGACTATGTTTATTATCCTAATTTTTTAAACGGGAAAACTGCAGCTTAAAGAAGGGAATTAGCGTAAGACCTTAACCACTCCTCAAATTGCTTTTGAAACTGCTCTTCCCAGGTGCCTGGCTGGCTAGGTTGGTAGAGCATGTGACTTGACCTCAAGGTTGTAAGTTTGATTCCCACATTTTTACTTAAAAATAAAATCATTAAGGGGCACCTTGGTGGCTCCGTCAGTTAAGTGTTCAGCTGTCGGGCACTTAGCCAGCTGTTGATTTTGGCTCAGGTTATGATCTCACGGTTTGTGGGTTCAAGCCCCTCTTGGGCTCTATGTGGAGCCGGCTTAGGATTCTGTCTCCCTCTCTCTCTGCCCCTCCTCTGCTTGCCCTCTCTATCAAAGTAAGTAAGTAAATAAACAAATAAAAACATTTTCTTTAAAAAAAAAAGAAAGAAAAAGAAAGAAAAACTGTTCTTGCGTTAATTCATTTATTTATTGGGGGGGGACCTGTTTATGAGTCTTAAATTGTACAATTGTTAGAACAGATGGCAGAACCAGTTTCTTTTTCCCTTTCCCCATTTCTCATCCTTTGAAAAGAGTAAAGAATGAAAATAGAAGCCGGAACCAAAAAGAAAGTATGGGAGTAGGCTCATAGCCCCTAAAGCAAAAGCGAATTCTTTTATGTCCAGGTCCTTTCCTCCCTCCAGTGAGTACTTAGATCACCACTGGCTTCACTCTACAGTCAACTCATTAGTTTAAAACAAATTATAATCGTGTTGTGTCTCCATCTGAGAACACTTAAAGGGGAGTGGTGGGGAGGGGTAAGATGTGGCCAGGATTGAAATTGTTTTCAAAACTCCCATCTGATTATTTATTTTGTGCTGTGGGACTAAGAACCACTGATCGAGGATTAAGCCTTTTCACTGCGGGTCCCGTTACATATTATGACGTCTGTGTGCTCTCCTGACCCGTGAGAGCATTTAACCCGGAGAAGACTTGGGTGGGGAGAGAGATGATCCATATTAATGGATAGCACCAAGTACAAATATTTCAGTTGCTTAGATTCATTATCTGTTTGGCAGTTATTAATTGTAATTTGTTGATATGATTTTGGAAATAATTCTTTCTCCAAATCAGACCGACATAATGAGAAATGAATTTGAAAGGCTGGCTGCTCGACAACCAATAGAATTACTCAGCATGAAACGGTAAGTTCTACTTCTGGGTTCAGCTCGACCAAAATTATTGTTTAATTTTAAGTTAGTAAAACTGCTGTAGCTGTTAAAATGTTGAAAAGAAAAAATTCTTATCTGATTTTGTAATTTCTATTTTTCATGTAATGGAGGTTCTTATAATCTTAATATTCAGATATGTTTATGCACTGTTATTTAAAAAAAATTTTTTTAATGTTTATTATTGAGACAGAAACAGAACATGAGTGGGGGAGAGGCAGAGCGAGAGAAAGAGGGAGAAATGGAATCCGAAGCAGGCTCCAGGCTCTGAGCTGTCAGCACAGAGCCCAATACGGGACTCCAGCCCACGAGCGGTGAGATCATGACCTGGGCCAAAGTTGAATGCTCAACTGACTGAGCCACCCAGGCGCCCCTGCAGTGTTATTTAAAAATGCAAACTATTTTAGGGGCACCTGGGTGGCTCAGTTGGTTAAGCGATGCCAGTTCAGCTCAGGTCATGATCTCAAGGTTCGTGAGTACGAGTCGCACGTTGAGCTGTCTCTTTCTCAGAAATAAATAAACATTAAAAAAAATGCAAACTAGGGGCACCTGGGTGGCTTGGTCGGTTAAGCGTCCAGCTTCAGCTCAGGTCATGATCTCACGGTTTGTGGGTTCGAGCCCCGCGTCGGGCTGTATGCTGACCGCTCAGAGCCTGGAGCTTGCTTCCGATTCTGTGTCTCCCTCTCACTCTGCCCCTCCCTGCTGATGCTCTGTCTCTCTCTGTCTCAAAAATAAATAAAACATTTAAAAAAATTAAAAGAATTTTAAAAAATTAAATTGGGGTGCCTGGGTGGCTCAGTTGGTTAAGCCTCCGACTTCGGCTCAGGTCAGATCTCACATTTGTGGGTTCGAGCCCCGCGTCGGGCTCTGTGCTGACAGCTAGCTCAGAGCCTGGGGCCTGCTTCCGGTTCTGTGTTTCCTTCTCTATCTGCCCCTCCTCCACTCATGCTCTGTCTCTCTCTGTCTCAAAAATAAATAAAACATTAAAAAATTAAAAAAAATTAAATTAAAAAGTGCAAACTACTGTATTTTAAAATCCAACAACTGAGGCACCTGGGTGGCTCAGTTGGTTGAGCGTCCAGCTTCGGCTCAGGTCATGATCTCACAGTTCATGGGTTCGAGCCCCACGTCGGGCTCTGTGCTGACAGCTAGCTCAGAGCCTGGAGCCTGCTTCAGATTCTGTGTCTCCCTCTCTTTCTGACCCTCCCCTGCTTGTACTGTCTCTCTCTGTCTCTCAAAAATAAATGAAAGATATTAAAATTTTTTTTAAATAAATAAAAATTTAAAAAAATCCAACAACAGAAGAATGGTGAATGGAATGAAGTTCATGTTTTTAAAATTTTTCAAGGAAGTATTCCTAATTAGACCTCTTCACTGATAATATATCTGGGTGAAACCGGGTTAATGGCTTTATAAGGATTCCTGCTTCGCTCTTACACAAGGCAGCATTAGAAAGCACAGAGTGCCAGGGTAGTTTGACTTCGGTCCCCTGTCTTCCCTCCTCTGTCACTTTATTCTAAATTGCTTCTGTCACAGGGGCGAAAAACCCAAACTTCTTTGTTACCTTCTCTAAAATGGAGAATTGGGTTGCTTAACATCTGCGATCCCTTTTGACTTTAAGGTCCCTGTGGAATTGTGAGAACCGCTGTGTAATCGGTCACGGCCCAGTCCTTGAGAGAGGGCCACGTGCACAGGAGGTCTAACCCCTCGGCACATGTGTAGACAGGAAGAGAGGTTTTGAGTCTGGAGAACCAGGAGACTATCCTGCTGCCTCTCTTGTGCTCCGTCCCCGCTCTGTCCTGAGCGGTAAAGGCAGAATGAGTTCCAGGACTCCTCAGTCCTGCTCCCAGGTGCTTCCGCTCTGTAGATCCTCATGACAGTAACTCCTTCGTGGCAGTATGTCTCAGAGCCTAAGTATAATGACCCATTAAACAGTGGATTGTGAAGGAAATTTAATGAGATATCACAGCATTTTTTAAAGGAAATAGACCAGGGGTGCCTGCGTGGCTTAGCTGGCTAAGTGTCCAACTCTTGGTTTTGCTCAGGTCATGATCTCACGGTTTGTGGGATCCAGGAGAGCCTGTGGGATCCTCTCTCTCCCTCTCTCGTTGTCCCTTCCCCCACTCACACACTCTTTTTCTCTTGGGAATAATGTGGAGTTTTTCCAGGAGCTAGTCAGAACACTAAAACAGAAATTAGCACTTCATCTGTAGTAACTCATCAGTAACAAGCTGCGGTTGATGAAGAGTATTTATTGGCTATGTCGGCAGTGTTCAAGATTCAGGTCCAAATGCAAACAATTATGATCTCCCTTCCGTTTTTTTCTCTAGAGCAGTGTGGGTTTGTGGGTGGAAGGCTGGATGAAGGTATGTGTTTCACAAAAATGATGGCATAGTTTTTCTTGTATCCTATTTTTTCTCTTAGTAGTTCTAAACATGTTAGTATTTCAAGTATTCTTCAGTAGCATCATTCAGTAGACAGTATTAACAATCCTTCATCTGAATATACTAAGTTTAGTGAATCAGTTCACGTTGAAGTAAACCTTTTTTTGATTACTGTATATAATGATGTTAAATCTTTCTTGTGCATGAATTGTTTTTTAGCGTGAGTAGGTTTCTTATCGCTGCGCAGTCTACACCTGCAGTCTTCTGTGGGTTTTACACCGTGCGTGGGCCTGTGAGGCATTCTGCTGGGAGGAAAGATAAAGATTTTATTGTGTAATTTCAGCTACGAACTTCCAGCCCCTTCCTCGGGTCAGAAAAATGACATTACTGCATGGCAAGAGTGTGTCAACAACTCCATGGCCCAGTTAGAGCATCAAGCGGTTCGAATTGAGAATCTGGAACTAATGTCACAGCATGGATGCAATGCCTGGAAAGTATATAATGAGTAAGAAGCTTTTTGTTTTTATAAACCCATCCCCCGCACAGCTTAAAGTGTGGAAAGGAGGATGGGGAAGTGGGATAAAGAATATAGTGGACATAGTGGACTCTCACTCGGGATCATGTCCCAGAACTACGACACCCCATCTTAAAACCCATAGCTTTGAGGCCCACCTCAGAGAGCACAAGAGAGGACTTAAACCTAAGTATATTTATCGTATAATACTGTAATTACAGGAGTTCTGAGGTCTGGTTGACAACTCCCAGCATGGTTGAATGTAATCTTTAATGTGGGGGATTGCTCATAATGCTGATTCTCATTAATTCTATGTTATGTTCTATAAACTGGCCTTAAATAATGAATTAGCAAATACTGTCATCATATCTCCTAGGGTAAATAAAGATTGTGTGTGTACATATGTACACATAGACTTTAATCTTAAATCCTAAAAACAACTCATCCTGGCAGATTCGGTTTCCTTTATTTTATAAAAGAGAAAACGGGCACCTGGGTGGCTTAGTTGGTTAAATGTCTGACTCTTGATTTCGGCTCAGGTCATGGTCTCATGGTTCGTGCCCCACATCGTGCTCTGTGCTGACCATGCATAGCCTGCTTGGGATTTTCTCTTTCCTTCTCTCTCTGCTCATCCCGTACTCACAGATGCACGTGCTTTCTGTCTCAAAAATAACTAAACATTAAAAAGAACAAAAAAACTCCATCCTTTGATCAGCTCTGTATGAAACAGAGCACCTCCTTGTTCCACTTCAGCTGATAATGTCCTCGTCCAGCAGCTCAAATTTTTCGCTGCTCCGAACGTGTTGTTAATGATCGCAGAACACTGCATGTATTGACTTTGGGGTTACAGATAAATATTTGAACAGGCAAGTTCACAGGTACAGACTCTGCAAATAATATGAATGGACTGTAAGTAAAGATTAACAGGGGAAGCCACGTGCCCATGCCAGCCACCAAGCCCCCCTTTCTATTCCATGTAACTAGCTTTAGTTTGTTATCTATCTAGGACTCTATTTTCTTATTTGTAAAATTCAGTGGTTAGATGATCTCTGTGATGCCTTTGAGCCCTAAAACCCCCTGAGTCTTCTATTAACAGTTTAAGAAGAAAAAGCCGTTGGACCCCATGGCTCCCAAAAATACATTTTTTAAGTCTTTTTCACAAAGTAGAAAAATTACATTGAGGAGCACCTGGGTGGCTCAGTCGGTTGAGCGTCTGGCTTCAGCTCAGGTCATGATCTCATGGTTTGTGGGTTCGAGCCCCGCATCGGGCTCTGTGCGGACAGCTAGCTCAGAGCCTGGAGCCTGCTTCGGATTCTGTATCTCCCTCTCTCTCTGACCCTCCCGTGCTCATGTTACCTGTCTCTCTCAAAAATAAATAAAACATTTAAAAAAATTTTTTAAAGGAAAACTTACATTGAAAAGAACATTGCTTTCAACTTGCCTAGAAGCCTTTAATAATTTCCCATTTACTGCAAGGTAAGGTCCAATCTATTAACACGGTATTCAGGGCAACAGGAGAAGTATCTCAGTGGTAGACTTTTACTCCATCCTAGGGAGCCCTCTGTCTTGTGACTGTCATAACTGCCTGGAGGCCTTCACTCACGCCTCGCCTCCTCCTGGAATGCTTTTACCTGTTCCACCCAAATCCGGTTTATTTAGGGTACACTCCAAATCCGCTTCTTTGTCTTCCCATCTTGTTATAAAGTTTCCTTTCCTTGTGAAAGGGTTTGGGGGCATTGGCAGAAAGCTTTTAGCTCTAAGGTCTTGGTACAGGATTGCTTTTAAAAAAATAAGTATTTCATTAATGAGAGAATTATGTGCTTGCGATTTTAAAGGGAAATCTTTGAGGTCAGCCCTTGATTTACAGAGGCTTGCTTAGGCTTAGCCTCATTGATGCCTCATTCAAGGACACACAGCTGTTTAGGACAGAGCTGAGACTAGAACTAGAACTGACTAGAACTTTCTGACTCATGAAAACTAGTCCCATTGGACTAGAACTCTTCTGACTCCCATGAAGTAATGCCATTAAGTTTTAATAGAAATATGTTCACAGTGCTTGAGGAGCGACATATATATAGTATAAACGTTAACTTCACTGGAAAACAATTTGATTTGCTTTATTGCAATACTCACTCTACTCTGGTGGTTGGGAACCTAACCAGCAGTATCTCTGAGGTATGCTTGTACTTAAGGAGGGCGAAAGAAAGAAGACAAACTGGGCTTCAGGAATAGACTACCGAACCTGATTGTCCTCAGAAGCATAGAGTACTTGTTGAAGTCAAAGAAAGATAAGCTCTAGGGGCCGCCTAGGTGGCTCAGTTGGTTAAGCGTCAGATCATGATCTCCATGGCTTTTAGTGAGTTCGAGTCCTGCATCGGGCTCTGTGCTCACACTCAGAGCCCGGAGCCTGCTTCAGATTCTGTGTCTCCTTCTCTCTGTGCCCCTCACCTGTTCATGCTTATGCTCTCTCTCCTTCAAAAATAAACATTAAAAAAATTTTTTTTAATCACTTCAAAGAAAGATAAGCCTGGAGAGACAACAGCTGTTTGAAGACTGAATCATGAGAGAATTGCTGCTGCGAGGGTCGGGGGCGCAGGGGTAGAGCCAGAAGAATAATAACTTAGGAAAACAGCAGGATACTTGAGTCCCTGAAGCCAGGAAACAGTACTGGATCTAGAGCAAGAGAATAGTGGGGCCGCTGTGGTTGAAATGGACCTAAAGGTGACTCTTTAGTGCCTTAAGAGGACACAGATATGGTTATGTGAATTACATCTTAATAAAAAGTGTGGAGGGGGGTTGGCACCTGCCCTTGGCGCCTGGGTGGCTTAGTCGATTAAACGTCAACTCTGGTCAGGTCACAGTCTCAGAGCTCATGAGTTCGAGCCCTGCTTCTGGCTCTCTGCTGATGGTGCAGAGCCTGTTTTGGATTCTCTTCCTCTGTCCCTCCTCCACTTGCATGCATGTGTGCTCTCTCTAAATAAAACACTTAAAGTGTTTTTAATCACTTCTCTCAGGAGAATAATTGCTACTTTATGTCACTCAGCTGCTCCCCTGTGCTCGAGAGAACCAGCTTGCATGGAATCTGAGTCGGCCTTCCATGACAGTCTTCTCCTCTCTCTCCACTTAGCAGTAGCTGGAAGAATGACACGATAAATGTGGGTATAGAAATAGGGGGATGATATGGATTTGGATGAGTACAATCATGAGTTATTTTCCATCTTCTCCATTGAAAGAAGTAATGATGGTTTAAGATGTGACCTAAGTATATGAAATCAGGGTATCAGTAAACTGGTTGGGCTTCAGAGGTTAAAAGACCTGAAATGGAATTCAGTTCTGACACTCACCTGTGTTACCTCAACCACGTTACTTAATCTTTCTAAGCTTAATGTGCTCGCGTGAGAAATACGGGTAATCATACCTACCTCAGAGAATTCGTAGGAGAATTAAATCAGCTAAATAGAGTGTCTAACGTGGTGTTTGGCACAGAGCTCAATAGCAGAAGAACTTGCATCAACGAGATAGATCACTTTCAGTTGGTATTATTACATTTTAATGTATATTAATCTGACTTTCCTCTTTTCCTTCCTTAGAAATCTAGTTCATATGATTGAACATGCACAGAAAGAGCTCCAGAGGTTAAGGTAAGTTTTTCCTCTTGTTTTCCTGTTTATTTATTTTAAGAATTTTTTTTTATATTTATTTTTTGAGAGAGAGTGCGCGCGAGTGGAGGAGGGACATAGAGAGAGGGAGACAGAGGATCTGAAGTGGGCTCTGTGCTGACAGCAGAGAGCCCAGTGCGGGGCTCAGACTCCCGAACCGTGAGATCATGACCTGCGCCAAAGTCAGATGCTTAGCTGACTGTGCCACTCTTGAGGTTTTATTTTCAAGTAATCTGTACATCCAGCGTAGAGGTTGAGCTCATAGCTCGAGATCATGTGAGATCAAGAGTCGGGTGTTCTTCCGCTTGAGCCGGCAAGTGCCCCTATATTCCTCTTACTTTAGAGTTTCAGCGAATCCTCATTAAATAGAATGAGAAGGAAAAGGGACTCCTGGCCTGTAGTCAGATGAGAGTAATAAGACTGGCTGGTCCACGGTGTGTCCAGCATCCAGTGCTGGGTTTGCCTTACTAGAGCAGAGAAGAAATAGACTTGAGATCTGAAATCAGCGCTACCAAGTCATTTGCAATTTGCAAATCTGCAGACATTGAAAGGCACTTTTAGGAGAAAATGTTGCAGAAGAACATATATAATCTGATTTAGGTAAGAAAAAAAAATCATCTTGGGGTATCTGGGGTATAGCATGCAGCTCTTGATCTTGGGGTCATGAGTTCAAGCCCCGTGTTGGGCATAGAGATTATTTTAAAAAAATTAATCTCTTCTTGAAAGTACATATGTAGGAAAGAGTTTGGGAAGAAAGAAGGAATTCGGAAAAACATCCACCAAAAACTGAACAGCAGTTAGGAGGAGAGGCACATGGGAGGAGGGGCTTCTGCTTTTTAATCTCTGTGTACATGTATGTGCGCCATGTGTTTAACTTTTCATGATGAGCATGTTTTATGAAATTTGTAATTGAAAAATAGAATAGAATAAAATTGTAATGGATTAGTCTTTTACTGTATATATCTGTTCTTCTCAGGGAATTAAAGATGTTATATTATGTTGCTTGTAGATTTTGCTGCTGATTTTCGTCTCATGTTAAAATGTAGATGGATCAAATAAATGATGTTTTACAGGAAACACATTCAAGACTTAAACTGGCAGCGAAAGAACATGCAGCTCACAGCCGGGTCCAAGTTAAGGGAGATGGAGTCAGCGTGCGTATCTTCAGTTCCCTCCTCTTTTATTTATTCATGTATTTATTTTTAATATTTTTATTTTGAGAGACAGAGCCTGAGCGTGGGGGAGGGGCAGAGAGAGGGGGACACAGAACCTGAAGCAGGCTCCAGGCTCCAAGCTGTCAGCACCGAGCCCGACTCTGGGCTCAAGCCCATGAGCGAGATCATGACCTGAGCTGAAGTCGGACGCTCAACCAACTGAGCCACCCAGGCGCCCCATTTCCATCATCTTTTAAATCACTTAGTACATTTTAAGATCAAGATTTAGTAATATGATTCACCACGGTGCAGATCCGATGCCGCAAGTGTCAAACAGATGCTGTGATCGTAGTCCCGCCCTCCACTGCCTCTGCCTGGGTCTTGATGTTGGGCTTGGTAGGCAGAGACAGGGCAGGACCACTGCTGCCCGCTTCCGGTCTCAGCGCTCCTATCTTCAGCGCAGTGTTTGTGCTCCGGAAAGGAGTCTACTTCTGCTCCTTTTAAAAAGAAAAAAAATTTACCTATTTTTTAACTCATGAGGGAGGGAGATTTCATACTTTGATCATTCGTGTCCAGTTTTTTCCCCTGTGTTTAGGTATTTTACTTTTAAAATGTTCTTCATGTACACCGTTAAGTTTATATGAATCCCTAAATATAACCAGGAATTTTTATACTATTTCTTTTTTGCTTTGCTGTTTCCCTTTACCCTTCCCCCGCCCATCTTTCTTGTTTCACCTTCTCCTTCTCCTCCTCCTCCATGGACCCTGTGTTATTAATCTACTCATGTTTTCACATTTTTCTTCAAGCTAATAGAATCTCCTAAATATACATGTGTTTCTTTTCATTTGTCCTAGAGATTTTTTTCCTATGGGATTATTTCTTATTAGGTGTAGAAACTCCTCCATTTTTAACTATTGCCTCTACTCTATTTTCTCTCTATTTAATGGAATTAAATGTTATCTTCCATCACCTTGTTCTGTCTCTTCAACCATTTCTAATTTGCTTTCAAATGTTTTATGTTGAAATAATTGTTGGTTCATATTCAGTTGTAAGAAATATTATAGACTTTACGTGTCCTTTACCCACTTGTCCCCAATTGTGCCTCAGTTTTTTTAAATGGGAAGTTAAAGTGGTTCATGATATGACCCTGACTGAAAACATATATATGATAAAGTCTTCTAAGAGAAATTTTATATTAATTTTTCCTTTTTTTTTTAACTTGTCTAGTTGGGTATCCCTCGTCAGCAAGAATTATGAGATTGAAAGGACTATTGTGCAATTAGAAAATGAAATCTTTCAAATCAAGCAGCAACATGGAGAGGCAAACAAAGAAAACATCCGGCAAGACTTCTAAAGAGACAGATGAATTTGATGGGTAGAGAGGAAGGCAAACTGGGCTTTTCCAGAATATTGAGCATCTGAGCCGTGAGGGAGAACAGCACCTCCAGGAAATCGTCAGTGTTTAAATGTTTACTGTACAGCGTGGACTGTTAGATTTGTACATTTTAGCAAAATAAAAGCTTTTAGCTTGGTGGGGTTTTTGTTTGTTTTGCCATAAAAATCAACAACTTTAGGCTCTCAAAATAAGTATGACTTCAGAATAATAATATTATATCATAGAATTAATTTTGAACCAGTGGACCATATTTTGTATCCAAGAGATCTTTACTGAAAGTTTTTAACGTGTATAATAAATTGGAAACTTTTGGTTTATGTTTTTCAAATAAAGGGGTAAGTTCTAAACAGATTTGGGATTACCAAGTGAGATTTCTGAAATACAGCGTCCATCTCCGTTGTGTGTCATGATCGTCAGAGGTAACAGTGTCATAAAGCTTGATGTGTGTGGGGCGCTGTTCTAAGCACTTGAGATAGATGAACTAACCTTCCGTGAACACAGAAATCATTTGATCTTCACAGAAACCGTAGGAAGTAGATACTGCCATTCCCGTAGACACACACTTAGTGCGTGCTGATTAAGGAGCTTGTTGAGGGGCGCCTGGGTGGCTCAGTCAGTTAAGCGGCCAACTTCGACTCAGGTCATGATCTCGTGGTTCGTGGGTTCGAGCCCCTCACCGGGCTCTGTGCTGACAGCTCAGAGCCTGGAGCCTGCTTCAGATTCTGTGTCTCCTTGTCTCTCTGCCCCTCCCCTGCTCGCGCTCTGTCTCTGTCTCTCAAAAATAAGTAAACATTAAAAAAAATAAATAGGGGCACCTGGGTGGCTCAGTTGGTTAAGCGTCCGGCTTCAGCTCAGGTCAGATCTCATGGTTCGTGGGTTCGAGCCCCGCATCGGGCTCTGTGCTGACAGCTAGCTCAGAGCCTGGAGCCTGTTTCGGATTCTGTGTCTCCCTCTCTCTCTGACCCTCCCCTGCTCCAGCCGTCTCTCTCTGTCTCTCAAAAATAAAAAGCATTAAAAAAAAATTTTTTTTTTTAAATAAATAAATAAACTTGAAGTTCTATAGCTAGGAAGTCATCCAGGTGTTCGAACCAGTAGTGTACCTCTAGTTGTGTTCTAACCCTCTGCTGGTAAGGAACTGACACGTATAAGATGACTTCTGATTCAGAAGGAAATACTTGTGGCACATCTGCCTGCCATCTCCTGGAATCTTGACGTGCTCACTGCTGCTCTTCGGCTTACAGGTTCTGCGTATCCCACACCTTGCTGTAATGCAGAGTTGTGTCCATGATTCTGAAATAAAAGCTGAACATCAACAAAGCCCATTATTGGAGGAGGGGTAAGATAGAGCATTAAAACAATGTTTCTCAAGGTTTTTTTTTTTAAGTTTATTTTTGAGAGCGAGACCACACACATGTAAGGGAGAGGGACAGAGAGAATCCCACGCAGGGATTCTTACAAACTGAGATCACAACCTGAGCCCAAATCAAAAGTTGGATGCTTAACTGAGCCACCCAGGCTCACCTTTTTCTTTTTAAATTTTTTTTAATTGCTTTTTTATGATTTTTATTTTTAAGAGACAGAGCGAGTCAGCGCAAGCAGGGGAGGGAGATACAGAATCTGAAGCAGGCTCCAAGCTCTGAGCTAGCTATCAGCACACAGCCCAATGCAGGGCTTGAACCCATGAACCATGAGATCATGACCTGAGCCGGAGGCTCAACCAACTGAGCCACCCAGGCGCCCCGCTTTTTAAATTTTAAGTAGGCTCCACACCCATTGTGGGGCTGGAACTCCTCACCCTGCAACTGAGTTGCATGCTACACGGACTAAGCCAGGCGCTCCCATGTTTCTCAAGTTTTTCTTAATGGAAGAGAGAATACCTCTTGGGAGCAGAGGGTTACTGGTTTTAAGGTCATAACTTGAAGTAACTTATCCTGACGCCAATCTTTTTTTTTTTTTTAATGATATTATCGCCCCACTGGAAAATTCATTCCACTAATGCCTAATCCAATTTGCTTCACCTTGTCAGCCCCAAGATCTATCTACGGTTCCCTGCCTGAGAGACTAGACTTGACGAATCCCTGTCCCTCACCACACTCCTCTCTCCAGTGATCCTCCCTCAAATCCTCACTCTTTTGCTATTTTACTAGTGAATCCCAGCCTAGTGTAGCGACCCACTTACAAAGCTTGCATGTTTCCTCGGCGCAGGTGGGCTTGGGGTGCCAGGTTCAGAGCACGTCCCTCCACAGAAACTCCAGTCAATGACAAATGGGTAAATTAAGCTCGATCGTTCCTTTAGATTGATCATACTCCTAAAGTTTGTCCCATTAATTGAGGTTCCTCATGTTCCATAAGTAACTACACAGAGTTTGAGGCCGACTCCAGCTAAGCTAAAGGGAAAACACGTCTGCAGGACATTGGATAAAGTTCACTAAAGGCTGGTGAACTTCCTGTTTTGCAAGTCAGTTTGAGTTGGATTTCTTATCACCACATAAACCATCCTAACATAAGCCCTCAAGATAACAAGGCATTTTTTCCTGAAGATCTGTAACACTACATGCAGCAAAACACTTGATTTTTAGAGTGTTTGTCAAACAGTATACAATGTAGATTGAGATCTCTTTGGTTGTCATCCTGTAAGGGAAAATAATGAGCATAGAGAAGCGAGAAATAGCTAACTCTTCTTTATCAACTTTAAGAGAAATCGAGCTTCCTAGCCCATGTGAAAGAAAACTTTCAGTTACCATCAAATTCACAGACATATTTGTAAATTGTCTTGACTATTTTGACCACAGACGTGCTGGTCTGACTCAGTTGGTAGAACATGCAACTCTTAATCTTGGGGTTGTGAGTGTGAGTCCCATGTTGGGTGTAGAGATAACTTAAAAATCTTCAAAAAATATGTTTTAGTGGGTGTGCCTGGGTGGCTCAGTCAGTTGAGCATCTGACTTTGGCTCAGGTCATGATCTTCTGGTTCATGAGTTCAAGCCCCACATCAGGCTTGCTGCTATCAGTGTGGAGCCATTTCTATACTTTAATTTCTTAATCCTTTACTCCTCTTTCCCCTCTTCCTTTCTGCAGGTCATTCCAGTCCAGTATTACTGCCACCCCAAATAAGCACTTAGGGTATGTTTCACAGTTCTGGGGATTTGCTCGGCTTAGGTAGAGTACTTGGGGATTCTCTTACAGTTGTAGTCAGATGGTGACCAGGACTGGTGTCCTCTCGATAGATTCATCACTTGTATCTGACACACGGCTGCGAAGAGTCAAACTGAGAGCTGGGACATTCAGGAAATCCTGGGGCACCGCTCTCTGTCTGCGTGGTTTCTCTTGCATGGAGGCTTCAGGGAAGCCAGACTTCTTACATGACAGCTCTGGGCTCCAAAGGCATATGTCAGAGAGTCCAGCACAAGATGTATTACCTTCTATGACTTGGACCTGGAAGTCACACTGTTACTTCTGACCTGTTGTATTTGTTAGAAGCAAGACAGTGAAGCCAGCCCACATTCAAATGAGAGGAATCAGATTCCATCTCAGTTGGGAGTAATGTTGAATTTGTAGACCTATTTGGTTTTTCTAAACTTAGACATGTTTTAATATCCCTCCCACTCCCTGTCCACCTTCAGTCCTAAAGTCATTAGATGGAGCAGAGCAAAGTAGGCATCCACATAGAGCATGGGCCCTAAGTCCATCCCGGTGCTGTCCTTAGAAGAGGGGAAGGGACCCCCCCTCCCCCACCACACACACACATACATGGAAGGCGTTGTGAAGACAGACCAAGAGAGGAATACCACGTAAAGACAGATTGCAGTGATGAGTCTACAAGCCAGGGAATTCCAAGGATTGCTGGCAACCACCAGAAACTGGGAGGATGGATTCTTCCTAGAGCCGTCAGAAAGAGCATGGCTGTGCTGACATCTTGACTTCAAACTTATAGGCCTCAGAACTGTGAGACAGTAAATTTCTGTTGTTTTAGGACACTCAGTGTATGGTATGTTCTCACAGCAGCCCTGGTAGACTAAAAGATATGTTTCAAGAAAGAGCCACAGTTCAGTTGAAAACAGGCATGATGGCAATGGATACACACAGGCTGTTACCCATCACTCCATCCCCTGCTCTCTGCCCTCTCAGCACGAAATATGAAGTATTTGGAGCACCTGGCTAGCCTAAGAGAAAAAAAAGCCTAAAGTTGTTGAAATTGACAGTTTTTAACAAATGAGCCAGCCAAGTCACTTAGTAGTGATGCTCAACACCCCTCCCACTCCAACGCTAGAGCTTTTTTTTTTTTAATTAGAGCACGAGTCGGGGAGAAGCAGAGGGGAGAGCGAGAAAGAGAGAGATGTAAAGAATCTCAAGCAGGCTCCATGTTCAGTGCAGAGCCTGACGCAGAGCTCAATTCCACGACCCTGGGATCATGACCTGAGCCAAAATCAAGAGTTGGATGCTCATCTGACTGAGCCACCCAGGTGCCCCTCACACACGCAGCTTTAATCTGTGTTTTACTTTCCCACTCTTAAATAAAAACAATCAAGGATTACCAGATAGATAGCTAAGAGACTTCTTTATCATGAAAGACAAGGAACAAAAACAGAGAAAACCCTGGGAGGAAAATAACAGATGGAGAAAGAAAAATAAAACCTTTTATTTGTTTTGTTTTTTTAAGAACCATGACCTCAAATGGGGTACCTGTCTGGCTCAGTCAAAACATGCAACTCTTGATTGCTGAGTTATGTGTTCCAACCCATGTTGGGGGTTGAGCTTATTAAAAAAGAAGAAGAAGAAATATATCCTCAGAGAAGTAAGAAGATAAAAACAAGATACAATTTTGTTAAGGGACACCTAGAGAACAAAACAACTCCTAGGACTTAAAAAGCACAGTAGCAGAAATTAAAACTCAATAGAAACGTTAGGAATTTAAAAAGTTGACAAACTCTTCCAGAAAGTGGAGCCAAACAGGCAAAAAAAATAGAAAATAGAGGGAAAAAATAAGACCAATTCAGAAGTTCAATGTCCAAATATTTTTGAGATTTAAAAAAAATCCAAAAAAATAAATAAAAGCAGAAGAAAAGAGGAAATTGTCAGAAAAATAATTCAGAATTTTCCAGAATTGAATGATATGAGTTTCCAGGTTTTAAGGTCCCAGAACAACAGATTAAAATAAACAAACTTCAAAGCATATTATTTATGAAGTGTCAGAACACTAAGGACAAAAACGATTCTGCAAGATCTTGGGGAGGCATGTCAAGAATTGGGAATTCATTAATGCTCACTAGAACCATATCTGTGGCATCCTCTAGACAAAAGATGAGGATGGTGGTGCATTTGCTCTTGAGCTCCTTGCCATGAACCCAGGAGGGCCCTGGCAGGCATTGGGTATCTAACAAAGGATACGAGGACACTTCCCAAAGAAGAGAATACAGAAACAACCTTGAAAAAAAAATCCAGAATCAAAGTATCTTTGGGGTTCTCAACATCAATTCTGGAAGCTGGAAAGACAAAGGAGTGGTGCCTTCCGAATTCTTAGGAAACATCTCTAACCTATAATTCTATACCTAGTCAAATTATTAGTTGGGGATAGAATAAAGAATTTCAGTCAAGTGAGATATCAAAAACACACCTACTACCTGAGTAGCCTTTCTTAAGGAGCTGCTGGAGGATGTACTCTTCTGATCCGTGCCCTCGTGAAAAAGACCCTAGAGAATTCCCTCCCTCTTCTGCCAAATGACGGCAGTGAGAAGACGGCTGTCTTCTAGACACCCCCTCTATACGTAGCTAGGTGGTGCTTGCTTCTCACTATTTATATTAACTACCTTTCCTGTTTCTTTATCCTAGATCTTTATAGTAAGCTGAATAACGGCCCTGACACATGTTCGGATCGAAGTCCCTGGGACCTGTAAATGTGTTACTTTCCTTGGCAAAAGGAATGATGCAGATGTGATTGAATTAAGGTTCATGAGATGGGGAAATTGCCCTGGATTAATCTGGTGGCGCAATGTAACCAGAAGGGTTCTTACAGGAGGGAAGATGTCGGAGAGGGGAGAAGTGCGATGATTTAAGTCTGAAGCTGGCTTGGCATTAGCTCCTGTTGTACAGAGGAAGCCTCTCTTTAGAGGGAGAGAATAAGGCCAGAAAAGACTGGGAAACCCAAGACATCAGCAGAGGTGGTGTCTATGGAGAGCCCACTTCCTGGTTCACAGACAGCTATCTTCTCACTGGGTCGTCATGGGGCAGAAGAGGGGAGCGAAGTCTCTGGGGTCTCTTTCACAAGGGCACTAATCCTGTCCTGGGGGCTCTACCTCCAGAATCTCATCACCTCCCAAAGGCCCCACATCCAAACCCCATCCATTGGGTATTGGATTTCAACATAATGAATTTGCGGAGCGGATAGGGGACACAAATATTCAGTCTATAGCAGAAAGCAATATTCAAATCATTGGTTGACGGCCCCTGAGAGAAGATAAACACTCTCTGGGTCTTGTTCTGGTTACGGCTTCCCTGACAGCTACAAAAGTCTATTCTTGGGAAATCAGGGAACAAGGTTGTAAGTGAATCCTGGGAAGCAGAGGGCTTAGCATTGCCGGGGTTTCTGGCAAGGCTGTGACGCAGGCTAGGGACTGCACATTTGGCAGAAATGTGAAATCATGACCTAGCTAAAATCAAGAGTTGGACACTCAATTGAGCCAACCAGGCGCCCCAATAACTTGTCTTTTAAAATATACAGATTCAAGATTATCCCTATAATGTCAATCTTACTTGATTAGATTTTTTTTTTTTTTTGAGCAAGAGAGAGAGCACAGGGGAGCTACAGAGGAAGAGGAAGAGAGAGAAGGAGCTCTAAGCCCCAGTAAGGAGCCCCACGTGGGGCTCAATCTCACAACCTTGAGATCATGATGTGAGCCGAAATCAAGAGTCAGATACTTAACCGACTGAGTCACCCAGGTGGATTGGATTGGATTACTTGGTTGGATTCTTATATATCTTTTAAGAAGGAAAGAGGGTAAACTCAGAGCACACCGTCTCAGTGACTTACTGCAGCAGGGACTACGACTTGTCCCTCTAACATACGTTATCCCGTTTTATAACAGTAGAAGTTTTGGCTGGGCACACGACTGCTTAGCTAAACACTGATTTCCTAGCTTCCCATCCAGTCATGTGCTCACCCCATGTGACAAGGTTGTGCCCAATGAGATAGGGCCTGAAGTGATGTGTGCAACTTGCAAGTCATGCCCTTAATTTCCCCATTCACCAACCAGGAATCTTACACCTGGGTAGTGATAACTTAGCTAACGTCACACCATAAATTACTGTCAAGCTAACATTAGAAGAAAGGGTGGCATATAGACAAGGGAAAAGGAGGATACTGTGCTGATAATGATGTGAACAATATGCTTTGTATTTACTTGACTTAAATGATTAAATAGTCTGTCTATGCTCCCTAGCAGTAAATTTCCATTTTAATGAGATCTGGATACAACACAGCAATTCATATTCATTAAAATGAGATTTTACTTTACATTAAAAACCATTAAAATAACTGCAACATTTTGACTTACTTTCAGTTAAACTTTGGTTTCCAAAGCTGATTTTGTACCATTATAAAAATATTAATTACAAGAGAATGTCAAACCAGCTGAAGAGAACAGAAAGAAGTACACTAGTACTATTAGTTTATATACAGTTTGCTACAGATAAAAGTGCCTTTTGTTAAAGATTTAATTTTTTTTAAAGTAATCTCTACACCCAGTGTGGGGCTCGAACTTACAACACCGAGATCGAGTTACATGCTCCACTGACTGAGCCAGCCAGGTGCCCCTAGAAATACCTTTAAAATAGATATTAACATTTTGTTATAACGAAATTTTGTTCATGTGAGTACATAATCTCATTATGCAAAACTTAGAAATGAAATGGAAGGTACCCTAATGTCCCATTATATTTCAGTAAGTGAAAAGAAATGCTTTAAATATAGTAGGAGAAGGAGAGGTGTGAAAACCCAAAGATCATTTTCTCTCTCCAGATCTTGAAAATTTTTGGTCAAGTAATTTGGGTATGAGCTTATGTTTACATAATTAGGCAGTTAAAATTCTGTCAGTGTTTCCTTCTACTATACAATCAAATCCTTCAATAAGGAAAGGTATGGGTACAGCTTAGAAAGAAGCTTTTTTAAACTGAATTTTGTTAATGACTGTATATGTTAGGCTTTTGCTGAAAATTATAGTTAAATTTTAACTGCTCACTAAAAATGGCCCTCAAAACATCTGCTTCACCACACTTCCATGACCCTTGCCTTATTTTATGTCTTGTGCTCACTAAGTTTGAAGGTCTCCCCTTCAATCCACATTGTTATTCTGTCCTACTTTTAAAAAAGAAATAACCTGTTTCTTTATTTTATTTTTTTACATTTATTTATTTTTCAGAGACAGAGCATGAGTGGGGGAGAGGCAGAGAGAGAAGAAGACAGAATGTGAAGCAGGCTCCAGGCTCTGAGCTGTCAGCACAGAGCCTGACGTGGGGCTTGAACACACGAACCATGAGATCAGGACCTGAGCCGAAGTCAGGCACTTAACCGACTGAGCCACCCAGGCACCCTAGAAACTGCCTATTTCTTGCAGTACTTTTGTTTGACCATAGAGGGTACAAGGTCATTAAAAAGTCAAATAAATTGCTTGTGCAACAATTCCTAAGACCTGCCTGCTCTCCATTCCATGACGGGAGAAAATGGAGACCGTTCATTTACTCTGATGTTTCGCATAAAGAATTCTTCTGATTTTTCCCAGAGGTTAAATTTAATCTCACATAGAGATTAAATTGCTTTCATTGTTCAAAATATAAAGGGTGCCCAACTCACCAGAAAAATAAAAGATGATGAACTTAGCCTGCTAAACTGTCAAATTCACACAGGAGAGCTGCAAAGAAACAGTTCTACTGTATATAAAATAGCAATTACTTTGCCACCATTATTCTCAATTTCTAACAAAAAAGAAACAGTAAGAGATATTGATGAACTTCCTTTATTACAGTCCTTTTGCATTATGTTGTTCTATAAAAAATGCAAAAAAAAAATGCAGCGATAGTAGGGGCACCTGGGTGGCTCATTCAGTTAGGTGTCTGACTTTGGCTCAGATCATGATCTCCTTATTCATGAGTTTAAGCCCCGCATAGGGGTGCACGCTGCCCATGTGAAGTCTGTTTGGGATGCTCGCTCTTCCTCTGTCTCCCTGCCTCTCCCTCCCTTTCTCTCTCTCTCTCTCAAAATAAATAAACTTTAAAAAAAATATTTACAAAACCAAAATTTAGAGAGGTACCAGATATCTTAATACATCGGAACTTTCTTGTGTCTTAAGAGAGAATAAAGTGAGTGTATCTTTTTATGTTAATACCAACTAATCAATTGTAATTGGTATAATTACTATGTTGCTATTTTCTCCTAGCATTCATTATTGCTGAATACACAATGATAGCACAGGATATAATTTATTCTTTGGCAATATGTCAATTGCAGGCACTGCATTTTCAATACATGTTTCCCTTTGCAGAATTTGTAGTTTTAATTTTTTTTAATGTCTTATTTATTTTTGATACAGACAGACAGAGCATGAGAGGGGGAGGGGCAGAGAGAAGGAGACACAGAACCGGAAGCAGGCCCCAGGTTCTGAGCTAGCTGTCAGCACAGAGCCCGATGCGGGGCTCAAACCCACGAACATGAGATCTGACCTGAGCCGAAGTCGGACGCTTAACCAACTGAGCCACCCAGGCGCCCCAGAATTTGTAGTTTTAAAGAGTGCAGTGTAAGTCCACCTACTTCAGGGTTAAAAACTTGATAGTTTTAGTGGGCAGTGAATGTTACTTGTTTCTAAACTACATCTATTAATCTTGTAAGGGAAAGGGCATTTGAAAAACAAGGCATCGTAAGGACAAAAAAGTGACGTAGGCCATCAGCAATATAGATGCCCAGTCTCTTCAGCCCCTTTCCTTCCCTCAAAGCTGCCAGACTGATCACTATCTTAGCAAGAGATTCTGCACAAGCAATTGGATGCTATGGACACTTGGTGGCAGCCATTTCAACAGTGCTCACCACTTTACCACCAGTCTTTGAATGGCAATATTTTGTTGCCCATTTTTATTCGAACTTTTCAATTTCTGGACTTTGTTCCCGGTGCTTAAAACCTGAAGGAGAGTAATGCGCTTAGCAGAGAGGCATCTGGTAGTATAATGGTTGGTAATTTAAAAAGAAAATGTGGCGCTGAGGGCAAAATCTATAAAGGTAAGATATTTTGGACACTGCAAAAAAAAGAAAATCAAATGGGGTCACAGTTTCTTAGTGACCTGAAACAGCTTTTTGTAAAATTTCCAGCTATGGACCAGCCCCCTCTGCATGCCACCTGTGACCTCCAGGTGTCTGACTGTACCAGGCGCCCAGCGATGTGCTCTGTTAGCCAAGAGTATATCCTGCCAAGACATGGTTACCACTGACTTGTTACTTCATTGCGTTCGGTGTTCATTATGTCTACTTAGCTCTTTGGAGCTACACCCCCCTCACAAACTGAACCAATGCTTATACTGCCAAAGGGGTATGTGATCTTAGTGTTGTGGGTTCGATAAAAGGTAGTGCTCGGTGTTCTAAAGTACAAAACATCAACGTTGTTGAGGAAAACTGCCCAAACCAAAATCTGGGCTTACCAAATGTTTTACGCTTCAACCTGTAAGCAGCATAGATGAAAAGTCGTGTGAAAATGCAATGGTCGTGTGTGTTGTAGTTCCGTTCCCCAGGAGAAAAATCTAAGATGGAAACTAGCCTGCAGGGTATTTATCAGGAGGTCTCCTTGGCATTGGCACCTTTGGAGGAATGAAGGAAGAAGGCTTAGGCAAGAGATGTTGAACTTCTGATGCAGTGGCCATGAAAGCCTCAGTTGCCTTCTGGGAGGTCTGGAGCAGTGATGATACTTTTGAGTGTTTCTGCAGTGGAGTGGGTGGGATGGGCCTCAGTTAAACCCTGTCAAGCAGTTGTTGAATGTGGGATGCTCCTGGTGAAGTGGCACGGCATTGGGACAAGGTGGCTCTCTGCGGCCAACGGCAAGTTCCAGAGAGGGACATAGCTAAAAGCTGTCAGCTGTCCACTTGCCAAGAAGCTAGAGTGCTTCCAACTGGTATGGGCGTGATCTGGGGAGCACACCACAGCACCCACCACCGTGTGAAATTGGCAATGGGAAGAGGCGGAATAGCAGTAGACATTTTGTGTAGTAAAAATAGCTGAGCTCAAACTGCCTACATCTTGTACCTTCAATGCGTCACAGCCCTGCCCAAGCATCTACAGTAGCTCCCTACTGCCTCCATTCAACTCTAAACACCATTCTCTGGTATATAAAAACCACCACAACCTGCCTTACCTACCCATCGTTAACCCTCCTCCCATGTGTTCCCAACTGAGATCTTCACTGAGGTCACTGAACTCACTTCTTTATTTCTGCCCATGCTCTTCTATCTATATCCAGTAAGCTTCCATACACATACTATGGTACTTTCTTCCTTCTCTGGATTTTCAGCCCACAGGCTATGCCACAAATTCAACCCTTAATTATAAACGATCTCTATCTCCAGTGGCTTTTGGTATGTGTTGGGAGGGGGCAGGGAGGGTCCCCAGTAGACTGAAAACTCCTCCACAGCAAGGATTGGGCCTTGTATCTTCCCCTACCTTCTACCATGTTAGTGGGCATATGATTGGACATTAAACAGATTCAGAGGTTTAGAGACAAAGGAGACTTCAGGGACCACTCAGTCCAACCTAATTTTACAGATGATTTAACAGAGGCTCAGAGAGATGAAGCTGTAATCCTCCTCTGAACTCCCACATTACTTTGTATGGTTTTTTTTGGTATTTATTGCTTTCCATTTTCTATGTTGATTGTCTTCCTACCTGTTTTACCAGTTTTACCTACATTCTTATGAGCTATTTCTCTCCTGCCTGTTATTTACCTGCTGGGGTTCCCTAAGGCTCTGTTGGGTTGTTTACCCTGGCCCATCCATTTCCATAGGCTTCAATTACCACTGACAAACTGAATGACTCACTAATATGTTTTTTTAGCGAGGACTCTCCCGGCAGTGGTCCATGGACAACTCCACTAGATGTTCTGCAAGATTCTCATTCTTAACTTGTCCTGATATCTCCCTAATCCCGTATCCAACTAACCACCCAATTCTACTCATTTACTTTGGAAATGTTGCCTGAATCCTGACCCCCCTCTGCATATGCTGCCACATGTCATAAGTTCAGGTCTTCCTCGTCTCTGAAGAGTACGAACAGGCTCTTTCCTTGTTCTCCTTGTAACAATTCTTTTCCTACCACTTCACCCTCAAAGATTATACCAGAGTAAGCTTCCTTCTAAAATTAACCTAGGGGCGCCTGGGTGACTCAGTCAGTTAAATGTCCAACTTCAGCTCAGATCATGATCTCGTGGTTCGAGAGTTCGAGCCCTGCATCGACCTCTGGGCTGACAGCTCAGAGCCTGGAGCCTGCTTCAGATTCTGTGTGTCCCTCTCTCTTCCCCTCCCTGGCTCATGCTCTGTCTCTCTCGAAAATAAAATAAAAAATAAACATAAAATAAAATAAACCTCATATGTCACTCACTCCTTTCTAAATCTTCTTTAAATTTTTCTTTAAATATTTTCATTGATGGGAAATACAAATCAAAACCACACTGAGATACCACCTCACACCAGTGAGAGTGGCTTAAATGAACAAATCAAGAGACTGTAAATGCTGGTGAGGGTGTGGAGAGACAAGCACCCTCCTACACTGTTGGTGGGAATGTAAACTGGTGCATCTGCTCTGGAAAACAGTGTGGAGGTTCCTCAAAAAACTATTAATAGAACACCCTTATGACCCAGCAATAGCACTGCTAGGGATTTAGCCAAGGGATACAGAAGTGCTGATGCATAGGAGCACATGTACCCCAATGTTCATAGCAGCAATGTCAACAATAGCCAAAACATGGAAAGAGCCTAAATGTCCATCACCTGATGAATAGATCAAGAAGATGTAGTATATATACACAATGGAGTATTACATGGCAATGAGAAAGAATGAAATCTGGCCATTTGTAGCAAGATGGATGGACCTCAAGGGTGAAATGCTAAGTGAAATAAGTCAGGCAGAGAAGGACAGATACCATATGTTTGCACTCATAGGTCTAACAGGAGAAACCTAATAGGAGACCATGGGAATGGGAAAGGGGGGAAAAAGAGTTGGGGAGAGGGAGTGAGGCAAATCATAAGAGACTTTTGAATGCTGAGCACAAACTAAGGGCTGAAGGGGGAGGGGGGAAGAGGGGTGATGGTCATGGAGAGGGGCACTTGTGGGGAAGATCACTGGGTGTTATATGGAAACCAACTTGGTAATAAACTATATAAAAAATTGCATGACTGGTCATCAGATCAGAATTTAAACTCATCCTTCAGTGGGTTGTAATATCTTTTATAAGTTATCATATGGTACTGTTTACTATAAGAAAATTATTCTTAGCACACAAAGTTTTGGGTTGAGGGCAATAAAGTTTGCGAGTTTGAGTGTTTACTTAAGTTTAGAGGGTGAAAAAAAAAATCTTCACTGGCTCCAGGTGCCTTGGTGGCTCAGTTGGTTAACTGTCCATCTTCGGCTCAGGTCATGATCTCGTGGTCTGTGAGTTCAAGCTCCATGTTGGGCTCCGTGCTGACAGCTCAGAGCCTGGAGCCTGCTTTGGATTCTGTCTCCCTTTCTCTCTGCCCCTCCCCCCACTCATGCTCTGTTCTTTCTGTCTCTCAAAAATGAATAAACATTAACAAAATTTTTTTAATTAAAAAAAATCTTCATTGGCTCTTTGTTATCTATAATGAAAAGCTAAACCTCTTACTATAGCATACAAAGCTTTTCAGAGAGAAGCAGATAGCCTTGTGGTTGACAAACTTTCAGGAGTAAATTTTGATTGTCCCTTATAGTTATGGGCCTCAAGCAAGCTTATTATTACTTCTGTCTGTTTTCCATGTGAAAAATAGACACAGTAATCGTTCTATCTGGTAGGACTGTTGTAAGGAAATGTGAACTGATACACATGAAGTGCACAGAACACTGCCTGGTACGTATTAAATTCTGCTATGATTTCTAAACCAAGGACAAGGTAGCTTTTCAGACTTATCTGCCAGTTCATTATCTGAACGCAACTCTCAGGCCATAGTAAATTTTCATAATTTTCTCAACCCACCGTGACATATCCTTTCAATATTTTGTCCCTTTTTATATACTTTCTCCTCAGAATACCTTCCCATTTCTGGCTTATGCATAGTGCTCATCCTTCAAGGAGCAGGGAAGGGTCATAGCCTCCTCCCAGCCTCCTTGCCTCCCTTCTCCACGAGGCATTACAACCATCTTTATCAGCATTCTCCAAGTTGTAGGCCTGCTTTTGCATTTGCTAACTGCACATTTTATTAGTGCTACTTGTTAGCTTGTGTATACCCCCAGCCAGAATACAGGTTCCTACAGGCCATGTCTTAATTTTTATGTCACTGATGCCTAGTACAGCACCTAATACATATTGGGCATTCAAGAATTGTTTATTAAAGAGAAATATGTTTTTTAAAAAGAATCAGGGGGCCTACCTGGCTCGGCTGATATAGCATGAAACTATTATTTTTTTTAAAAATTTTTATGTTTATTCATTTTTGAGAGACAGAGAGAGACAGAGTGCAAGCAGGGGAGGGGCAGAGAGAGGGAGTCACAGAATCCAAAGCAGCCTCCAGACTCTGAGCTGTTAGCAGAGAGCCCAATGCAGGGCTCCAACTCACGAGCTGTGAGATTTATCACCTGAGCCGAAATCAAGAATCAGATGCTTAACCAATGAAGCCACCTAGATGCGTGCCTTTTTTTTTCTTTTAAGTAATCTGTACACCCAACATGGGGCTTGAACTTACAATCTTGAGATCAAGAGTCACACTCTCCACCGACTGAGCCGGCCAGGTGTCCCATATGTTAGCACTATTATAGAGGATTCCTTGTATGTGACAAGTCATTTCTCTCATTTTCAACTTTCCTTCTTTGTCTTTTGACAGTTTGATTATAATGTCTTAGTATGTGTCTCTCCAAATTCATTATCCTTGGAATTAACTGAGCTTATATATATATATGTTTATATTTCTGTCTTTCAAATTTGGGACCATTATTAGGTTTGGGGCCATTATTTCTTCAAATAATATCTCTGCCCACTTTTCTCTCTCTTCTTATTCTGGGAGTCTCACAAAGTTTATATTGGTCCATTTGATGGTTTATCACAGGTGGTTAGATTCTGTTCAGTTTTCTTTTTTCTTTCCCTGTTCCTCAGATGGGATAATTTCCATTGTCCTATATTCAAGTTCACTGATTCTTTTCTCTCCCTGGTCAAATCTGCTATTGTATTCTTCTGGTGAGTTTTTCATTTCACTTATTGTAATTTTCAGCTTTCAAATTTCTTTTTTATTTCATTTAAGGTTTTCTTTATTCTGATTTATATTTTTCATTTTGCTTATACATTGCTTTTTGTTTGTTTGGCCTATATTCATATCTACCTTTACTTCTTAGAGCATCTTTGTCTTTCTCTAGTAGGTCCTCCATCTAGTCTTTTGCAGGGACACTTTCTGTTGATGTATTTCCTTTCTATGGGCCATACTTTCCTGTTTGTTTGTTTGTTTTATATACCTTCTGGTTTTTTGTTGAAAAATGGACTTTTGGGGTGCCTGGGTGGCTCAGTCGGTTAAACCTCCGACTTCGGCTCAGGTCAGATTTCATGTTTGTGGGTTCAAGCCCCGCATCAGGCTCTGTGCTGACAGCTAGCTCAGAGCCTGGAGCCTGCTTCCAGTTCTGTGTCTCCTTCTCTCTCTGCCCCTCTCCCTCTCATGCTCTTTCTCTCTCTGTATCAAAAATAAAATTAAAAAAAAAAACATTAAAATCACATGCTCTACTGATTGAGCCAACCAGGCACCCCGAGTCTTCTCCTGTCTTTTCTAATGGGCATCTTTCCCGGGGCATGCATAATAACTTTATAAATTCCCTCATGTATGTGGTTTCCTTGAAATGTCCTACTCCTTAAATGTTCTCAAATATTAGTTTTCTTCTTTCTTTCCCTGTTCCTCAAAAAGGATAATTTCCATTGTCCTATCTTCAAGTTCACCAATTACTTTCTCTCCCTGGTCTTAAAAGAGAAAAAAATAAAAAAATAGAGATTTAAAAAATGGTATCAGAGGCGCCAGGTGGCTCAGTCAGTTAAGCATTTGACTCCTGATTTTGGCTTAGGTCACGATCCCATGGTTCGAGCCCTGCATCAGGCTCCATGCTGACAGCATCAACCCTACTTGGGATTCTCCCTTTCCTTCTTTGGCCCCTCCCCTGCTTGTGTTCTCTTTCTCCTTCTCATAATAAATAAATTTAAAACAAAAAACATTTTTAAAAAGTATCAGCCTTTTAAAGCCTCTGAAGTCACTTCAGCCATAACTGGAAAGGAGTGTAACCATGGTGGGTGTGGGGGTGCAATAATGGCTACCTACCTCTGTGTCTCCACTTCCATGATTAGAACCAGCAATCACTGATCAGAGCACATATCCCCCCATTATAAGAGGACGTGGTCTTTAGTGCCTACCCTGGCTCCCATAAGATGCATGCAAGCTGCTCCTGGAACACATGTCCAGCTGTCTGCTATGAGGCTGGGATGTAAGGGAGAGGTAGCTGGTGCTTAGCTAGGAGCTTAAGTTGACCTAAGTTGACCACAGTTTACTGTTTAAGACTTCTTCTGGAAGTTGTAAGCCTTCCAATAGACTCCAGAGTTCCAAAATAGCTACACCAGACATACTTTGCCAGTAAAATTGTAGTCTAATGGGGAAGACAGATTCCGTGTTTTGTACATCTTCCCAGAATCCTCCTTCCAATGCATCACTTTTCAATCAGTCAGATTGGTCACTGTAAAAATAACTGAGGGGCGCCTGAGTGGCTCAGTTGGTTAAGTGTCTGACTCTTGATTTTGGCTCAGGTCATGATCTCACAATTTGTGGATTTGAGCCCTGTGTTAGGCTCTGCACTGACAGCATGCAGCCTGCTTGGAATTCTCTCTCTGCCTCTCCCTCACTCATGCACTCCCTCACTCTCTCTCTCTCAAAATCAATACACAAACTTTATTTTAAGAAATAATAACTGGTGGCATCTGGGTGGCTTATTTGGTTAAGTGCCCAACTCTTGATTTTGGCTGGGGTCATGATCTCATGGTTTGTGGGTTCAAGCCTGGTGTGGGCTTTGCACTGGAAGTGTGAAGCCTGCTTGGAATTCGCTCTCTCCTTTCTCTCTGTCCCTCTTTCCACTCACACACTCGTTCTCTGTCTCAAACTAAATGAATAAACACTTAAAAATAAATTAAAAACTAAAAAAAAATTGATAATGCTCAGTGTTGCAGAAAATATGAAGGAAAAGGAGCTTTCAGAATGTTGAGGGTGAGGATGGAGGAAAAAAGTGCTATAAATTACTATAGCCTTCTGAGAAGGCAATTCTTTAAATATCTTTTTTAAAGTAATCTCTACACCCAACATGAGGCTTGAACTCACAACCCCAAGATTAAGAGTCACATGCTTTACCAACTGAGCCAGCCAGACACCACTGAGAAGGTGAATGCATATATACTTTGATCCAGAATGAACTCTATAGATTTATTTGCACAAAAACCCAATGATACATGTACAATGATGTTCACAAAAGTATTGTTTGTAACATTGAAAAGCTCACAATATCCTAAATGTGTGTTAATGCAGAACTGGTTAAACTATAGAATATCCTTTTACAACTGTTAAAAAATAATGAACACAGTAAGTATTTAGTAACTACAAATAGTCCTTGACACTTTTGAAGAACACTGATAAGCTATTTTATAGACTGTCCTGAAATTGGGACAATCATCCCACAGCTTTGTGATGTTTTTCACGATTACTAAGGTTCTGCACTAGTGGGAAGAATGCCACGAGGTAACACGCCCTTCTCAGTGCATCACCTCATGGGTACAATGTGACATGTCTATAGCTTACTGGTGATGTTGACCTTGATCACTTGGTGTCCACCAGCATTCTCCACAATACAGTATTTTTTTTTTAATAAGAGGATAAAAATCTCTGGGGATGGGCCAAAAATGTCTGGGAATTAGTTATAAATATATAGGAGAATACCTATATGTAATCTGAACATAAAACTGTACCTTAAAGGTACTGTAATCTGCAAGAGCTGTGGCTCCCATGAGCTGGTCTTTCAGCACCATTCAGCAATATTATAAAAATATGGATCAGTTTTAAAGAGCTGTGATGATTCTTTTATCATTGTGCTAGGTTGTGTTTTCTTTTTTTTTTTAATGTTTATTTATTTATTTTGAGAGCACGTGCAGACGCAAACAGGGGAGGGGCAGACGCAAACAGGGGAGGGGCAGGGAGAGAGGAAGAGAAAATCCTAAGCAGGTTCCACACTGTCAGTGTAGAGTCGGATGCAGGGCTCGATCTCATGAACCATCAGGTCATGACCTGAGCCCAAATCAGGTGTCGGACACTCAACCAACTAAGCCAAACAGGCATGCCTGTATTTTCTAAGTTCTTAAGAAGGCTTTAAAAATGTGGACTTTAGGGGCGCCTGGGTGGCTCAGTCGGTTAAGCCTCCGGCTTCGGCTCAGGTCAGATCTCACGTTCGTGTGTTCAAGCCCTGCGTCAGGCTCTGTGCTGACAGCTAGCTCAGAGCCTGGAGCCTGATTCTGGTTCTGTGTCTCCTTCTCTCTCTGCCCGTCCCCCTCTCATGCTCTGTCTTTCTCTGTATCAAAAATAAATAAAACATTAAAAATTTTAAAAAATGTGGACTATATAATAACCACAAAATAATTAATATATGTGTTAATAATTATCATATACTGTTTTTCCAAACCCTTTTTTTAAACATTTATTTATTTATCATGAGAGAGAGAGAGCACAAGTGGGGGAGGAGGAGAGAGAGAGAGAATGCCAAGCAGGATCCACACTGTCAGGGCAGAGCCTGATGCAGGGCTCAAACTCACAAACTGGGAGGCCATGACCTGAGCTAAGTTGGACAGTTAACCAATTGAGCCACCCAGAGGCCCCTATCCAAGCACTTTTAATAAAAATGTTGTACAGAGAAAGAGAGAACTTCATCTCAAGCAGGTTCTATGCTCAGTGCAGAGCCCAATGTGTGGATCAATCTCGTGGCCCTGGGATCATGACCTGAGCTGAAATCAAGAGCCGGTTGCTTAATGATGGAGCCACCCAGGTGTCCCTAGGATGACAGTATCTCTTAGAAAAAGCCAGTGTGAAAGTCTTTGGCCTCTTAGCTCTTAGCTAAGTGTCACTGCTCGTAGCAAGTGTCTATTCAGTCACTTCCATGGCCACCAGACGGACTACTGGAACCAATCGTCAATGAATTCAAGCAGAAAGTAGAGTTATCTAAATTTTAAGGAAGAATTATTTGGGGACCCAGATAGGAAGAAAGGGTCATTGAACACGGAAAGAAAATCAAGTTGGCAGACTTCCCCCAGCAAAACTGAATGCTGGAGAAGAGAAGAGCAATGGCTATCATTTACTTGGGGGAGGACACTGAGCCAAAGATGATTTTTTATTCAGCCATACCATCTTTCACATATAAAGGTTACAGACTGTGTCAAGCCAGCGAGAATCCAGAGAATATTGATTACATGAACGCTTCTTGAGAGAGCTGCCAGAGCTGCAGCCAGCCCCTGGGCGAACTGTAGCTGAAGAGCTGGCAGTGAGAATCGATTCAGAGCTAAAACAAATAAACACAAATAAAGTTAAGGATAAGAAAAACAAAGGTGGGAATGAAGGTGACAGACTGTTACAGGCTCTGACAACGTAGGAAGACTAGAACTACCAAAAAATGGGAGAAAGGAGAGATAATTTGGAAGTAAAATAAGTTTTGAAAGCCTCACGTATAAAGCTTAGAATCAGAAGTATCATTTAAGGGTGACAAATCAAGTAGGAAAAGGACAAGCATTTTTTAAAATGTTTATTTATTTTTGAGAGATAAAGACAGAATGCGAGAGGGGCAGGGGCAGACAGAGAGGGAGACACAGAACCAGAGGTGGGTCCAGGCTCTGAGCTGTGGGCACAGAGCCCGGCATGGGGCTCAAACTCATAAACTGTGATATCATGACCTGAGCCAAAGTATGATGCTTAATCGACTGAGCCACCCAGAATAAAAGGCACCCCAGAATAAGCAAATTTAATGCCACAAAAGCAAGCCCTGATACAGTAGTGTTACTGATTGAAATTGGATGGAGAAAGAATACAAAGTGAGACAGGAGGAAAGAATACAGCTCATGTTGCACAGGGCAGGGAGGTAATAGATACTGCTTAAACACAGAGGGCAAAAGGCTGTTATATAAAGGTGTAATTATAATCATGAGAAAATTAAACAGTACTTAAAAACTTTTTTTCCTTTAAGTAACCTCTATACCCAACTCATGGCCCTGAGATCAAGACTCACAAGCTTTATTGACTGAGCCAGTTCGGAGGCTCAAAACAGGGTATTTTAAATGGTAGAACTACAGTAACAATAACAACAAAAAATACAGAGAAGACAAAACAATTAAATTTCTTTTTTTTTTTAGGTTTTTTAAAAAATTTATTTTGAGAGCGAATGAGAAAGAGAGCATAAGCAAGGTAAGGGCAGAGAGAGAGGGATGGGGAGAGAATCTTATCCTGTCAGTGAGGAGCCCAACTTGGGGCTTGATCTCACAAATTGTGAGATCATGACCTGAGCCAAAATCAACAGTCAGTAGCTTAACCAACTGAGCCATCCAGGTGCCCCTAATTAAATTTCTTAATTACTGAATGTAAAAAATATACAGAAAAATACCTAAAGTATGAATTACAAAATAACCAATCATTAAGAAGCACATACTCATTAAATACTACCCAAGTCAGGAAATGCAACATTACTAGCATTCCTTCCTGATAACCACTAGCCTGACTTTTATGGTAATTATATACTTTATATATACATATATATATAACTATATATCTTTTTTATTTTTTTATTTTTTTATTTTTTTAAATCTCTAGTATTTTTTTTTAATGCTTTTTATTTATTTTTGAGAGACAGAGAGAGACAGCGCGAGCAGGGGAGGGTCAGAAAGAGGAGACACAATCCCAAGCAGGCTCCAGGCTCTGAGCTAGCTGTCGGCACAGAGCCCAATGCGGGGCTTGAACCCACAAACCGTGAGATCATGGCCTGAGCTGAAGCCAGCTGCTTAACTGACTGAGCCACCCAGGTGCCCCACTATATATGTCTTATAATCTACTTATATATTCCTAGTTTTGCTTGATTTTGGAATTTACACTTTTATTTAAGTTTATTTATTTTTAAGAGAGAGAGAGAGAGCACAAGCTCAGGTATGGGCAGAGAGAGAGGGAGAGAGAGAATCCCAAACATGCTCTGCCTTGTCAGCCTGGAACCCAACTTGGGCTTAACCTCATGAACCATGAGATCATAACCTGAGCCAAAATCTAGAGTCGGATGCTCAAACAACCGAGCTACCTAGGCGCTCCTGATTTTAGACTTTATATAAATAGACTCACACTATATTTTTTTGTGTCTTGCTTTGTTTATTTAAAAATGTGTTTTGGGGCACCTGGGTGGCTCAGTCAGTTGGGCATCCAACCTTGGCTGAGGTCATGATCTCACGGTTCATGGGTTCAAGTCCCAAGTCAGGCTCTGTGCTGATAGCTCAGAGCCTAGAGCCTGCTTTGGATTCTGTGTCTCCTCTCTCTGCCCCCCCTCCCCCCACTCTCATTACCTCTCTCTTTCTCTCTCTCTCAAAAAAAAAAAAACATTTGAAAAAATAGATATAGGGGCACCTGGGTGGCTCAGTTGGTTGGGCCTCCGACTTCGGCTCAGGTCAGATCTCACGTTTGTGGGTTCGAGCCCCGCATCAGGCTCTGTGCTGACAGCTAGCTCAGAGCCTGGAGCCTGCTTCGGATTCTGTGTCTCCTTCTCTCTCTGCCCCTCCCCCTCTCATGCTCTGTCTCTCTCTGTATCAAAAATAAATTAAAAAAAAAAACATTAAAAAAGCAAAAACTGTCCAAAAAAAAAAAGAAAAAATAGATATAATTAAAAAAAGAAAAAAGAAATATATATTTTAAAAATATGTTTCACTGGGTGTTGTATGGAAAACAATTTGACAATAAAATATTATGGAAAAAAATATGTTTCAAAAATTCATCCATTATGGGGATGGCCAGCTGGCTTAGTCGGTGGAGCATGCAACTCTTGATCTCAGGGTTGTGAGTTCAAGCCCTTTGTTGGGCAAGGAGCCTACTTAAAAAAAAAACAAAAAACATTTGGGGCACCTATGTAGCTCAGTCCGTTGATTGAGCATCTGACTTCAGCTTAGGTCATGATCTCACATTTAATGGATTTGAGTCTAACGTTGGGTTCTGTACTGACAGCTCAGAGCCTGGCACCTGCTTCTGATTCTGTGTCTCCCTCTCTCTCTGGACCTCCCCCACTTACTCTCAGTCTCTCTCAGGAAAATAAAATAAACACTGGAAAAATTAAAAAAAAAAAAAAAGAAAAGATTCATCCATTATGTCACATGGATCTTTATGCATTTTCTTAGAAGGATAGTATTCTCTTGCCTGAACATAATAATTTATTACCATGCTTCTGCTGATAGATATTTGCATTGTACCCAATGGATGTGTTGTGGTAGCTCATTTAGATTTTTCTTTGCATTTCACTGATTACCAGCAATATTAAGCAATTCTTCATATGTCTGTTAACTGTCCTTTATGAGGAAGCATATGGTAAGCTGACACCCCTCAAAGCGCCCCCCCCCCACCAGATGGGATGTGTGTGATATTCCTCAGGCATTCCTGGCTTCCCAAGGACAAAGGAAAGGAAAAGAAAACCAAGGGTTAACTGATAGAGGTCACAGTCATGCAGGACCTTAGTCTCCATCAGTATACAAATATCTTAATAAAATTACAAGAAAAAAGGCATCTTATCAATAGCCTAATCTCCACGAACTTCCTAACGTTTTAATGATAATGCTTTGCTAGAAGGAAGAACTTTAGCTTGACATAGCTAGGCCTCCAGTAATCTGTGATTTTTCTAATCATATGGAAATCCCTTTAAGAAACTTCCTCTTGAGTTTATTTCCCCCAACCCCATAGTATATAACCAGTCACTCTTCACAATCCCAGGGCAGCTTTTTCTGCCTACTGGGGCTGTCCCTGTGCTTCAATAAGATCACCTTTTTTTCTGTACCAAAGATGTCTCAAGAATTCTTTCTTGGCTGTTGGCTCTGAAGCCCCATTACCCCAAAACTCCGTCGTCCTCATTTATGAACTGCCTGTTGAGAATTTTTTGACCATTTTCCCCAATGGCTTGCCTTTGTCTTCTTACAGATTTTTAAGATACTTTTATATAGTTAGTTTATGAGTCCTTTGTGAGTTATATAAGTTATAAATATCTGTGTCATTCTAATTTTGATAACGATAATTTGTTTTTGGATGAACAAAAGTTCTTATGTTTAATGTAGAACAATTTATTATTTTTTTCCCTTTATAACTGATACTTTTTGAAACTAGATTAAGAAATTCTCTATCCTGGGGCACCTGGGTGGTTCAGTTGGTTGAGCATGCGACTTCAGCTCAGGTCATGATCTCATGGTCCATGGGTTCGAGCCCCAAATCGGGCTCTGTGCTGACAGCTGGGAGCTAGGAGCCTGCTTCAGATTGTGTATCATCCTTTCTCTCTCTCCTCTTCCCCTGCTCACACTTTGTCTCTCTCTCTAAAAAATAAATAAAAATTGGGGCGCCTGGATGGTTCAGTTGGTTAAGCCTCCAACTTTGGCTCAGGTCATGATCTCACAGCTCGCCCCACCTTGGGCTCTGTGCTAACAGTGTAAGGATGCAGGTCTGAACCAAACTGACTCCTAATCATTAGACAATAGAAGGGCACACATTGCCCAAGGCAGGAGGGACCACCTTTGTAATACCCTTAACATTCCTAAGGGCAGGCCTAGAAATAGAAGCTATAGGTAATCACTTAGTGCTTAAGGCTAGTTACACCCTACATGAGGGTCCTGGGTCCTGGGTCTACTCTGTAATTGGTTAACACTCTAAATGTTGTAATTGGATAAACCTGCTGTCAATAATATTGTATAATAACGATTGGATCACTGTACCTATGTCACAATTTCCTGTAACTCCCCCTTCCCAAACCCATAAAGGCCCTACCCACGCTCTGTTCAGGGCTCTCAGCATGGACCCACCACACCGGTAAAGTCTGTGAGCGAGTTTAGGCCCCGGAAACCTGTAATAAAGCCCTTTGCTTTTGCATGCGTGACTCGGTCTCCCTGGCGGTTACTGGTCTTGGGTATTACAACAGCTCAGAGCCTGGAGCCTCCTTCCGATTCTGTGTCTTCGTCTCTCTCTCTCTCTCTGTCCTTCTCCCACTCATGATCTCTCTCTCAAAAATAAATAAACACAAAAATTAAAAAATGTATATATATTAAAAAAAAAGAAACTATGCTGAGGTCATGAAGATATTCTTCTATATTATCTCCAAAAAGCTTTAAAGTTTTGTCTTTCTTTTTTAATTTTTTATGATTATTTATCATTGATATAGAGAGAAACAGCATGAGTGGGGGAGGGGCAGAGAGAGAGGGAGACACAGAATCTGAAGCAGGCTCCAGGCTCTGAGCTGTCAGCACGGAGCCCGATGCAGGGCTTGACCCCACAACCCGTGAGATCACGATCTGCCGTAGTTGGAGGCTTAACCAACTGAGCCACCCAGGCACCCCTACAGTTTTGTCTTTCAATGGTAGATCCATAACCTTTCTGGAGTTGCTTTACGTGAATGGCATTAGTTACTTTAAAAGGCTGACAACAAGGATTGTTCAAAACTATAGAAAGTAGTCAGACCCAACAGGCCCCTTCTCCACATGGTTATAGTCTGGCTACAAACTTTTGGGATAGATGATGTGGGAGGGGCTCCAGATTTAAGTACAGCAGACACACCTGAGGGCGGGATTGTCTTTGGGCTAAAAATGGAGGGAATTGGTGAAAGTTTGGTCTTTTTTCCAGCTTTGGCCCCTGAACTCAGGCAGCCAGGCACAAGCGTTCTGGGAGATTGGGAAATTCTTCTACCAAGAAGTTGAGTGGCCCCAGAAAAAAGACCTCCAGATAAAAACATTTGTGGATACTAAATACACAGGTTTCCCCGATCACCTTCCATTGTAGCCCACTATATAAGAAGTTAGTCCCAAACACAGTGGTTGAAAGCAACAAACATATATTATCTCACAGTTTCTGTGAGTCAGGAATCAGGGCATGGTTTAGCTGGGTACCTCTGGCTCAAAGTCTCTTGTGAGATTGCGCTCAAGCTTGAGCCAGGCCTACAGTCTCATCTGAAGACTCATCTGAGGTGAGATAGACTTCCGAGCTCATTTGGGTCTCTGTTGGTGCCTCGCCACGTGGGCCTCTCCACAGGGCTGGCCCAGGACAGTTATCTTCCTTCCTGGGCCAGCGACGTGAGAGAGGGCACCCAAGATGGAAGGCTTGGCCCACTTACACTAATCTCAGAAGGGATGTCCCATCACTTTAGTCCTATTTTGTTATAAACGAGTCAATAAATCCAGCTCACACTCAATGGGTGATGATTACACAAAGGCAAAGCAAAATTTGGGAATCATTTCTAAAACTAGCTGCAGCCCTGGGGGTTCCCAAGACCACCCTTGGTTTTGATAATTTGCTAACAGGACTCACAAAACTCACTGAAAGCTGTTATGTTCATAATTATAATTGTTACAGTGGAAGGATACACGTTAAAGTCAGCCAAGGGAAGGGGCACCTGGGTGGCTCAGTCGGTTATGCATCCAACTCTTGGTTTTGGCTCAGATCATGATCTCACAGTCTGTGGGTTTGAGCCCCTCATAGGCTCCATGCCAGCAGTGCAGAGCCTGCTTGGGATTTTCTTTCTTTCTCTGCCCCCATCCCCCCTCCCCAAATAAATTAATAAACTTAAAAAAAAGTTTTAAAATCACCCAAGGGAAGGGTAACATAACAGCAACATCCATAAGAGTTTTAAGTGCAGAATAGCATCCAGCGTCTTCGTGCATAGAGCATTTACACCCACAGCATCGGTATATACACATAGGGCGTTGCCGGCCGGAAAAGCCCACTGAGGCTCTGTGGCCAGCATTATTAGTGGGGCTCAGTCATGTAGACGTGACTGAGTGCCTGCATGGCTGACCTTAGTCTCCAGCTCCTCTGGAGGTTTAACTGCTACTGCATGGTCCAAAACTCCTACCATAAATCATACTGTCAGCATGGACTATCTGCAATGGCCCCAGGCCCCCAGGCGAACAAGACACTCTTATCAGGCAGAACATTGCAAAGGTTTACGGATGCTTCCCAGGGCAGAGGGAAGGGTTACTTTCTCTGCAGCATAGGCAGAACTACCAGGAGGTGAGAATGGCCCCCTGCCACACCCACCATTTAGAAAACTCCCCATGTTGGGACTCCCCATAAGCTTAGATCCTCTAAGATCATGAACAAGATAAGGACACCTATTTTTTGGAAATTCTATTCAACCTTGTATTGGAAGTTCTAGCCAGAGAAGTTAGGTAAGAAAAAGAAATAAAAGACATCCAAATTAGAAAGGAAGAAGTAAAGCTATACGTATCTGCAGATGACATGATCTTATATATAGAAAATCCTAAAGTATCCCCAAAAAACTGCTAGAGCTAATAAATTCAGTAAGTTTGTAAGATACATGATCGATACACAAAAATCAGTTCTATTTCTAAATACGAGCAATGAACAATCCAAAAAGAAAATTAAGAAAATAATTTTTTGGATAATTTCATTATCCAAAAGAATAAGATTTTTAGGAATAAATTTAACCAAGGAAATGAATGGCTTATACACTGAAAACCAAAAAATATTACACAAAATAACCTTTTCAGTTCCTTTTCCCCTTCCCTGCTTTATCTTTCTTCATGGTTCTTAAAACAATCATGAACATGAACATTTTTTGGTCTGTTTCCTCCACTATTAGCATGTAAATTTCACAAAGGGAAAAATTTTTGTCTGTTATTTATTTATTTAGAGAGAAGGAGAGCTTAAACATGACCTGGGGAGGGGTAGAGAGAGAAGGAGAGAGAGAATCCCAAGCAAGCTCCACACTGTCAGTGCAGAACCTGATGCAGGATTCATACCCACTAACCGTGAGATCATGACGAGAGCTGAGATCATGACCTGAGCCAAAATCCAGAATTGGATCCTTAACCACTCAGGTGCCCCAAGAATTTTTGTCTGAATTATTTCTAGAGTGCCTAGTACACAATAAACAGAAAATATGAATGGTCAAAAGCCACATTAGCTTGTAATGTCCCACTACTTTTATGAAGATAACATGTTCATATGTTACTTGTCGAAAAATACTAACTTTAGGAAAAAGAAGGCATAGTGGTATGACGAGGACTTGAGAAGATACAATGTTTGCCAGTAAGTTAAAAGGAGATGCCTAGAGACTCTCTGAATAGCAGGGAAAGAGATTGAAGTTGAATAACCAGGAATCTGCCCAGAACTAGGCTGAAGAAGGAATGGTGTAACTGGTAACAATGGACCCCTGATTGTCTTCTGAAGAAACTTTAAGGATTCTTTTCTTTTTAAAAATTTTTAAAATGTTTATTTATTTTTGAGAGAGAGAGAGACAGACAGAGCATGAGCAGGGGACGGATAGAGAGGGGGAGACACAGAATCTGAAGCTGGCTCCAGGCTCCAACGAGGGGCCCAACAAGAGGCTCAGACTTGTGAACTGTGAGATCAGGATCCGAGCCAAAGTTGGAGCTTAACTGATGGAGACAACCAGGCACCCCTAATTAAGGATTCTTAGGCGTGCCTGGGTGGCTTTGTTGTTTAAGTGACCGACTTGATTTTGGCTGAAGTTGTGATTTCACAGTTTTGGGATTGAGCCCTGACAGCACAGAGCCTTCTTGGGATTCTCTCTTTCCCTCTCTCTGCCCCTCTGCTGCTCACCTGTGGGCACACGCATGCTCTCTCTCAAAAATAAACTCTCAGGGCACCTGGGTGGCTCAGTCAGTTGGGCGTTCGGCTTCAGCTCAGGTCATGATCTCACGGTTCATGGGTTTGAGCCCCATGTCAGGTTCTGAGATGACAGCTAGCTCAGAGACTGGAGCCTGTCTTCAGATTCTGTGTCTCCCTCTCTCTCCGACCCTCCCCTGCTCACACTGTCTCTCTCTCTGTCTCTCAAAAATAAGTAAAACATTAAAAAAATTAAAAAAAAATAAAAATAAACTTTTTAAAAAATGTTTTATTTATTTTTGATAGAGACAGAGCATGAGAGGGGGAGGGGCAGAGAAAGAGAAGGAGACACAGAACCAGAAGCACGCTCCAGGCTCTGAGCTAGCTGTCAGCACAGAGCCTGACGCAGGGCTCGAACCTATGAACGTGAGATCTGACCTGAGCCAAAGTCGGAGGCTTAACCGACTGAGCCACCCAGGCACCCCAAAAATAAACCCTTAAAAAAAGGAATATTTAGAATTAATTGCAGGTATTATAAATAAAAAGTTAAAGATACATACAAAAGATAACATATAAAATATAGTCATAATTCTGAAACGTTAGAAATGCCCTAATGTCTTTTAAGGGGAATAGTGAAACAAAAGATTTTTTTTCTTAATTGAGGTATAATGGAGGTTTACTAGGTATATTAGTTTCAGGTGTGTAACTTAATGGTGTGATACTTGTATACATTACAAAATGACCACTACAATAAGTCCAGTTAACAACCATCACCACATATATTTTTTCTTATGATGAGAAATTTTAAGAGTTACTCTCTTAGCAACTTTTGGATATACAAATACATCATCATTATTATTTAAAAACTTATTGTTATAACCTCCACACACAGCGTGGGGCTTAAACCAAAACCTCAAGATCAAAAGTGGCATGGTCTTCTGATGGGACCAGCCAGGTACCCCTACAATATGGTATTAACAAGAGTTGTGAGCACCTGTCTGTCTCAGTTGGTGAAGCATGCGACTCTTAATTTCAGGGTTGTGAGTTCAAGCCCCATAGCAACTAAAGAGTTACTATGCTCTAAATCATATCCCCATGCCTTATTTATTTTATAACTGAAAGTTTGTACCTTTTAACACCCTTCACCCATTTTGTCCAAATACCTACATCTGGTAGGTAGCATAATGTACTTGAGGTCCATTCTTTTTGTCGCAAATGGTAAGATTGCATTCTTTTTTATGGCTGAATCATGTTCCAATTACGTATCGTTATCCACATTTCTTTATCCATTCATCCAATGATGAATACTTAGGTTGTTTCCATATCGTGACTATTATAAATAGTGCTGCAGTTGACATGGAGGGTGCAAATATCTTTGTGAGTCAGCTTGGGCTTCTATAACAAAATACCTAGACTGAGTGGATTAAATAGGAATTTATGTTCACAGTTCTAGAGGCTGGGGAGTCAAGATCAAAACCCCAGCCAATATAGTTCCTGGTGCGAGCTCTCTTTTGGTTTGCACATGGCAGAGAGAGAGAGAGAGAGAGAGAGAGAGAGAGAGAGAAAGCTTTCTGATGTCTCTTTTAGAAGGGCACTAATCCCACTGTGAGGACTTCACCTTCACGAACTTACCTCCCCAAAGCCCCACCTCCAAATACCATGACATTGCAGATTAGAACTTCAACTTAAGAATTTTGGTGGGACACCATTCAGTTCCTGACACCAGTGATCACACTTAGCATCCCCATAGGTAGACAATCTGACTTATATGTCCTTTGATACTACACAAAACATCTAGGAGCTGAAAAGACAAAACAGCCCTGCTGACACCTTGACTGTAGCCAAGGGAGACCCCTTTTAGACTTCTCCCCTCCAGAACTGTACGAGAACACGTCTGTGTTGTTTAAGTCACTGAGTTTGCGGTTGTCACGACAGCAATAGGAAAATATTACAGGCATTTACTGGAAGGAATAAATATTTATATACTGTATTATCTGAGATATAAATCACACTAACATTTTAGAATTATTACTTTTTTTAAATCTTTTTTTAACATTTATTCATTTATTTTGAGAGAGAGAGAGCGCATGTGAGCTGGGAAGGGGTAGAGAGAGAGGGAGAGAGAGAATCCTAAGCAGGCTTTGTGCTGTCAATGCAAAGCCCAATGCAGGGCTGGATCTCATGGAACCCAGAGATCATGACCAGAGCCAAAATCAAGCATTGGACACTTAATGGACTGAGCCACCCATGTGCCCTAGAATGTTACTTTTTAAGTTATTTATTTATTTTTGAGAGAGAGAAATTGTGAGTGGGGGAGGGGCAGAGAGAGAGGGAGAAAGAGAGAATTCCAAGCAGTCTCCACAATGTCAGTATGGATCCGGATGCCGGTTTGAACCCATGAACTGTGAGATCACAACCTGAGCTAAAATTAGACGTTTAACTGACTGAGCCACTCAGGCACCCCAGGTTTTGATGCTCTTAATGCTCTATTCTTCTCCCCCAAATTTCCCATGGCAAAGACAATTCAGTGTATTTACTAAACCAGGTAATTTTTCTCTTGTGTGCACAGAAAGACTACATATCCCAGTTGACCTTTCAGTTCAGTGGGGCCATGTGACCAGTTCTGCCCCATGGAATCCATACAGGGATGATATATGATCCTCTATGCACAAGCCTGTCATCTGTCTCTCCCTTCTCATTGCTCTTTTTAATATTTTTTTAATGTTTATTTTATTTTTGAGAGAAAGAGATAGAGAGTGAGAGAGCAGGAGAGGGGCAGAGAGAGAGAGAGATGCAGAATCTGAAGACAGGCTCCAGGCTCCATGCTGCTAGCAGAGTCCGACATGGGGCTCAAATCCACGAGCTGTGAGATCATGACCTGAGCCAAAGTCAGAAGCTTAACTGACTGAGTCACTCAGGTGCCCCTCTTCTCAGTGGTCTTAAAGCCACCCGTTGGTGGCTCCAATATGAAATCAGCCTGAATGTATCTCCACCTCTTACTTGTCTACCTTGCATTGTACTGAGATAATGAAGGAGGAGAAAGCATTTTTATTGAGTTCAGCTACTAGAATTTTGGGGATTGTTATCACAGTTAGCCTCCTCTAGTATATATTCCAAAATTTTGTTGAATTCTTTTAAAGTATGCTATATGTATACACATATATGTGCCTATATATGTAGGTGATTTTGACATATGATTTCTATATTAGTTAAAACTGCAGCTGGCTATGGGGATTAAGGAGGAAACTTGTGATGAGCACAAGGTGTTGTATGTGCGTGTCAAATTATTAAATTCTACACCTGAAACTAATAATACACTCTATATTAACTGACTGGAATTTAAATAAAAACTTGAAAGAAAAAAAACCCCACAGCTGAGTGTTACCAGAAAACTTTTTTTTTAAGTTTATTTATTTTGAGAGAGAGAGAGAGAGAGAATGAGTGGGGGAGGAATGGGAGTAAGGGGAGGCAGGCACAGAGGGTCTAAAGCAGGCTCTGTGCTGATAGCAGAGAGCCTGATGGGCTGAAACTCATGAACTGTGAGATCATGACTTGAGCCAAAGTCAGACACTTAACTGACTGAGCCACCCAGGTGTCCCCCAAATATTTTTTTAAACGTTTGTTTGTTTATTTATTTATTTATTTATTTGAGAGTGAGCAGGAGCAGGAGTTGGGGAGGGACAGTGAGAAAGGGAGAGAGAGAAAACCCCAGGTAGACTCAGAGAGGTCAGTGCAGAGCCCAATGTGTGGCTTGATCTGATCTCACAAACTGTGAGATCATGACCTGACTTGAAATCAAAAGTCAGGTCTCAGCTGACTGAGCCACCCAAGCAACCCATCAGAAAACTTTAAGACAAGAAAGAGGTTTGTTTGCTTTCTATGTCTGTTGGTAGGTCATACCAGGCCTAGTGCTGGGAGTTTAAAGACATGATCAAAGAAACAAGCATCTTCTGTCTTCCTGTTTTCCTTTCTTGTTAATGGATGCTGGGCAACAAATATTTTATACATTCTAAGCAGGACGGAGGAAAAGGAAGCAGCAGCCGCAGACTTCTACTTAAATCTCATTAGCCAGAGTGAGTCACATGGTCACAGTTAGCAACAAGAAGGCCTGAAGGTTGAGTAAGCCAAAGACTGTATCTGCTATTACCTCCTTTTTAGATTTTAACAACTGTAAACGAACAAGAATTTAAAGAGCTGGCAACAGAATTTTTCAAAGTTGTTACAGTAGCTGTAAGAAAATCTGTGACACAGAAGCCAGGTAAGAAGAAAATTTAGTGGACTAAAATGGATATAAAATGGATATCTACTGGGGTGCCTGGCTGGCTCACTGGGTGGAGTGTGCAATTCTTAATCTAGGGGTTGTGAGTTTGAGCTCCACATTGGGTGTGGAGATTATTTAAAATAAAAAATAAAATGATTATCTATTAAAATTATCATACCATATTGTGTCTATACCTTACATGAATCAATCAATATATATCTTTCTAGCTAGGTAGCTATCTATCCGATTTGTGCTTCAATTTACACCTACTAATATCTGAAGTTCATTAGACCCATTCTTCTCGAGCATGGCAAAATCATATGGCATATAGAGTGACTGTATGCCCTGGTTTTCCCAAGACAATCACAGGGTAATTATTAATAGCATCCCCATTCATTCTCAAGTGTTTTGGTTTAGATGATACATTTCTGAGAGAGAGAGAGAGAGAGAGAGAGAGAAAGTAAGTGAGTGTGCAGGGAGGGGGCAGAAGGAATGGGAAAGAAAATCTTAATCAGGTTCCACACCTAGTGCACAGCCCAATGCGGGGCTCGATCTCTTGACTGTGAGATCATGACCTGAGTCAAAATCAAGAGTTAGATGCTTGGGGAGAGGGACTTGAGAGAGAGAAAGGTCGCAAGTAGGAACTCTTATTTCTTGGTGCTCAAGAAATGTCTTAACTTTCAGAATATGCCTTGCGCATGAGTCGTCTCAGTGCTGGGCCATTCTGCAGAGTTGCCAGACCTACCAATTCCAAATCCAGGCAAGTGGTGAAGCTTGTAAGTGAGCAGCCTTTAGCCAAGAGGAAGGAGATTTATGACTGGTATCCAAAGCACAACACTTGACTTTGCACCTGGTGGGACACTACCTTTCCTTGGCCTCTATAGAGATGAGCATCAGGACTACACGCATGAGCAGGTAAGTCTAAAAGCTTCATAGTGGGGCACCTGGGTGGCTCAGTCGGTTAAGTGTCTGGCTTCAGCTCAGGTCATGATGTCACGGTTTGTGGGTTCGAGCCCTGTGTTGGGCTCTGTGCTGACACACACTCTCTCTGTCTCTCAAAAATAAATTTTAAAAAATTAAAAAAAATAAAAGTTTCTCGGCAAGGGAAAACCAAGGAAAGGAGGAGGGAAAAGAGCAGCAAAAAATGGTATTGATCCATCAGGAGAAAAAACTTCTTTCTCAGCAACTGACAGCAGAAGAAGGTGTATGTATCTTTCCACATGTTGGAGGAGTGTAAGCTTCCTAAATTGAAGATTGTTTGGAGGAACACAATCATTTCTGTGTTGAAATTCAATCCACTGAATTGTGACTGGGTTCTTGGACATGTTCTAATTCTGCAAAGCTATTTTGGTGTTGGTTTTTCACTCTGAGGTTTACCTTTCTCTAAAGAAAAGGCATAGATGATTGAAAAAGGACACATTTGGGGCGGAATTGGGATGTTGGAGGCATGGGGCGAAAATCATTCGATCAGCATCCTTTAGTGTCCACAATATCCTTTCATGCTTCCCCCACTGCACCAGCCCTGAAGTCCTCCAGTGCTCTGACCACCCAGCCACTGTCTCCACCACCGAGCTCATCAACTGTATGAGCTCCACCTTGGAGGGTATTTAATAAGATTTGTGGGACATGGCTGTACCTGCTAAGAGAGTGCTGGGTGAGTACCTGCTGTATACGACATACTGGGGCCCTGGTAATACCATGAGAAAACAGTCCCTACCTCGTGGAACTTTCAGGCTTGTGGCGAAGACTAATATTATATCATTACATAAATAAAATTATATTTAAATGCTACAAAGGAAAAAAAGAGTCAGACGCTTATCCAACTGAGCCACAGGCACGCCCTGGATGATAAATTACATGGTTTCCCTTATATCTAAAGAACAAGATATCCACCTACTGCAGGTGGAGCTGGAATGGGTCAGTAAAGAGTTTACTTTCTGGAAACAAGTAAATGACATTTACATTTCATTTGAATCTCACTAGAAGATCCTGAGGCACCCTTCAGTTTGGGCATTACTTATTGCCATAAAAAAGCCAAAATTTCTGTAGACTGGGAAATCCCAATTCCTCCCTTTTCTTTCCTTCTCATTTAACTTTGATACAATCGTTTCTTTTGTTCTTGATAAGAATGTGGGCAGTGGTGGGGGGAGGCGCGTTGAGTAGCTCAGTTGGTTACACCTTCGACTTTGGCTCGGGTCATGATCTCATGGTTTGTGAGATCCCACATAGAGCTCTGCACTGACAGCTCAGAGCCTGGAGCCTGCTACAGAATCTGTGACTCCCTCTCTCTCTGCCCCTCCCCTGTTCACGCTCTGTCTTTCAAAAAATAAATGTTAAAAAAAAAGACAAAAGAAAAAAAAAGAAAGGCTCACAGGGATCACAGGGACACCTGGCTGGCTTAGTCTGTAGAGTGTGCTACTCTTGATTTCAGGGTCCTAAGGTTAAGCCCCCCATTGGGCCTAGAGCTTACTTAAATTTTTTTTTAAAAAAGAATGGCTGAGAGAATTTACAGCAATTCTGGCATAGTTGGGGATAGGTGTGGTGGTGGAGGGCAGCAAATGAGCTCCCATTAATAAAGACATTAAAATAGGAGGGAAATCTTAGGACACTCATAAATTTGGAAGGCACTGCACCAATCTCTTTTACTAGAGTCTTCTCCTAGGCACAATCAATCCACTGTACTCATGAATCATATACATTCTTTAACAGTGCTACAACAAGTATTTTTACATCTTTGGGCACCTGCCCTATTATTTCCATAGAAATCCCACTTCCATTTTTTTTTTTTTTTAAATGTAGGCTCCATGCCTAGTGTGGAGCCCAATGTAGGGCGTGAACTCATGATCCTGAGATCAAGACCTGAGTTGAGATCAAGTTGGATACCTAACCAAGTCAGCCACTCAGGAGCCCCTCTATTTATTTTTTTAAAAATAAACAAATATACATATTGGTTTTTTATACATAATGACACTTTGTACATTTTAAGTTATAGTATACGGAAGATTTTTTTCCTTGCACCTTCTACAACACAGAATACTATTTTCTTTGACATTCTGATCTGTGACAAATATCACATTTTATTTGTATAGTTTTTTGATTACCAGTATACATTAAAATTTTTTCATACACTTAATGGCCATTTATTCTCTATAATTCATTAGTCATGCTTTTTATCTATTTTATTTTGAATGCATTTTTCTTAATTTATAAAAGAGTTCTTTCTATACTAGTGTAATTAGTATGATCTGCTTTACAAACTCAAGGTACAGATGTGGTAGTTACATAGGTTAATTTTCTCTATCATTGTTGAGCCCTCCCCCATGCCCTATTAGAAGAAAGTTCAGTTTTTCCCATTGTGGTTCTCCCTGCTCTCCATGGATTGTCCAAGAATTTTGCAGGGGTTCTTACTTAGCCCAAAGAGTGAAAGAATTCTCTTCCATTTTTTTTAAAAAAAGTTTTTATTTATTTATTTTGAGAGAGAGAGAAAAAGTGAGAGAGGGAATCAAATCACAAACAGGCTCTGTGTAGTGAGGAGCCTGACAGGGGCTCAATCCCACGAGCCATAAGACCAAGACCTAAGTCAAAATCAAGACTGGGATGCTCAACCGAGGGACCCAGGCACCCCAAGAATTCTCCTCTAAATGCCAAATACAGAGAGAACTAAAACTGGTGTTTACTCAGTCTTTTTGGCCACTCAGTGGGCCTTTGTGCATGTACATCTCCTTAAATTCAGAACTCGGTGGGCAGAAACTGGGGTCTTGGTCCCCTCTTTCCTAAGGGTACTGGGCTTCTACAACAAACTGAGCCACCTCGTCCCCCTGACTGGGCAAAACAAGGGTTTCTGCCAGTTAGGAGAGAAACATGCCTGTGCACACACACACATACACTCCCCCCAAAAAGTTTTGTTAGAACCTTCTTGCAGAACACTGGGTGCCTTCCAATTATACTTACATAACTGGGACAGCCATTTTTTTAATTTTAATTTTTTAATTTTTTAAAGTTTTTTTTTCTTTATTTTGAGAGACACAACACAAGTGGGGGAGGAGTAGAGAGATGGAGGAAGACAGAGAGCTCCAAGCAGGCACTCTTGTGCACTGTCAGTGCAGAGCCAGAAACACGGCTCAAACTCACAAACTGTGAGATCATGACATGAGCTGAAGTCACACGCTTAACCTATTGAGCAACCCAGCACCCCTATTTTTTCATTTTTTAAAGTTTATTTTTGAGAGAGAGAGAGAGAGAGAGAGAGAGAGACCATACATGTGAGTGGGGTAGAGGCAGAGAGAGGAGGACAGAGGATTTGAAGCAAGGTCCGCATGGACAGCATAGAGTCTGATGTGGGGCTTGAACTCATAAACTGCAAGATTATGACCTAAGCAAAGTTGGATGCTCAACCAGCTGAGCCACTCAGACATCCCTGATGAAAAATTTAAAATCAACAACAAAAGGTGCTGTTAATAGATACAAACCTAACCATTTAGTATGTGTGTTGTGTATATGTGTATATGGATACACATGTATACATATAAATTTCCATTTGTGGATTGCTTTTTAGCCTTGTTAATTTGTCTTTGTTTCTTTTTAAGGTTATATCTGTTTTAAATTTTTTTAATGTTTTATTTATTTTTGATACAGAGAGAGACAGAGCATGAGAGGGGGAGGGGCAGAGAAAGAGAAGGAGACACAGAACCAAAAGCATGCTCCAGGCTCCGAGCTAGCTGTCTGCACGGAGCCTGACGCGGGGCTCGAACCCATGAACGTGAGATCTGACCTGAGCCGAAGCCGGAGGCATAACCAACTGAGCCACCCAGGCGCCCCTTAAAATTTTTATGTAGTCAAAAATACAGGCTCAATATTTGTTTCTTAATTCTTCATCAAGTTTCAAAAGACCTTTCTCATTCCCAATTTATAAAAGATACTTATTCAGAGGCACCTGGGTGGCTCAATTGGTTAAGCATCCAGCTCTTGATTTCAACTCAGATTATGATCTCATGGTTTGTGAAATTGAGCCCCATGTTGGCTCTGTGCTAACAGCATGGAGCCTACTTGGGATTCTCTCTCTTCCCCTCTTCCATTAGTGCCAGCTCACTCTTGCTCTATCTCTCTGTCTCTCAAAATAAATAAATAAACTTAAAAAAAAATTAACCCAAACTTTCTTTCAGTACTTTAATGTTCTCAATCTCTCACATTTAAAATATTCACATAAGGGGCGCCTGGGTGGCTCAGTCAGCTGAGCCTCCGACTTCGGCTCAGGTCAGATCTCACATTCGTGGGTTCGAGCCCCACGTCAGGCTCTGACGTCAGGCTCTGTGCTGACCACTAGCTCAGAGCCTGGAACCTGCTTCCAGTTCTGTGTCTCCTTCTCTCTCTGCCCCTCCCCCTCTCATGCTCTGTCTCTCCCTGTATCAAAAATAAAATAAAACATAAAAAAAATTAAAAAAAATATTCATATAAATGAAATGAAATGAAATGAAACTTTCATCCTATCCAAAGTTTATCTAGTGAGAAGCGAGGTAATGATCTTTTTGCTGTGTATGACTAGCCACTTGCAGCATACACATCACTTATTAAGAATCTAACACTTCCCCATGATTTGAATGGTTCTTTTCTCATATGCAGGAAGTTCCCACAGCAATTATTTCAAAACTTTATGACTGTTTTAGCCCCAGTCAGCCACTTTTCCCTCACTCACAGCAGACAACTCTTTGCAAATAATTAAGTCTGTCAAAAACTCTTTCAACTCTATCACAACTCTACTCTTCATATGAACATAGATCATTGCTTATTCCTAGAATAAGGGTTGGCAAACATTTCCTGTAAGGGGACAGATAGTAAATATTTACTTTTAAGTTTATTTATTTTTTTTAAGTAATCTCTACACCCAACAGTGGGCTCAAACTCAACTCCAAGATCAAGAGCTTCACTGTATTCTGACTGAGGCAGCCAGGTGCCTCAGCTTTTAAATTTTTAAAAATTTATCAGATAGTAAGTATTTTAGATTTTGAAGGCCAAGAGGTGAAATCAAGGATATTATACAGGTATTTATAAATATACCTACATATATTATGCAGTCATTCACACACACACACACACACATCTGTCAATGAGAAAAAGAGAATTTTTGGGGGCTCCTGAATGGCTCAGTCAGTTAAGTGGCTGGCTTCGGCTCAGGTCGTGATTTCACAGTCTGTGGGTTTGAGCCCCGTGTTGGGCTCTGTGCTGACAGCTCAGAGCCCTGAGCCTGCTTTGGATTCTGTGTCTCCTTCTCTGTCTGCCTATTCCCTACTCATGCTCTGTTTTTCTGTCTCAATAAAAAATAAACAAAAAATATGAAAAAGCTGAAGGACTAACACTTCTTAAAAAAAAAAAGAAGAGAATTTTTTTAATTAAAAAAATTTGTAGAAGTAACATTTTACTTAATCGGGGCTCAAATCATTTGCAAATATTCATCTGTTAAAATCATTCTTCCCTCCAGGGGCCATGCAAAAATGGATTTGGCCCTGACCTTTGACATCTCCATTCTGTCCTTAAATGGAAAACTGCTCCTGAGAGTCCCTCCTACTTCCAAGGTCAGTTCTGGACTTCAGTTCTTCGGGGCTCTTCAGACACATTAGCCATAAATCTATTTAGCAATTCTATTACAATCCCAAACAGCTTTCTAAACTCCTCTTTTTGGTGACTAATTTGTATATTTACATAATAAAAAAAGGCCTTTTAAGGCCAAAGAAAATATAAAAGTAATTTTAAATAGGTGATAAATCCTGTTTGACCACAGTATATTTACAACCAAAGGAAGTTACAAAGCACATCCTCTAGTAAAAATCTACACATTTCTGTGACAAATGTAATTATTACATTTGTAACAAAATATTTTAAAAAGTTTAAAAAATGATTTATAGTTGGTTTCAGAATACAGACATAATTACTTATTCATCAGCTTGCTTTTCTATTTCCATTTTCTTTTTCTTATTGTTAATTTCTGGTATCTCATGAGGATGGTGACTCATTAGCACAATACTGTGCTAGGCAGTTAGAAAAAGCCATGCTTTCACAAATGAAACTTCACATATCATACTACCAGGGCACCTGGGGGGCTCAGTCACTTAAGCGTCTGGCTCCTGGTTTCCGCTCAGGTCATGTGGGGTTGAGCTCCGTGCTGGGCTCTGCAGCTAGCAGATTGCAGCCTGCTTGAGAATCTCTCTCTCCCTCTCATTCTGCCTCTCTCCTGCTCACACTGTCTATGTCTCACGGTCTCAAAATAAAGAAATAAACTTAAAAAATAAAATAAAACACATACTACCAAAAGAGTGTTTATTTTAGGAACATCGCATTGACTACATGGGAAAGTGCTCCTGGAGACCTGAGCTCAAATTCTGATGCTGAAACTAACCTAGGACTCATTTTTGTCAACTGTTTAATCAATGCTAATTTCAATTTTTTATTTTACCTTTAAAAAATTTGTGGAGTGATGTCCAGGTGGCTTAGGCAGTTAAGCACCCAACTCTTGATTTTGGCCTAGGATATGACCTCATGGATCCGTGGGTTCGAGCCCCACAGAGGCTGTGTGCTGACAGAGAGGAGCTTGCTTGGGATTCTCTCTCTCCACCTCTCTCTGACCCTTCCTTTCTCTCTCTCTCAAAATAAATAGACATTTAAAAAAAGTTTAAATTTTTTTTGGAAACTAATCTAAAGCACACAGGAAAGGTATAAATATAGCACAAAAACTTTTTTTCCTGGATCATCTGAGAGCAAACAACAGATATGCCCCATCACTCCAAAACACCTTCCTGTATTTCCCACAAACAAGGATACTTTCCTAAATAGCCATAGCACAATCACCACAATCAGCAAATTAACATCCATATATTACTATTACCTCAGACCCATTCAAGTTTTACCAATTGTTCCAGAAACATCCTATCCTTTGTATCAAAACAAATTTGCCATTTAACCATTACAAAAAAGAATTTTTTAAAATGTTTATTTATTTTTGAGTGAGAGACAGAGTACAAGCGAGGAGGGAGAGAGAGAAGGAGACAGAATCCAAAGTAGCTCCAGGCTCCAAGCTGTCAGCACAGAGCCCCACACAGGGCTCAAACTCAAGAGCCATGAGATCATGACCTGAGCCAAAGTCGATGCTTAACTGACTGAGCCACCCAGGTGCCCCTACCCTTTAATCATTTGTAAAGGTACAGTTCAATGGCATTAATACATTCACATTGTTGTGCAACCATCACCACCATCTAGACTTTTTCATCTTCCCAAAATAAAACTCCATACCCATTAAACAATAACTCTACAGTTTCTCCCTCCCCTGACTCCCAGAAAACATCATTCTACTTTTTGTCTCTATGAATCTGACCACATTAAGTATCCCATATATGTAGAATCATACAACATTTGTTATTTTGTGTCTGACTTATTTCACTTAGCATAATGTCTTCAAGGTTCATTCATGTTGTGGCATATGTCACAATTTCTTTGCTTCTTAAGGCTGCACAATGCTCCCTTTTGTCTATATACTACATTTTGTTTATACATTCACCCATCAGTGGAAACTTGAGTTGTTTCCACCTTTTCAGTATTGTGAATAATGCAGGCTTTGAACATTGGTATATACAAATATCTGTTCAAGCGCCTGTGCTCAATTCTTTTGTGTATATACTCAGAAGTAGTATTGTTGGATCACATTAAAATTCTACTTTTTGAGGAACTGCCATGTTTTCAAGAGTGCCTGTACTGTTCTACATCCCCACCAGAATAAGCAAAGGTTCCAATTCCTCTACATCATTACCAACACTTATTTTCTGTTTTGTTTTTTCTAAGAGTCATTCCTAATACATATGAGGTGGTATCTCTTTGTGGTTTCTGTGGGTTTTGTTTTGTTTTGTTTTCCATGGTGGCTTTAATTTGCATTTATGTCATGTCTCTTTAATCACATTCGATCTGGAATAATTCCTTGGGCTCTCCTTGACATTCATGACCTTGATACTTTTTCAAATGAATAGTGGCTCAAATAGAAGTTTAATTATCACTCCTATAAATTCCAAAACCAATGCTCCTACTAGGTAGTAATTCAAGAGCCCAGGCTTCTTCCACCTTGTGTCTGCCATCTTATGTGGTTTCCAAATGACCTTGAAACTTAAAAAAATATTTTAAATATTTAGTTTTGAGAAAGAGAGAGAGAGAGACAGAGTGTGAGTGGAGGAGGGGCAGAGAGAGGCAGGAGACACAGAACCTGAAGCAGGTTCCAGGCTCTAAGTTGTCAGCACAGAGCCCAATGTGGGGGTTGAACCTACAAATTGTGAGATCATCACGTGGGCTGAAGTCAGACGCTTAACAAACTGAGCCACCTAGGGATGGTTGGATTCATGGTTTTCTATTTTATTCAGTGTTATAATCTGTTACTATCATTATTTATTTTGATATTCAAATTGTTCCAGATTTGGCTATTGGAAGCTCATTTAAGCTGGCTTCATTGACTTTTTAACATAGTGCCATCATGCTTTGAGGACTTCCTTACTTCCTAAAACAACAAGATATTTCAGGCTCACTTTGTATTTTCCCTGCCTTAGCCTTAGAATCAGCCATTTCACTACAGAGCACTAGTTCTTTTTATTATTAAAATTTTTAAAACATTTTTATTTATTATTGAGAGACAGAGCATGAGCAGGGGAGGGGCAGAGAGAGAGGGAGACACAGAATCTGAAGAAGGCTCCAGGCTCTGAGCTGTCAGCATAGAGCTTGATGCAGGGTTTGAACTTACAAACTGTGAGATCATGACCTGAGCTGAAATCAGATGCTTAACCCACTGAGTCACCCAGGTGCCCCTACACTAGTTATTTTTAAAAGAGAAGAGCACTTAAGAGCCAAGATCTGCGGTGTGCTAGTAGTATTTGTTGCTGTTGGGGTATTGTTGTTCCCAAGACTTCCTGTGGCTAGGCTTAAGGAATATATGTATTTAGATCACATACATATCCATATATACATATGAAGGGTGGTGGAATATGCCACTCTCCAAATATGCCACTTTGTTATAAGGATTATTTTGAGCAAAAGGCACTTAAAAAAACAGCAGGTGCAGGAAGGGTGCTGTGATTACCCCCCTTTTCCTCCTGAAAGCAGGAGATGAAACTCCCATGTAAAAGATGCCCTCCCTATTCCGGGAGAAAAGCAACATTCTTATCATCAGCCATGAGGAGCTGAGGCTGAGAGCACTCTTTATAAACAGACCTTGTTAAGTCCCTGTGTGCCCTGTTGTGGGTTTGGCTCCTGGCGGGGAGCTGGGCTGGCCCTGGGGATGGCAATCTGCTCTGTCCTTCCTGCCCACATTGAACCCCTGGGGCTCTGGGGCGCATGTCTGATGCCTCTGCCTCCTCCTCTCCCTCGGGAGGCTCTGAAGCCCTGAACTTGTCCTTCTTCCTACAGCTGACTGTGAAACCTCAGGGCCTCCGTGCGGATGCCAATGTCGGGGCTGAGCTAACTGGCCCTTGGGACAAGAATGAAGTAAAGAAGATTTAGCCCAGTTTTACAAGAGGAAAGAAATTCAGAAACTTGGTGCCGATCGTGGGCTCGATGCTCATCTCTTCCACAAGGCTTTCATAAGCTTTGAAATTATATCATGCAGTCTCATTCCCTGGATGTGGATATTCACTGTATTTTGAATGATGATATTAGCTTTAGTGCAGCTCACGTAGATGATATATTTCCATTTTTGTTGAAACATGTGAAACAGGTATATCCTGTGTTGGAATGTAAGGATGATCTATGTAAAATAAGTGACTTGAGAAAACCACCTAACTGGTACTGAGAAGCCAGGAGCCATACAGTAGAGGATAATATTCTGTTTAGACCCCACAAACAGTGGAAAGATTTATCAACCCAGAAATACTTGTCAGCAAAATCTGGGGTGTAAACAGAAATAGATATAATTCCTGTTCTCATGGAACTTATTAAGAGAGACAATTATCAGAGCACCTGGGCTCAGTCGATAGATAGAGCATGTGACTCTAGATCTCAAGAGTTTTGAGTTCAAGCCCCAGGTTGGGCATAGAGCTTACCTTAAAAAAAATCTTAAAAAAAAAGATACAAATATTAATCAGACAATCATGCTAATGAATGCATTATTGCAACCTGAAAACTTAATGATAAAAGGGAATATGTGTACCTTATAGTCACTGGTCTGTATTCCAAACTCTTTCCATGTATTAATTTAATCACATAAAATAACTTACTATGTGCAAATATATTATGTATATAGTTTTATTATGCTCTCCACTATTTTACCCATTTGCAGATAATGAAACAGAGAGAGGTTAAGTAACTTGTCCAAGGTCATACAGCTAATAAGTGGTAGTGCTGGAATTCAAACTCAGTTTGGCCTTTGCTTCTACACTGCTTCTCACAGAAGCTCTGAAGGAACGACACAGGGATCTGTGAAGACATCTAAGAAAGAACACTGATTCAAAGTTTATTTATTTAAGTAATCTCTACAGCCAACATGGGGCTCGAACCCATGACCCTGAGATCAAGAGTTGCACACTCTTCCAACTGAGCCAGCCAGGTGCCCCCAAAAGAAAATTGATTTAGACAGAAGACTTCTGAGGAAGTACTCCTTAAGTTTAAGTAGGATTAAGTTTGCAAAGTGGATGGTGGTGGTAGGGGAAAAGATCATTCAAGCCTGAGGTCATGATATGCAAAGTCCCTGAGGCAAGATGGAACATGGCCAGCGAGATACTGAAAGGCCAGTGTAGCTAAGTTGTGAAAAGCAAGGGGGAAAGTGGGATATTATGTGGTTAAAGATGTAGTCCCGGGCAAATGAAAGGCATCCTCAAAGCAAGGGAAAGTCATGGAGATGCGGGTTCAGAAAACTGGGATCAGTTTTCCTTTGAAAAGATTACTCTTACAACAGTTTAGACAGTGGGTTGCAAAGGAGTCACAAGTGCATGTGGAGATGAGGGTGGTGATATCTTGGGGGTGATAAGTTGATTTAGGGTGGTGACAATGGAAATAGAGACAAATGGAGTGGTTTGGAGAACTATTTAGAAAGTCAAATTGACAGGAGTCAATAGATTGGATATGAGTGGTAAGAAGGTGTAGGTTTCAACGTGCAGGTTTCCACTCATATCTAATATGTCAGTAAAGTCAGTTAATTTATCTTCTAAATGTCTTTGTAGTGCAAGTAAGTGAATGGTAACATCATGAGATAGGGACTGTGGAAGAAGATGAAGATGTTTAGGGAGGAGATTACTGAGTCTTCAACATGCTGAATTTGAGATGCCTTTGAGACATTCGTGTGGATGTATTAAAGGGGCAGTTGCCAAGATGGATCTAGACTTCAAAGGTTAGACCTGGGGTAAAGTTATACACTTAGGAACTATAATTTCATGCACAGCAAATAAAGCTGCAGCATAGATGAGTTTGCCTAGGGGTGAAGAAAACTGATTGAGAAGATAAGGGGGTCTAGAGTAAGTATTTGAGAAATCTAACAAGAGTAAGGAGTGCAGGAAAGGGCTAACTTAGTAGGCCTGGATGGCTTAAACCACACCCATTCCAAAAAAAGGCCTGTCTTTGGTCAAACTGGCAGTTGACTGACTCGTGGGAGATAGTATCTGAGCCCATGGAATACTCTGGAACACTCTTACTGAAGAGTGCTTTGTATGCCTGAGACCTGGGCCATGTTGTATCAGTTTGGCTTCTGTAGGCTGGAGAGCGAGTAGCTGGGACCAGTTAGGTGGGTGCTCCATGCTTAAGTGATAGATCCCAAATAAAAACCCTGTACACCAAGGCTTGGGTGAGTTTTCCTGTTTGGCAACATGTGTGTCATCACACATCCTCCTGGGAGAATTAATGCCTGTGCGATTCCGCTGGGAGGGGACACCTGGAACCTTCTGCCTCTTTCCTCTTAGACTTTACTCTATATACCTTTTCTCTCTGGTGATTTTAATTTATCATTTCATTTAATAAACCATAACCATGAGTATAATAGCTTTTCTGAGTCCTGTGAATTCTTCCTGTCTGGTCGTTGGGACCGCTGATAAGGTCTGCAAAAGAGAGACAGCAGTCTAAGAGGTAATGGCAAATAAGGAGAGTGTGGTGTCATGAAAGCCAAGAAAGTTAAGGGATTCCAGAAGGGAAGGCCAACAATGTTATATCCCACTGAGAAGATGAGTAACAAGTCAGGGATTAAAATATGTTTGAAGGATTTTAAAACATGGAGGTCACTGATGACCTAATCAAGAGCTGTTTTGGTGGTGACAGGAGAAGATTGCAGAATGGGTGGGATGTGAGGAGAGACCTTTTGAGAAACAAACTGAGATTTGAAAAAAAGATTGCATGTTAAGTCCACTTGTATTTATAGTAGTAAAATACATCAAATTAGGTTATCTAATACTGTAATAGGAACCCTTCAAATGTATTTACTAAACACTTCTACAATGGGTATACTAGCTGAATCAGCAATTAAAAAATTTTTTTAATGTTTTATTTTTGAGAGAGAGACAGTATGAGCGGGGGAGGGTCAGAGAAAGAGGGAGGCACAGAATCCAAGGACAGGCTCCTGGCTATGAGCTAACTGTTGGCACAAAGCCCGACGTGGGGCTCGAACCCAAGAACCAAGAGACCATAACCTGAGTCGAAGTCGGACACTTAACTGACTGAGCTACCCAGGCGCCCCTGGATCAGCAATTATCTTTAGGAACATTCAGGAGAAACGATTATAGACATGCAAAGAATTATTCACCATAACGTTTATCACAATATTGTTTATAATAGAAAAATGAAAACTGTATTGTGTAACAATAGCTAATACATTACAGTACACTCCAGTGATGTCTACTTATTGACTAATTTGGGATGTATTTTATTGGTTGCAAGAATCAGAGACAATGTATGTGGAAAGTACTTTGTAAATTGTAAACTCCTGTTCAAATGTCATGTTTATTGCTGGTATTACTAATGTGCTCCTGGAAGGCCTGAGAAATATAGAAAACCCAAGAGTTAGCAATCAGGCTCAATTCTGCCATCTATCTCCCCTTTCTTGGTATTAATGGTTCTCAAATGCATTTAGACAGCACAAAGCCTGGAAATCAGAGTGCACTTTGAACAACGTCATGAAATGCTGACAAGTGACTATTATTTTTCTATAATTTCCATTATTTTAAGCCTTATGATTAGGTAACTTACAAATCTGTGCTGATGGTATTTCTCCTCTACTTTAATCCTACCAATAAGTTGACAAAAACACCACTTCCAATCATAATATACAGTTCTACAGTTTTACATGTCTTTGAGTAGCTGTTTAAAGACAATCGTGAGAAACACCTGGGTGGCTCAGTTGGCGAAGCATTGGATTCTTGATCTCAGCTCAGGTCATGATCTCAGTTTGTGAGTTTGAGCCCTGCATCAGGCTCTGTGTTAGACATATGGAGCCTGCTTGGGATTTCCCTCTCCCTCTCTTTCTGCCTCCCTCCTCCTGACTTGCTTTCTCTCTCAAAAAATGAACAAATAAACATTAAAAAAAATAAAGACAATTCTGAATTATAACTTAGTCTTACTTAGATATAAAGGATTCAAAAGCAAAGTTTAACTTGCTATTATATTTGTCATGCTGACTTTTAAAAGCATCCAATCTTATAGATAATTTATAAAATGTGAGAACTGTTAAATATTCTTTGACATTATACATAAACCACACTAAAATTCCTTTCATTAAGTAAAAGGCAATATTTTAAATACAGGGAATTTCAAATGACATAATTAAGGCCAAAAAGATAAACTGGACTTTGCTATCTTCTGTTCTTTAGTGGCCTAATGAACATAAACTGAAAGACAGGTGAGTCTTGCTCAGTTCTATGAGACAGTGCAGACATTTCCTCAGTATTTAATATGTTAATATAACCAGTTATATAAATCTAAATATAAAAGCGATCCCCTATAGGTTTTGAGATGGTATTCACCATCTTTGTGAAAAGCTGAACATTGCTAATCAAGTCTAGCTATAGCTTTAGAAGGGAAAACAGTGCTAGCACTTGGTAAAAAAAAAATTACTACCAAAATTTAAGAAGGTGATTGTGTTAATTTAACCATAAGCCAGTTTTATTTAAATCACGACTATCCAACAAAAATGTTCTTTTATTTAAATCACGACTATCCAACAAAAATGTTCTATCAGCCATTCAAGATCAGAATTCTAGTGTATGAGATCAATTTTTTTTTAAGCTCTACACCCAACATGGGGCTTGAACTCAGACCCTGAGATTAAGAGTTGTATGCTCTACCAACTGAGCCAGTCAGATACCCCTGCATGAGATCAATTTAAATGTTACTCATAGGGGTGCCTATGTGGCTCAGGTGGTTAAATGTTGATTCTTGATTTCAACTCAGGTCATGATCTCTTAGTTAGAGTTCCAGCCCTGCATTGGGCTCTGCACTACTGTCAGTGCAGAACTTGTCAGTGCACTGCTTGGGATTCTCTCTCCTCTCTATCTGCCTCCTCTACCTCCTAGCTTTGAGCATGTGTGTGCTCTCTCTCAAAATAAATAAATAAACACACAAAAAAGATGTTACAAATAATAGAAGTTATTTCTTTTTTGTAAGAAATGAGGCAGTGGCCAACTGTTACTCATTAGTAGCTTTTCTTTTTTTAAGGTTTATTTATATTTGAGAGAGAGAGAAAGAGAGAGAGCATGCTTGAGAGAGCACATGTGCAAGCGGGGGAGGGGCAAAGAGAGGGGGACAGAGGATCTGAAGCAGGCTCTGTGCTGTCAGCAGCATGCCTCATGCAGAGCTTGAATTTAGGAGCCCTGAGATCGTGACCTGAACCAAAGTTGGACTCTCAACCCAACTGAGCCACCCAAGCACCCCTCCTTAGCAGCTTTTTGAAATGTTGTCAAGCTTATCTTTTTTGCCTTCTTTTTTTTAAAAGCTTTGTTTTTTGCTCTCTCTCTCTCTCTCTCTCTCTCTCTCTCTCTCTCTCTCTCTCACACACACACACACACACACACACACACACACACACACACACACACACGCATGCAACACACACTCAGCAAAGCCTGATGTGGGGCTCCAACCCATGACCCTGGGATCATGACTTGAGCTGAAATCAAGAGCCACCCACCCAGGCGCCCCTCTTTTGGCCTTCTTAATGCTAGCAAAGATTATTTTTGTTCCAGGGATGTACTTCTGGGTATTCTCCATATACACCTCTCCTCAGATGATGCCTTCATTCTTGTTGGTGTCAGTGTGAGGGAATCAGAAGCCCAACTGGACTTCTACCCAAATAAACCATGGAAATTTCTTTCTAATGCTTTTTTCCCTTTTCCCTGGTGTGTCACTGGACACACTTCTGGACAAAAATCTTACTCTTCTCAACATCACTCCTTTTTATTTCTTCTTTCAATAATTGTGTTATGAAGGTCCCTGGTCTGAAGTTGGACATCCCACTAAGTCTAAGGAAGGGTTCGGTCCAAGGTGTGTGTGCCTATGAATCTTTGTTCAGAAGTGAATTTTAAATCACAAAACTTCATCTTTAATACCCGTTGGCCTCACCCACTCATTAGTGTAACTCTGAATTTCAAGAAATGCCCCAAATCTCAACTGTAGTTGAGCCTTCCCCTGCTGGCCCTTAGGTACCCTTCTGCTCCTGCTGTTGGCCATGTTTGCTCTCCCCAAGAGCAGCGGAACTGGCCCTTGCAAGTCTTCTTGCTACTCCTGAGCTACTGCCTTATTATTGCAAACTTCCTGTGCCCCGCTAGTGGGTTATGCTCTCACCACTATCTCAAGTCCTTCACATCTAGTGCTTTTTCCTTTTCTGGACACTTTGGTTTTGGGCATATATTCAACCTCCGTGCTATGCATTCTCTCCATCTACAGGTTTGTGCATATGGTATCTCAACCTCATGAATGTTTTCATAGTTTCTCCCCAAAGATTTCTGGGCTACCATAAATCATGAACATACCTGGGTATCTGTGTATGTTTGTCTGTCTATCTATCTATCTATAGGGGCTTGAACTCACGACCCAAGATCAAGAGTTACATGGTCTACTGAGTAAGCCTGACAAGCACCCCAAGATGTATCAGGGTATCTGTTTAAATGTCTCCAAATACTCCATGAAAACTTAATTCCAGACCCCAGCTTTTCAGAGCACACAGTAAATTTCATGAAGGGCAAATTCCTCTCCATAAAATTATAGTTCTCGAAAACACACTAGATTTTAATAAGGGCAAGTGGTAGCAGGCATCAAAAAGTCAAGAAAAATTCAAGGAAGCAACACTTTTGTTTGAGAGATTCAGCTCCATTAACTGACTTGCTTGAAGTGAATTTGGAAGAAAGTCTTTGTTTGCTCTTTATTATATATTTTTTGCCATCTGCACAGATAACCACTCAGGGCCAACCAACCAGTATTCCTAACTATTATTCTATTAGCCGCCTAACTGGTCTTTCTTCCACGCTGAACCCCTGCATGTGACTTCTCTAGGAAGCAGCCCCAGTGATTCTTCACTACTTTGAGTCTTGGCTCAAAACTCCTCCAAGACTTCCCATCTCCCTCAGCATCTTTTTCTTTTTAAAAAAAAATTTTTTTTTTATTTATTTTTGAGAGACAGAGACAGCACGAGCAGGGAGGGTCAGAGAAAGGGGGAGACAGAGAATCTGAAGCAGGCTCCAGGCTCTGAGCTGTCAGCACAGAGCCCAACACAGGGCTTGAACCCATGAACCGTGAGATCATGACCTGAGCCGAAGCCTGATGCTTAACTGACTGAGCCACACAGGCGCCCCTCCCTCAGCATTTTTTTCCCCTCTCAGCATCTTAAAACTAGGTTCTGAGCACACCTTGGGTGCTCTAAGCAGAGGACATTTTTTCCAAGGGGAACAAGAGTTAAGGATAGTTTTAAGAAAATTAGTCACATATGTAAAAATTAATCACAGGCACACACACATATACAAGTTTTCAATGCTGTGCTAACATCTATAAAAATAAAAAATGGAGGGGCGTCTGGGTGGCTCAGTTGGTTAAGTGTGAGCCACTTTGGCTCAGGTCATGATCTCGGTGAGTTTGATCCCCACGTCAGGCTCTGTGCTGACAGCTCAGAGCCTGGAGCCTGCCTCGGATTGTGTCTCCCTCTCTCTCTCTGCCCTTCCCTGCTTCAAACTCTGTCTCTCTCTGTCTCAAAAATAAACAAACATTAAAAAAATAAAAAAGAAAAATGGAATCGACACCGGACCCTGTCTCTTCCCAGTAATGTTATATACATCCACGTTTACATGAACTAATTTAAAAAGAGAAAAACTATCTCACAAAGACATTCCCAATAACACATTACTTTCCATGCTCAAGGTTTATTTAACAAAATACAACATTTTTTAAAATGAATGTTGATGTTTTAAACTGCATGGCGGTGTTTATTAAATTTTTCCATTGGGTCTTTTTATTTATTTATTTATTTAAATATTTGTTTTATTTTTGGGAGAGTGCAAGCAGGGGAGGGACAGGGAGAAGGGGACCGAGGGTCTGAAGCAGGCTCTGCACTGACAGGCTGATAGCAGCCACCATGATGGGGGGCTGCAACTCAGGAACCCTGAGATCATGACTGTGCCAAAGTTGGAAGCTCAATGGACTGAGTCACCCAGGTGTCCCCTCCATTTGACTGATTTAAGAGTAACAACTTAAACATGTGAGTAGTGCAAGAAGTCAGCTCTTTGCAACTACTGACATGCATGCTGACATGCACTTACAATGCTGGAGGAAATAGTTTTTCAAATTTCTTTTCAAGGACATAGAAGTTTAAAAAAAATCGAGACCTTTCTGTGTGTGACCTGGCCCCCTTAATTTTCTCATCTTATGGTGCCATACACTATCCCTCCTTCAAACCACTCAAGCCCTTCGGGCTCCTTGCTGCTCATCTAATGGGCCAAGAATCCCTGTCTGCCTCAGATCCTTTGTACTTACTGTTTGTTCTTCTGCCTGGAATACTCTTCTGCAAGAATCACAAGTCTAGAGTCACAAGTCTAAGTCGTCTATCAGAGGCCTTTCTCAGTCATTTCTGATTTCTTCTACTCTTGTTTATTCTGTCTTCATGGCATTTATCAGTCCCTGGCATACATTTATGGCTGATCCTCCTTCGTTAGATTGTAAACTCCTCGAAGGCAAAGATCTTTGCTTTCTGCTGTGATCTCTAAAACGCTCCCCTACTACATAGGAAGAGGTCGATCATCTGTGAGCGAATAAATAAAAACTGCTCGGAGGCGGCTTATTTTTAAGGACTTGTGCAAGCTCAGAGAATACCAGCTCCTTGGGGACACTGTTAGAGGACGAAAGCACTTCGTGATCCTAATATTACAACAGCCGCTGCACTGCATAAACATGTCAGGTACTTGTTTTCAAATAGAGACAAACAGTTCTGAAAGCTTCTATCACCGATAGCATTAGGACATTTGGAACCCAACTCGCGTCGGGACACTAAATGGGACTCTCAGGACAAAACATTAGGTAGATCGGTGGCTCCTGAAACTGACGCCCATCGAAATCCGCGGAAGCGACTTTTCAACATCCATCAGCCCTCTAGCCCCCATTTCCTGATGCAGGTCTGGGGTGTGGCCATGGCATCTTTGCTTTCGAAAAGCTCCTCAGTTGCTTTACTGAAACGTAGACACCTGAGAATCAATCACCTCAAGCATCTAAAAATAGCTGTTAAAGAGTTTCTTCCTCCCGGGGTCTCTTCAGCCTATTTCTGGCAGGCCCCCAGTTAAAAAAAAAAAAAGGCCCCGTTTCAGGGCTCCCCTGGGGCACAATCACCCAAAGGAACGCAGTCGGTTAATGTTACCCCAGGAGGTAAGCACTTCAGAGCGAGCAGGCCCTGGCGTCCCACGTACGGCAAGCGACGTTTGCGCCGAGACGCGCCCGCCTCTGGGGACGGTGGCGCCCGGGAGACGCTAGCTGGGAAGAGACTGTGGTCTCGGCCTCCCATCCTTCCACCCTTTCCCGCTTTTCTCCCCGCACTAGCGCTGCTTCCGAGCTCATAAACGCGGGACAGCTCAGCGTCCACCGGCACCGTCTTTAAACGCTCGCAGCCAAGCCGAGCTGCCGCGGCACGGACCCAGACGCCGGAGCCGGAGGTCAGGCGCGGGGGCGGGGACGACTCTCCGCCCGCGCCCCAAGTTCCCGCCTCCCTTAGGAGGACGTCCGTGCGTACGTGCGCGCGCGACGCGAGGGCGAGGGCGGGGGCGCCGCGTGCGCGCGCGT
>NC_043707.1:47612212-47846003 GCF_006229205.1 Suricata suricatta
GCCGGCTCCAGCTCCAGCCTCGGCTCCCGCTCCGGGTCCGTCGGCGGGGCCGCCTCCTGGACCGCCAGCCTCGCTCCTGGACACCTGCGCCGTGTGTCAGCAGAGCTTGCAGAGCCGGCGTGAGGCGGAGCCCAAGCTGCTGCCCTGCCTTCATTCCTTCTGCCTGCGCTGCCTGCCGGAGCCGGAGCGCCAGCTCAGCGTGCCCATCCCGGGGGGCAGCAACGGCGACATCCAGCAAGGTGAGCGGGAGGCCCTGCCTGAGGTCTGGGCCGAAGGGGATTTGCGGGCCTGAGGAGGATCTGGGGACGGAGGTGCCCGGGCCCGGGGTCGCTCGGACCGGCGCGATCGTGAGGGGTCTGAGAGGTGGAGGACACGGCCCCGGGACAGTTTCCAGAGAAGGTGGGCAGCCGGAGATAAGGGGAGGGTGCAGGGAGGGGTGCCGGCGGCGAGAGGCTGGGGGAGGGGACCCCGGCTGCGAGGGTGGTTTGGGGTGTGCGGATAAGGGCGGGGAAGGCGTGGACTCCGGCAGAGCGCAGGTTCCGGAGCTGGTGGACTCGGACAGAGAAAGGGGACGGGACCTGGGAAGCCGCCTGTGACGAGTGTTTTGGGAGGAAAAGCCTGTAGCGGGAGAGGTGTTGAGTAGGTAAGCGGTATGGGCTGTGAGGACGAATTGCCTTGGAGGCAAGGATTTGACCTGTTCGAGGCCAGGGGAAAGCAGGACTAAAGACTAAATAGAGGAGGGTAAAGGGTATTGGAGAGTTTGGGGCTGAGAGAAGCTGAGTGAGACTAATTTTAGGATGACATTGGAAAGGAGGAACTCTGCAAAAGAAAAGAGCCGCGATGGGCCTGCGTGTGCAGGGAAATAGCCTAAGGTTTAGGGGTGAAGGAGAAATGAACTTTGTAGGGAATTGGGAGTTGGAGACAGCTGGATTTCATTGTACGTTAATGAGCCACTAGTGTTCCAGACAGTGTGCTAGGATTGAATAAAATACTCAGTGAGGAGCCCATTCGTAGTCCTATAGGGGAAACCAAGTATGCTGCTTACAGCGTAGGGGTGGGTACTTACTTGATGGTGGTTGTGACGCGTCAAGAGAAGGTCAGGGGAACTTCACTGAAAAGGAAGCCCTTGAGCAGGTTTCTTGTCGGGTGAGTAGTTCACTGGATTGGGGAGTTTTTAGGGCACAAGGTACTTGACCCATCCCTGAAGCTAAGGGTTAACTAGTCAGTGTCAAACACACTAGTGCTTCGGCAGTGAAACATACAAATATCTCACTGATGGGATAGACATAAGTAAGTTACCACTGTTCAAGGTGGGTTTTTTTTTTTTAAACATAGTTTATTTGTTTTTGAGACAGACAGCATGTGTGTGGGAGGGGCAGAAAGAGAGACATAGAATCTGAAAGAGGCTCTAGGCTCTGAGCTGTCAGCACGGGGCTTGAACCATCGAACCGCGATATCATGACCTGAGCCGAAGTCGGGCGCCCAGCCTGTTACTGAGCCACCCAGGCGCCTCTCAGGGTGGGTTTTGTTGCACGTATTTGAAAACTTTAAAATTTCAAAGTTCTTGAAATTCAGAACTGCAGGAAAGGTGTTGCTGACCTACCTGTACAACAGGCTTTCGGATTCATCTTGAAGTCTGTCTTGTACAGTGTAGACTAAAAGGAGTTCCTGAAGGGCTTTTCTGTCAAGTGGACCAAAGGAATCACATTTGTGATCCGAAAAGATCACTTGGGGGCACATTGGAGGGAAAGGGGTGGTAAAGTTGGTGAAAGAGAATTTTGACAGTGATCTAAGTGAGAAATGAGCATTTGGAATTAAGGACTGATAACAGGTATTAAGGAAGCATTTTGGAATGGGGGACAGGTATGGACTTTGTGAGACACATTTGAGTTCGGAGGTCTACTTTGTTACTTCCTGCTTGTGACTTGGACAGATAAATTTCTCTTAGCCTTAGCTTTTTCAGTTGTGAAACAAGGACAAAATTACCAACCTCATAGGATTATTGATAGACTGAATTAAGTACGTAAAGTGACTAGTACATGGTAGTTAACTAGTGAAATGGGAGAATCCCAAGCAGGTGGTCAGTACAGAGAGCCTGATGTGGGGGTTGAGCCCATGAAACCTTGAGATCATGACCTGAGCGGAAATCAAATTCAAGAGCCTGATGCTCAACTGATTGAGCCACCTGGGTACTTCAGTAGTAACTAATTCTAAGTAGCCTTGGGAATGGAGATGGGGGAGGGGGACTTGACATTGGTATAGGGGAGGCAAATGTGTTTAGACTTTTCCAGATTTCTTGTTTGGTGGGTGGCTGTGCTATTAATGCAAATAAAAGAAATCAGGAATAGGAGCATAGGTGTGTGTGTGTGTGTGTGTGTGTGTGTGTGTGTGTGTGTGTGGTGGAAAGGAGGATATAACGATTTCACTTATGATGTTTTGGGTTTGAGACTTACAGTAAAAATGTTAAGATTAAGGATTTGATTGATGTTGAAGATACTAAGTGATAATGGGTGTGTAGAGGGTGGATAATGGGTGTATAACTAACTGCACATGGCCTCATGAGTATAAGTAAGACAGGTGGGATTCAGTGCTCTTGTGGGAGCCTGGATTAGGTGAAAGATTTAGAGGGAACATAAGATGAAAATTATGTTTGATGTGGCTGAGGGACTGAGGTTATGAAATTGATGCTTTGATATTTATGCAGAAGAGAGAGAGAATAATAGTCTGTGAATTCTCTCTTCATTCTCTGTCCTTTGTTTTCGAACTCGGAGCAATAAATAGATGGGACGAAATATTGTCATTTTTAAGGCAATGTTGCTTTCTAACCAGTATCTAGAACAAATTTAAGTCTGGAAGCCACACCGTATTTTTAGACAGAGTCTAGAAAATAATTTGTTTAGTATTAACTCCTGTGTGTATCCTTTGCTGTACTCTTTTAAAAAGCACGCATGCTGTTCTAGAAGGAACACTGGGTTTTGGGTCAGGGGACATAGTTATGCCACTTGATTGTTTTCTGGAAAGAAGGTTTATAATGTTGCTGCTCCTTAGTTTCTTTATCTCTAAAATGTAGGTAATAATCCTACACCTCACTAAGTTAAATGAAATAATAAATGTGAAAATGGTTTTATAAATGCGAAGTGCTTTACAAATGTAAGATATTATCAGTGATTCCTTCTCTGGTCTAGGGAACCATAACTGGTAGTATAAGTCAACATGTTAAGTGATTTTGACACAGTGACAAGTGCATTACCCTTCCTTCTACCTGGCCTTTTTTCTGTTCCTCTAATACACCAAAGTTATTCACACTTTTTAGCTGTTCCTTTAGATCAGTAGTTTTCCAAATGTGGTTTCTGGACCAGCAGCATCAACATTATCTTCAGGCTTGTTAGGAATGCAAATTCTTGGGCCACACTCCAGACCTCTGACCAGCCAGCCATCTGTTTTAACAAGTCCTTTAGGTGATTTTGATGCACACTAAGTTTAAGTGCCACTTTTTTCTAGTGAACAGGTTCCTCACTTCAGATGTTGCCTCATTAGAAAGGCCTTCTCTGACTGCCCCCTTTTTTTTTTAAGGCTTTATTTTTTATTATTTTTAAAACCTATTTACATAGAGAGCACATACTCAGTCAAGCACATGAGCAGGGGAGAGACAGAGAGTGAGAGAATTCAAGCAGGCTGTACACTGTCAGCACAGAGCCTCTTGTGGGGCTCGAATTCAAGAACTATGAGACTGTGACCTGAACCAAGATCAAGAGTCAGACGTTTAACTGACTGAGCCACCCAGGCACCCCTAAGGCTTTATTTTTTAGAGTAGTTTTAGGTTTATAGGAAAATTAGGAGGAAGACATGGAGATATCCCATGTATCCCTAGTCCCCACACATACATAGCCTCCCCATTGTCAACGTCCCCCACCAGACTAGTCCATTTGTCACAGTTGATGGACTTGCACTGATAGATTATAATCACCCAAAGTCCATAGTTTACATTAGTGCTCACTTTTAGGGTTTGTGTATTTTGTGGGTTTTAACAAATAGATAATGACATGTATCCATCATACAGAGTATTTTTCATCACCCTAACGATCCTGTGTCTGATGTCCTTCTTTTTTAAAGTAGTCCTTCAGGTCACTCTCTTACATGTTACCTTCATAGTACAGCTAAAATCTAGAAAGTTTTCATGTTTTTGTTTACTCATTTATCTTTGTCCACTAGACTGTTGTAGAGTGAATGTTCATTAAATATCTTGAATGAGTGAGAATCATTTGGAGAACTTTTTAAAATATTTTTTTAAATGTTTATTTTGAGAGAGAATGTGCATAAGAGAGGGGCCCAGAGAGAGGGAGACTAGAGAGAATCCCAAGCAGGCTCCTCCCTGTCAGCTCAGAGCCTGACATGGGACTTGATCCCACGAACCATGAGATCATGATCTGAGCCCAAGTCAAGAGTTGGATATTTAACTGACTGAGCCATTCAGGTGCCTCCTCCCCTCACCCTCCTCCCTCAGAGAACTTTTTAAAATGCCACTTTGGGAGTTTTAGAAACTCCATTGATTTGGGGAATGATATAGATACCTCATGTGATTCTGATTCTGATACCTACCGCACTTTGAGAAGCATGGATTTAGATACTTTTAAGAGAAAGGTTGATTTATTTACTCTTGAAATATTTGGAGAATCAAAATGGGTAAATTAGTTAATATTTGTTGAATCTCAATTGAAACTGCTTTGTGGGGGTATATGGGTGGCTCAGTTGATTAACCATCTGAGATCAGCTCAAGTCATGACCTCACATGAGTTTGAGCCCCACATCTGACTCCATGCTGACAGTGTGGAGCCTGCTTGGGAGTCTCTCTCCCCCTCTCTCTGTCCCTCTCCTACTCATGCTTTCTCTCTCAAAAATAAATAAGCGTTAAAAATAAAGTGCTTTGTGATTTTAAAAAAAATTATATTTCAGGTTGAGTTTGAATAACTGTCAGTAGTAGGTGTGTATAGATTTGTCATGTGTCAATAAAAATATAAATTTGTATTGATGCATCTCAATAAACTCTCAAATGAACTCTTGAAGAAGATGAAACTTTAGTAGTAGGGGCTTCTGAGCATGGTTATATGGATGAAGAACTGGACTGAGAGTAACTTGCTTTGCTCTTAATTAGCTGTGTAGTTTTGGATAAGGCACAAGGCAGCTTCTTCAGGTCTTTTGCAGTATGAACAGGTTGAGTTCCTATCCTGAAAAATTCCTTAATTGTCTTGATTTTTATGCCAAGTTTTTATATCTACATAATTTTAATATTCTTATCATTTGTGGGAAATGATGGGAAAATCAACGTGGAAAAATGATTGTTTCGGAATCTCCAACTTACTATGAAAAGTCTGAGATGGCACCTTTCAGGTAGTAAGTGGGAGGGAATACCTGGGTCTGGTATGAAGAGCACCTTTTCACCGGGTTTCTGGCTGTCTTATCACTCAGTGAGGTGAGCCACTCTGAGGAGTCTCCTGTTTGAGCCCTAGAAAATTCTTGCTTCAGGAGTTTTTATGTGTGTGTGTGTGTATGGTTTGGTAGTTTGCTAGTTCTGTCGCTTATCTATTTGGGTACTTTTTAGGTCCTACTTTCTCTAATGCCCTATTTACATAAACAAGCTTGAGTTTTTGAATGATAATATAATCATCAGCAAGCAGTCAAAGCTGTGTCAAAGAAAACTGAAATACTTCTGTGGTTGGTTAAGTGCACACAATTCAAGACTTGAGTACCTGAATTCATTTTTGAGCTCCACCATTTACTACTTGAATGTCTATGGATAAGTTACTTAACGTCCATAAATTGATGGTAATAATCACATCTACTCCATAGTGTTATTGTGAGGATTCGGTGAGTTAATACATTGTAAAGTGCTTCATATAGTGCTTGGCACATGGTAAGACCCCCAAAACTGTTATTTCTGTTGTCTTCTAGTTGTCCCTCATTGTCTTTATGACTGCCTCTATACAATGAACAGAAGGAAGAGGAGGGCAGGTAAATTGGTGTCAGCACACCTGACAAAGTCCTTTGCATTCCAGATCTTTCCAGCTACTTAAAATTTATGATGTGGAAACTTGTAAACTAATAGTCTAAGACCCAAGTATTTACAAGATCTATCTGTACATCAAAAATTTTAGAAGACTCTAACTGCTTTTTATTTCCTTATCTATATTCTTAGCAGACTCTCAATGAGAATGCTTTAAAGTAGTCATTCTCAAAGATGGTCCTTAAAACATTGGGGAGATGTCTTGGATACAGTTTCAGACATTGACAGAGTTGAAACTGTTTTCATGGTAACATTTATTCATTATTTGCCTCATTCACTGTTCTGATGTTTCTGTCAGTGATGCAGAAGCAGTGGTGTATAAAACTGCTGGTACCTTAGCAGGAACAAGCCATACTAAAAGTCCGTGTATCTTTACCACCACATACTTAGAGTAAAAGCAGAAACAACAGCAAAAAACATACTAGTTTCATTTTGTCTTTGATGAAGCATCAGACAAGATCGGGCGCATTCAGGGTGGTATGGCCGTAGACTTTGGTGAAGCATCAGGACATTATTTTATTAAGTCTTGGTTTTTCTTTTTTTTTTTTTTAAGTGTATTTATTTTGACAGAGAGAGCGAGTGAGGGAGGGGCAGAGAGAGAGAGGGAGAGAGAATCCTAAGCAGGCTCGGCTCAAACTCACGAACAGTGTGATCATGACCTGAGCTGAAATCAAGAGTTGGATGCTTAACTGACTGAGCCACCCAGGCACCCCTAAATCTTGGTTTTTAATAAATGTGATGAAATGGGAAGTGTGCATAAAATGCTTCTCCTGCAGACTCCAGTGTAAGAAGGAAAGTACTTGTGTTTGAATTCAAAGCTGAATTAGCTTTTTTATTTTCATGGAAAATAATTTCTACTGAAAGAATGATTGACAAACTATGGTTTTGAGACATGAGTGTTTGGCAGCCATTTTCTCAAAAATGAATGAATTGAGTCTGTCAATTGAAGGAAAACTGACATTATATGATGCCAGTCTTAAAAATTGAGATTTTAAGTGAAAATTAGAATTTCAGAAAAAACTTGTATATTCCACCATGAACTTGATAACTTCCCAGTATATAAAGGCTTTTCTGGTGAGATTGGTCGTGTATTAAAGTCTCAAAGTTTTTTGATAGTGTACAGTGAAATGTCAACATTTGGAATATCTACATAATGAACCAAAATGCTCCAAATGACCAAAGCATCGTGTTACAAAATCCTGTATAGGAAAGAGATTTAAAGTGTAAAGTAGACCAGTAGATTTTAATGTACGGGAGTAATAAAAGTTCAGTATGGTTGGAAATTTCACATTGCTACTCACATTTAAGAAATACACTTGGGGGCGCCTGGGTGTCTCAGTCGGTTAAGCATCCAACTCTTGGTTTCAGTTTAGGTCATGATCCTTGGGTTGTGGGATTGAGCCTGGTGTTGGGCTCTGCATTGGGCATGGAGCCTGTTTAAGATTCTGTCTCTCCTCCACTCTCGCTAGCGCTGTCTCTCTCTCAAAATAACTAAATAGCTGAGCATGGAGCCTGCTTAAGATTCTGACTTTCCCTTTGCCCCTCTTCTTCACTCATGCTAGCTTGCTCTCTCTCTCTCTCTCTCTCTCTCTCTCTTCCCCCCCAAATAAATAAACAGTTTGGGTATGATATAATACAAAAACCAAAAAGTAGGGGTGCCTGGGTAGCTCGGTTGGTAGAGCATGTGACACGGTCTCAGGGTCATGAGTTAGAGCCCCATGCTGGGTGTGGAGACTACAGAAAAAAATATGTATACATACACACACACTCACACACACATATGTATATATAGTGTATTTATTTTTTATTTTAAGATTATTTTTTTTTAAGTAGACTTAATGCCCAGTGCAGAGCCCAACATGAGGCTAGAACTCCCAACCCTGAGATCGTGACCTGAGCTGAGATCAAAAGTCAGATGCTTAACTGACTGAGCCACCCAGATGCCCCAAGTCTTTGTCTTTTTCTTTCTTTTTTTTTTTCTTTTAGTTTGAGAGAGAGAGAGTACAAGCAGGAAAGAGGGGCAGAGAGAGAGAGAGAGAGAGAGAGAGAGAGAGAGAGATTAAATCTCAGTCCCACAACCCTGGGATCATGACCTGAGCTATAGTCACTCAACCGACTGAACCACCCAGGTGCCCCCCCGCACTGTTGTTTGAGAGCCCATTAAAATAACCTTCCCTTCCCTTTTTTTTAATATAGTTTATTTATTTTTGAGACAGAGAGAGACAGAGGATGACTGGGGGAGGAATAGAGAGAAAGACACACATACACACAGAATCTGAAACAGGCTCCAGGCTCTGAACTGTCAGCACAGAACCCCATGCTGGGCTCGAACCCATGAACCGCAAGATCATGACCTGAGCCAAAGTTGGACGCCTGACCGACTGAGCCACTCAGGTGCCCCTTTATTTTAAATTTATTTTTTTTTATAGTTTGTTTATTTTTGAGACAGAAGATGAGTGGGGGAGGGGTAGAGAGAGAGAGACACACATACAGAATGTCTTCTCTCTCTCTTTTTTTTAATCCGTAGCTATATGAGACCAGGTTTTCTTCATATTCTTTAACAAAACAATCTGTCACAACACATTAAATGTAGAAGTATATATTCAGCCCTCTAATATTAAACCAGACATTAAAGAGACTTAAAAAATGTAAAAACAATGCCACCCTTCACTAAAGCCTTTTTGTTTTAGAAAATGCAGTTCTTTTTTTTTTTTTTAAGTAGGCTCCACACCCAACATGGGGCTTGAATTCACAATGCTGAGATCAAGAGTTGGGTGCTCTACCAAATAAACCAGCCAAACACCCTGAAAATATAGTTATTTCTGATAAAAATTTTTAAACATGTAATGGGTTTATTTTATTTTTAATATTTATTTTTGAGAGAGAGTGGGGGAGGGAAAGGGCAGAGAGAGAGACAGACAGACAGACAGACTCCGAAGCAGGCTCCAGGCTCCTAGCTGTTGGCACAGAGCTTGACATGGGACTTGAACTCAAGAGCCCGAGATCATGACCTGAGCCAAAGTTGGATGTTTAACCAGGTGAGCTACCCAGTGCTCCTATTTTAAGTTTTTTAGGTGAGGAATATAGATTTTTTTTAATTTCTAACTAAAAATTGTTTTTGAGAGGGAGAACACGAGAGAAGTAGAAGGAGGGAAGGAGGGAGGTGGGGAGAGAGAGAGAGAGAGCATGAGCATCTTAAGCAGACTCTTTGCCCAGCCACCTAGCCCAACATGGGACTCTATCTCACAACCCTGAGATTATGACCTGAGCAGAATTCAGGAGTCAGAAGCTTAACTGAGCCACCCAGGTGCCAAAATCATGCACCAAAATTTAAAAAAAAAATTTTTTTTTAATGTTCATTTATTTTTGAGTGAAGGAGAGACAGTGTGAGCAGGGGAGGAGCAGAGAGAGAGGGAGACAGAATCCAAAGTAGCCTCCAGGCTCTGAGCTGTCAGCATAGAGCCTGATGCAGAGCTTGAACTCATGAACTGTGAGATCATGATCTTAGCTGAAGTGGGACATTTAACCAACTGTGCTACTGAGGCGCCCTCACAGTTGGTTTGTTTTTTAAATGGACTAATAGAATATATAATATTAATAAAAGAGACATATTTAATTTATTGTTATTAATAAACTTTTTAATAATTCTGTTTTATTTTTAATATTATACCCAATGCTGGATAAAACCTGTCTAAACTAAAGCTCTGTGAGGTCCTCCTTAATTTAAAGCGTAAGAGGGGGCACCTGGGTGGCTAAGTTGGTTAAGCGTCCTACTAAGCTCAGGTCATGATCTCACGGTTCGTGGGTTCAAGCCCCGCGTTGGGCTCTGTGCTGACAAGTAGCTCAGAGCCTGGAGCCTGCTTCAGATTCTGTGTCTCCCCCCTTCTCTGACTTTGCCCTGCTCGCGCTGTCTCTGTCTCCCAAAAATAAATAAAAACATAAAAAAAAAATAAAGCAAACAATTCTTTAAAAAAAAAAAAAGTGTAAGAGGGATTCCGAGACCAAAAGGGACAGTAATAAAATGGTAATGTAGAGTTTAGTCAGAATGTCAGTTTGTAGAATAGTAGAAGGTGGCAAATTTATACTGAGTAACTGAAGTGAACATTTTGTAAATAGCTCACTGTAGGTCTGCTCTTTTTTTTCTTCATATTTATGACTGTATGGCAGTTCTGTCACTTGCCTTTCCTGAGGTCAAGTTCAGAATTTGAGCTCATTGTGTTGGATACATTAACCTATGACTCTTTTGTGGCCACAAACTGAACCTCTGTCCCTAGCCAGCTTCTAGAATGGACATTGTTCTCAAGAGGGATTGGGGGGAAAAAGGATTGAATGAACATAAATGTATCATTTTTAGAAAAATGTTTATTTTTTATTAAAAATATTTTTAATGTTTATTTTTGAGAGACAGAGACAGAGTGTCAGCAGGGGAAGGGCAGAGAGAGAAGGAGACACAGAATCTGAAGCAGGCTCCAGGCTCTGAGCTGTCAGCACAGAGCCCAGTGTGGGGCTCAAACTCAGGAACACAAGATCATGACCTGAGCTCAAGTCGGCCGCTTAACCAACTGAGTCACCCAGGCGCTCCTTGAAAAAAATTTAAAGCCTTAATGATAGGTAAACAGCATGAATTATGTGGTACTAATGAATAATACTTTTTGAATGCTTATTATATGAAATTTATGTTGCTGCCTTTGTGAATTATTTGTCTGTATGGCTTCTAGTTTTCTTTAGCTAAATGCTCACACCTAAATTTTTTTTGATTTACAAGAGTCTTGATAAATTCCTCATACTGATCCTTTGTTGGTTATGTAAGTTGAAGTTTGAGTCTGGGCTTAAGATGGCTTGGTATGGTAGCCAGCCTCCAAGGTAACCCCAGTGTTCTCTCTCCTGGTATTCACATTCTTCTCTAGTCTCAGCCTATAGTGACTCAGAACTGGTCTGGGTTACCAAGAAAATACTGGAGAATTAAAGTGAGTTCTGAAGCTGGGTCACTAAAGGCAGACAGCTTTTTCCTTACTCGTTGGATCCCTTGTTCCAGATGAAAACAACTGCCATTGTAGCAGTTCTGTAAAGAGGCACATGTGGAGAAGAATTGAGGCCTTCTGCCAACCTCTAGCACCAACTTGCCAGTCATGTGAATGAGCCACTTTGGAGGTGGATTCTCTAGCGTGGTCAGGTTTTCAGATGATTGCAGTTTTGGCTGACATATTACTGCAGCCATTTTAGAGGCACTGAGCCAAAACTACTTGCCAAGTCATCCCCAAATTCCTGAGTCAAAGAAACTGAGGATAATGTATTGTTACTGAGTTTGAGGGTAATTTGTTATGCAGCAATAGATAACTAATACACTTGACTTTTTCCCCCTATTATTTCTCTTTTACTGTAGCTTTATAATAACCAATAAACTTTGTTATTCATTTAGGTAATTTCACTCTCCTCCATATATACCTTGTTTATCTTCAAGATGAGATCTTCATTGATGTTGACTTTTTGCTCTTATACATTTTAGAATCACGTGAAAGTTCATTTAAAAACCTTTTCGGGGTACCTAGGTGGCTCTGTTGGTTGAGCTTCTGACTCTTCTTGATTTTGGCTCTGGTCATGATCTCACACCTAAATTTCATGGGATCGAGCCCTGCAAGAAGCTCCACACTGAAAGCATGAAGCCTGCTTGGGATTCTCTCTGCCTCTCTGGATAGCTGCCACATGTGCATGTGTGCTCTCTCTCAAAAATAAAAACTTCTCAGCATTTTGGTTTGAAGTGCTTTGAATATACAGATCTTTCTTGATCTTTGATGGGATTACATCCCAATAAATCTATTGTGAATTGAAAATGTATCGATACACCTAACTTACTGTACATTACAACTTAGCCTAGCCTATCTTTTTTTAAAAATGTTTTAAAATGTTTTATTTTGTTTTTGAGACAGATTCAAAGCATGAGCGGGGAGGGGCAGAGAGACAGGCAGGCACAGAACCAAAGCAGGCTCCAGGCTCTGAGCTGTCAGCACAGAGCCCATGTGGGGCTTGAACCCACGGACGTGAGATCATGACCTGAGCCCAAGTCAGAGGCTTAACCCACTGAGCTACCCAAGGCGCCCCTAGCCTAACCTATCTTAATTAAATGTGCTCAGAACTCTTTTTTTAATTAAAAAAATTTTTTTAATGCTTATTAATTATTTTTGAGAGAGAGACAGAGTGTGAGCAGGCGAGGGGCAGAGAAAGAAGGAGACACAGAATCCGAAGTCGGCTCCAGGCTCTGAGCTGTCAGCATAGAGCCTGGTGTGGGGCTCGAACTCATGGACAGTGAGATCATAACCTGAACTGAAGTCAGACGCTTAACCACCCGCCCAGGTGCCCCAAATGTCCTCAGAACTCTTAACGTTAGTCTTGAGGTGGGCAAAATTGTCTAACACAAAATCTAATTTATACTAAGGTATTGAATATGTCATGTAATTTATTGAAAGCTGTGCTGAAAGTGAAAAATCAGAATGGTTTTATGGGTACAGAATGATCTTAAGTGTATTGGTTGTTTCCCTCATAATCATGTGGCTCACAGGGAGTTGTGGCTTGCTGCTATTCCCATCATCATGAATTAGTGTGTACTGCATATCACCTGCCTGGGAAAAGATCAAAATTCAGAATTCAAAGTATGTTTTTTTTTTTCCTGAACGCGTATCACTTTCACACCATCATAAAGCTGTAAAATTGGAAGTTGAACCGTTGTAAGTCAGAGACCATCTGTATAAATTAATTAGGGAAAAAATTGCTATCTTTATAATATGGTATCTGCCCATTCATAAACATTGAATGCCTTTCCATTAGCTATAATCTTCAGTGGTTTTGGAAATTACATAGGTTCTTAGGGTACCTAGGTGGTTCCATCAGTTAAGCATCTGACTCTTGATTTTGGCACAGGTCTTGGTTGTATGGTTTGTGAAACTGAGCCCGGTGTTGGGCTCTGTGTTGACAGTGTAGAGCCTGCTTGGGATTCTCTTCTCTCTGCCTCTTCCCTGCTTGTGCATTTGCATGTGCGTGCTCACTCCCACCCCACCCCAAACATTTTTAAAAACACCAAGAAAATTATATAGTTGTTTTTTTTTTTCATTTATTTATTATTGAGAGACAGAGAGAGACAGAGCACGAACCAGGTAGGGGCAGAGAGAGAAGGAGACCAAAATTCAAAGCAAGCTCCAGGCTCTGAACTGTCAGCACAGAGCCTGACACTGGGCTCGAACCTGTGAACTGCAAGATCATGACCTGGGCCAGAGTCAGTTGCTCAACCGACTGAGTCACCCAGGCATCCTGCATAGGTTTTTTTTTCCTACCCCCTGGAGATGTTTCACATATCTTATTCCTATATACTTTATAAACTTTATTCTTATGTACTTCATAGACTTTATTCTTACATATTTTATATATTATAGTTTAAAATTACGTTTAGTTGTTTGCTTTGTTGTTTTTTATTTTACCTTTTATGTTTAAAATACCAAAAGTATTCTGATTTCATATTTGATAATTACATTATGTGAAGTTCTTGAGGTCTTATTTTTACTATGACTTGCTTGTTCCTACTCTTTTTAAGAAATTTATTTTTTAAAGTTTATTTTGAGAGGGCAAGCATGAGTGTGGGGGGGAGAGAGAGAGAGAGAGAATGAGAGAATATCTCAAGCAAGCTCCACGCTCTGAGCGCAAGCCCAGTGTGGGTCTCAGTCCCACAAACCATGAGATCATGACCTGAGCTGAAAGCAAGAGTTCCATACTCAACAGACTGAGCCACCCAGATGCTCCACGTCGGCCTACATCTTGATCATAGTAGGTGGTGTCTTTTAATGTTGTATAGTTTGGGATTGTAAGCATGTTCATCAGAGCTTTATTTATGAAAGTTTCCAGACCTGGTTTGTGGGAACAAGCCTCCAAAGAATATTTTGCCTTTGCTTCTCTGAGGTGCCACCAATGCAAAATCACTGAGGGTAATTCTTTTTAATTAAAAAAATTTTTTTTGTTAAATTTTTTTTTAAATTTTTTAATGCTTTATTTATTTTTGATACAGAAGAGACAGAGCATGAGAGAGGGAGGGTCAGAGAGAGAGGGAGACACAGAATCTGAAACAGGCTCCAGGCTCTGAGCTAGCTGTCAGCACAGAGCGTGACGCGGGGCTCGAACCCACGAACGTGAGATCTGACCTGAGCCAAAGTCGGAGGCTTAACTGACTGAGCCACCCAGGTGCCCCTTGTTAATGTTTATATATTTTTAAGAGAGAGACAGAGCATGAGTGAGAGAGGGACAGAGAGATGGAGACAGAATCTGAAGCAGGCTTCAGGATCTGAGCTGTCGGCACAGAGCCCGGACGTGGGGCTTGAACCCACCAACCATGAAATCATGACCTGAGCAGACATCTGACACTTAAACCAACTGAGCTACCCAGGCACCCCCCAAAAATGTTAAAGTAATCTCTGTACCCAATGAGGGGCTTGAACTTATCCCAAGATCAAGAGTTGCATGTTCCACTGACTGAGCCAGTGAGGCATCCTTCTGGAACCTTTTATTTATTTTTAAATTAAAGTTTTTAAAAGTTTGTTTATTTTTTGAGAGAGAGACAGGGAGAGTGCAAGTAGGGGAAAGGCAGAGAGAGAGAGGGAGAGAGAGAATCCCAAGCAGGCTGTATACTGGCAGTGCCGAGCCTGATGCTAGGATCGAACTCACAAACCATGATTTGTGACCTGAGCAGAAAGCAAGAGTCGGACTCTTAATCAACTGAGCAAACCCAGGCACCCCTGGAACGTTTTACTATCCCTTTGTCCTTGTTCTTAAATACAGTGATGTGGCTCTATTGATTTTGCCCCCCTTTACATTGTTTTTAAAAGTTTACTGGACTTTTTCTATTATTTTTGTAATCTTTATTTTTAGTAACAAAAATTTAAGCTTAAGAATGTTTTTATAAGGATTCTTTCTTTTTATCTCTCATTCTTTTTGGAACTGTTACTGTTTGGATGTTAGCACTCGTGGGGTCACATCTCTCCTGTCTTTTTCCTTAGGTTTTCCTTTTTTTTGTTTGCTTATTCAACTGAAATTCTGAAAGACCTCCTTGACTTTATTTTCTAACTTTTCCCCTTTATATCTTGATCTTTTTCTCTTGGAGAATCTTTGATTCTCTTCCTGTTTGAGTGAAGCAATACACTTTTTTTAAGATTTTATTTTTAAGTAATCTGTACATGTAAGTAATCTGTACATCACAAATAATAAGCACCAAATTATATGGTGCTTGAACTTACAACTTTGAGATCAAGAGTCAGATGCCCTACTGACTTGAGCCAGTCAGGTAATACAATTTTTTTTAAATGTTTTATTTATTTTTGAAAGAGAGTGCACGAACGAGGGAGGGGCAGAGAGAAAGGGGGACGGAGGGTCTGAAGTGGGCTCTGCACTGACGGCAGTGAGCCTGATGCAGGGCTTGAATTAATGAGCTGTGAGATCATGACCTGAGCCAAAGTCGGATGCTCACCTGCCTAAGCCACCCAGTCACCTCCAGTCAATACAATTCTGATTGAGGGTTCTGTGCATGTTAGTTGTTGGACTTCATTTTAGACCAAGGGTTGGCAAACTATGGCCTATGGCCAAATCTAGCCTGCTGCCTGGCTTTAATGACCCATGAGCAAAGAATGATTTTTACTTATCAAATGGTTGGAAAAAATCAAAAGATTGTTTTGTGACATGTGAAAGTTATAAGAAATTCAAATTTGTGTTTATAAGTAAAATTTTTGGAACAGAGCAATGCCCATTTGTTTATGTATTGGCTGTGACTGCTTTCATGCTACAGTGGCAGATGACTAGTTGTGACAAAGACTGTGAACTTACTGCTTTGTGCCTCTTTTTAGTGCACTACAAATTGCGGTGATGCAGCTGCAGCTTGTCAGGCATATGTGTGGCTACAGCATGACATTTACAAAAATATTTTAACTGCCAGTGTGTACCTATCATTTCAAAAAAGAGAACAGTAGATTTCAGATGTCACACTTTTAAGAGTTTGGGTTATTTCAAGTTAGATGGCAAAGTGTTTATTGTGCAATTTTACTGTAGCTCAACTAAAAGAGTACATATGTGGACAGTAGCAGACCAAGCACCGGTTGTGATCTCCCCAACTTGCGGGAGAAGCAAAGGATGGTGAAATCAGAATTTAAAATGGAATACCTCATTATGGCAGAATTTCTTAAAAAAAAAAAAAAGAAAAAGAAAGAAACCAATATCAGTTTGTGAATGCTTTATTCATTAGTCAGGCAAGGAAACCTCTTTACTGATTGCATGTTACCTGGATCCTCCCAGTTAGCCAAAATGTTAACGCCCAAAATGTTCTGTAATTCTTTAGACCTATGTCACAAAAAAACTTTACTGAGTTTTTAATACTACTTACTAAGTAATACTAAGTTTACTAAATTTTGTTATATTTTGAATTTCATGAATAAAAATTGTGGAAATTTGTTGTCTTTTGTTACATAAGTAACAAAAGCAACAAAGTTTTGTTACATAAGTAACAAAAGTAGTATCTCTGATAATGTCTTTGCCTGCACAGCTGAACATATTTACCTGTGTCTTCTGATGTCACATCCCGTGTTTGGATTTGGTGAGAAGTATTAGGCCTTGGTTATGAGTTGGGTTTGAAGGAGTGTGTGGTACATACAGCTTGACCTGTTGTCCACAGTGGGTTTAGAGGAAATTATAAGATTTCTTCTTCTAACATCACAAATAATAAGAATTTTGGAGCAGTCTGACCTGTTATCCCACTTGGGTTTATTGGTAGAATGGTAATATCCAAATTATATGTAGATTTCTTTTCCAGTTCACTGGGGAATAACTTAAAAACTAATCCTCACATAGTAAGTACTTATGCAAAAAAGCTGATGTCACTCAAAAGCTCTATACCAGTTTTTCTTTTTTTTTTTCTTTTTTTTGTGGTTTTTTTTTTTTAAATTTTTAATGTCTTTTATTTATTTTTGAGAGAGAGTGCGAGCAGGGGAGGATCAGAGAGAGAGAGGGAGATACAGAATCTGAAACAGGCTCCAGGCTCTGAGCTAGCTGTCAGCACAGAGCCCAATGCGGGGCTCGAACCCACGAACCGTGTGATCATGACCTGAGCCGAAGCCGGACGCTTAACTGACTGAGCCACCCAGTTTTTCATCAGGAATAGAACACACATAAGGGTAGGGCACTTAGAATCATTTAACTGTATTAGTTTGTTGATGCTCCTGCAGTGAGTCTGGAGAATTGATACTAATGATTCGGGGAGTGTTCCAGCTGTCCTCTTCACATATGAAGTCCTGCTTTCTGTTGGGAATCACCTTGTGTTGTGAGGTATATATTAAAAAGGATCTATGAAATGAACCTTGATAGCAGGGAGAATTAGATATGAACAAGTGTATTTGAATCTGACTAGACTTCATGTTCCTTATCTATAAAATAATGTCAGTTTCAAGTTAAAACTTTTTCATGTTCTCTTATTTGCTTATAAAAATCCTTTCAGTAATACCCTCAATTTTAAAAAAAACAAATGAGGTCACTGAGGCAGAAATACAAGATTTACATAAATGTGTACTCTCCCATATGGAGACAGATAGCATAGGCTCAGATACATGACTTTAGGGGCCAGGTAGTTAATCAGTGTAAGGCATGTAGTATCAAAGCTGGCTAGCCTAAAAACAGTAAAATCTGAATTTAAATCATACTTCATCCTGGCCAAGTAATACCAGATGGGCAGTCAGTCTTCTGCCTTTGTCCTAACTGAGAATCTGATTGGTCACTTCTATCTGTATTTGAGTTAGACATAATTAATTTACAATTAGTTTGACTTCATAATTTTAAAAGCTTAAGTTTAAGTTTGTATGTAAAAGTTTTGTCGTTAGGTTATTTCAGTAAGCTATGTTGTAATATTTTAATAAGAATTAAGCATTATTAGAATGATCAACATTGTTTTTACTGTCTAGTTAGAAAAGAAATGCGAGAAAATATTCAAATTACGAATTGTGTATAGTCACATTTGCTAAATTGATTGAAATGGTAAATAAATGGTGGCTTGGAAGTTCACAAAAGCCTGTTTAATTTGTGACATAGGTACTTTCAGCATTTTAACAATTCTGTACCAAACTTATACTTCTGAAATTTACCTACCTGTTCTTTCCATATCCCAAAACATTCAACATTTTGCATTTTAAGGATGGAGTTAGATGACTGGATCTCATAGCAGCATGGTGCACATGAGCTCTTCACAGGTCTGCCAGATTATGAACTGTGGGAAATTTATTTTTGTTACATTTGCACACTTGATGCCTGTTAGATGTACTGTTCATTCCAGTGGGTCATTTAATTTAGTGTGAAACTTGGTGCAACATACTTAGACTGCATATCTTCGCAGGAGCTTAGGATAAAGTTAGTGTGATGCCAGAGAAAATTCTCTGAAGATCTTGTCTTTTCAGTAGAGAGCATGGCCAAGATAGTAAACTGATTTATTCACACAAAGTAGTTCTGTGATGGGAGACCAATATAATTTTAATGATAAATGTCATTTTAATTTTATTATTTTTTAAACTTTATTTTGCGAGAGAGAGCACAAATGGGGGAGGGGCAGAGAGAAGGGGAGAGAGAATCCCAAGCAGGCTCTACACCATCAGTGCAGAGCCCAACATGGGACTTGAACCCACAAACTTGTGAGATCATGACCTGAGCCGAAGTTGGATGCTTAGCTACTGAGCCACCAGGCGCCCCTGATGTATTTTTTAAAGTAAATATTTTAGGGGTGCCTGGGTGGCTCAGTCAGTTGAGCGTCCAACTTCGGCTCAGGTCATGATCTCATGGTTTGTGGGTTCAAGCTTTGTGTCAGGCTCTGTGCTGACAGCTAGCTCAGAGCTTGGAGCTTGCTTCAGATTCTGTACCTCCCTCTTTCTCTGACCCTCCCCTGCTCATGCTCTCTCTCTTTCTCTCTCTCTCAAATAAATTAAGAAACATAAAAAAAATTTTTTTAAGTAAATATTTTATTGAAATATATATAAACTGAAGGTATAAAACTCTATATAGTTCATTCAGGTAATACACATAAAGTAAACACACTTGTATAAATCCAGCAGCCAGAATGAGAAACAGTGCATTGCTAGCACCCCATAAACTCACTGTGTCCCCTTCGAGTCATTACCTATGGTTTGGTCTTTTTTTCCTTAAAAGATTTATTTTTAATCTCCACACCCAACATGGGGCTTGAACTCACAACCCTGAGATTGAGTCACATGATCTCTCTACTGAACTAGCCATGCATGCATTCCTGATGCCCCCTTTTAGCACCAGATTAATTTTGTGTTTTCAGACTTTAAGTGGTACTAAGTAGTATGTACCAGTTTTTAAACTGTTTTTGCTCAACATTATGAGATTATTCATGTTGCTTGTGAATGTACTTTACTCAATTGTCTTCACAGCATTTGTTGTATGAATATGCTAAAATTTACTTACCCACTCAAATGTTGATGGACATTTGAGTTGTTTATGTATTTTTTTAAATTAAAGCATAGTTGATACAATATGTTACAGATTTTTACTATTATGAATGTGTTCATGAAGCTCTACTTCTATTTCTTGGTGAACATACGCACACATTTCTCTTGGTTATGTATCTTAGAGTGGACAGTGTAGGTTGCATGTCAGTGCAGCTTTACTAGATATTGCCAAACAGTTTTCTGAAGTGATTTTATCATTTTTATACTTTTACTAGCAGTGTTCTGAGATTTTAAATTGCTATATACCTTTATTAATGCCTGGTATTACCTGTTTTTTACACTTTAGCCATTCTGATGGGTGTGTAGTAGTACACGTTGTAGTTTAATTTGCATTTCCCTGTTGACTGGTAAAATTGAGCGTCTTCTTGTGTGTTTATTGACCTTTGGATTTCTTTTATTGTGATGTATCTGTTAAGGTTATTACCTGTATTTTTGTCCTGTGGGTTATTTGCCTTTTTCCCAATGCTTTTGTAGAACTCTTAAAAAAAATTTTTTTTTAATGCTTATTTATTTTTGAGGGAGAGAGACAGAGAGTGTGAGTGGGCAAGGGGTAGAATAGAGGTAGACACAGAATTCGAAGCAGGCTGCAGGCTCTGAGCTGTCAGCACAGAGCATGACCCAGGGCTTGAACTCTTGAACCGTAAGATCGTGCCCTGACCTGAAGTCAGACACTTAACTGACTGAACCACCCAGGTGCCCCAGTAGAATTCTTTATATATTCTAAGCATGAGTCCTTTGTCAAATATACATCTTATTCTGTGGCTTGCCAGATAATTGTATTTTTAAAACCTGAATTTATTTTGGTTTTTGATTAAATAATACTTTCACATGGCTCACAAGTTAAAGGATACAAAATTTAATAGTGAAAAGTCTCCCTCCCACTACTTGTCCTCATTCAGTTCCTATCTCCTCCAACATATAACGTATGTTAATAGTTTATTTTTTCTTCCAGTATATCCAAATGATTTTTGACAAAGGTGCCAAATCCATCCAGTGGGGGAAGGAAAAGTATTTGAACAAATGATGTTGGGACAGTGGGATTTCCACATGCAAAAGAATGAAGTTGGATCCCTACCACACAACATACAAAAACATTAACTGCAAATTGATCAAACACCTAAATATAAAAGCTAAACCCATTAAACTCTTAAAAGAAAACATGAGTAAATTTTCATGATTTTGGATTTGACAGTGGATATTTAGATCTGATAAAAGTATGAGCAACAAAAAAAATCGATAAACTGTACTGCATCAGAATTAAATTTTGTACATTGTAGGACATTTTCAACATGGTGAAGAAAACCTAGTTTATTTGTGTATAAAAAATGTGTGTGAAGGAAGGATCCAGCTTTTTTTTTCTTTTTGCATATGGATATTCATTGTCCCAGCACCAATTACTGAAGACTGTTCTTTTTTTTTTTAACATTTATTTACTTTTGAAAGACAGAGCGTGAACAGGGGAGGGGCAGAGAGAGAAAGAGACACAGAATCTGAAGCAGGCTCTAGGCTTTGAGCTAGGAGTCTGCACAGAGCCCAACACGGGGCTCAAACCCATGAACTGTGAGATTATGACCTGAGCTGAAGTCAGACACTCAACCGACTGAGCCCCCCAGGCGCCCCTGAAGATTGTTCTTTATCCATTCAATTGTCTTAGCAATTTAAGTGCTACGTTGACCAAAACAGTGAGTTTTTATTTCTGGATTCTCAATTCTGTTTCATGGATTTATATTTATATATATATGTGTGTGTGTGTGTATGTGTGTGTATATATATATACATATATATGTATATATATATGTATATATATCCTGCCTATAGCATTTATTGTAGCTTTGTAGTAAGATTTTTTTGTAATATTTTAAAATTAGTAACAAGTCTCCCATCTTTGTTCTTTTTCAAGATTGCTTAAGCTCTCCCTGATCTTTTTTAAATTTTTTTATTTAAAAAAAAATAGTTTGGTCTTTTTAAAAAATTTTTTTGGTAACATTTATTTATTTTGGAGAGACAGAGACAGATCATGAGCAGGGAAGGGGCAGAGAGAGAGGGAGACACAGAATTGGAAGCAGGCTCCAGGCTCGGAGCTGTCAGCACAGAGCCTGATGTGGAACTTGAACCCATGAACTGTGAGATCATGACCTGAGCTGAAGTCAGACGCTCAACTGACTGAGCCACCCAGACATCCCTCTCCTAGATCTCTTGAGTTTTCATATAAATTTTAGCATCATTTTGGCAATCTCTATTAAAAGCCAGCCAGGATTTTGATAGAGATTATATTGAATTTGTAGGTCAGTTTTGGGGAGTAAAGCCATGTTAACAATATTAAAATCTTATAATCCACAAACATAAGGTATCTTTACAGTTATTTATGTTGCCTTTTTAAAAATTTTCAAGTTTATTCTGAGAGATAGCTAGCGTGAGCTGGGGAGAGTCAGAGGGAAAGGGAGAGACAGAATCTTAAGTGGGTTCCACATTCACAGGAGCACTTCTTTTTAGGTTCCTTGGGTCTCTGGTAAACTAGCTGGCCTGTGGTTCAGATTGTTGTTCTCACAGAGATATTACCTTCCTCTTCACTGCCACCAAAATTTCCTCTGTTTTTAAGAGTGCTTTTAGGTTTGGACTTTTGTACACTCTTCTAGAATAAAGTCATTCCTGTTGAGAAGAACAGGAGGGCTCTCTCTTATGGTAGGTTGTCTTTCCTGTTGGGCAAATTCTCTGAGCCCCATTGCTCTGGAACTGTAGGTGGGGCCAGTGGCTCACTTCGAGGGGTGAAATCCGTACTGTATGAACAGGGTGCCAAGTGGGGTACAGTAGCATCTGGTCTCATGGTCTTGCCTCTTAGGCGTGGAACCTATGTCCTAGCAGCCCTAATATTTTTGTCTGGCTGTGCCCAGTGAATGTGAATAGGTGAGTGTGGAGGAAGGGAACTCCTGACCTTGATGTCCTGGTCACGCTGCCTTGAATTTAGCATTTGCAATCCAGAGCTCTGTGGGGAGAGAAATGGTGGTGGCCTTCCCCTTCCTGGGAAAGGTAGTGTATGTAGTCCTTGACTTGTAGCTGATTGGAGAGGCTTTTTTGACCATCCCTACTTAAATCTATTGTGATGGGTTGGAGGATTAAATGCTAGAGACTCTGTTGCTCTTGTTGTTTTTACCAGCAATTAGTCTATTTTCTTTCTTTTTTTTTTTTTAAGTTTATATATTTTGAGAGAGAGCAAGCAGGGGAGGGGCAGAGAGAGAGAGAGAGAGAGAGAGAGAGAGAGAGAGAATATCCCAAGGAGGCTCTGCACTATCAGCATAGGGCCCGTCATAGGGCTCAACCCCCTGATTGAGGGGCCTGAACTCAAGAAAGCAAGTTCATGACCTAAGCCAAAGTATGACGTTCAATCCACCAAGCCATCCAGGTGCCCCTGGATCATATTTTTATTTTATCCATTTTGCCAGCCTTTGTCTTTAATTCATGTATTTAAACTGTTCAAGGGATGCCTTGGTGGCTCAGTTGATTTTAAGGGCCCGACTTGAGCTCAGGTCATGATCTCACGGTTCATGGGTATGAGCCCCGCATCGGGCTCTATGCTGACAGCTTAGAGCCTGGAGCCTGCTTTGGATTCTGTGTACCACCCCCCCACCTCCACCCCGTTTGCGTGCTCTCTCTCTCTTTCTCTTTCTCTCTCTCTCTTTCTCTCTCTCTCTCTCTCTCTTTCTCTCTCTCTCTCTCTCTCTCTCTCTCTCTCTCTCTCAAAAATGAATAAACATTAAGTAAATAAACTGTTCACATTTAAGGTAATTACGAATATATCAGGGCCTAAATCTGCTCTTACTATTTTATTTTTCTTTTTTGAGTCCTCTGTTTTTCTTTTCTTGCCTTCATAGGATTACCTAAATATTTTTTAAAGATTTTATCTTTATTTAATTATGATGCTTTTGTATAGTTTTTTAAAAATAGTTCTGTAAAGTGCTTGAATGGTTTTTTAGTGGTTGTTTTAGATAGTATATATTTTGATGAGGTCCCAGTAGTTCATTTTTGCTTTTGTTTCCCTTGCCTCTGGAGATGTGTTGAGTAAGAAGTTTCTGTGGCCAAGGTCAGACAGGTTTTTGCCTGCTTTCTCCCCGAGGATTTTGATGGCTTCCTGTCTTACATTTAGGTCTTTCATCCATTTTTGTGTAAGAAAGTGGTCCAGATTCATTTTTTTGCATCTTGCTGTCCAGTTTTCCTAGCACCACTTGCTGAAGAGACTGTATTCCATTGAATATTCTTTCCTGTTTTATCAAAGATTAGTTGGTCATATGTTTGTGGGTCCATTTCAGGGTTCTCTGTTCTGTTCCATGGATCTGTGTGTTCTTGTGCCAGCACCATGCAGTCTTGATGATTACAGCTTTGTAACACAGCTTGAAGTCTGGGATTGTGATGCCTCCTGCTTTGGTTTTCTTTTTCAGGATTGCTTTGGCTATTTGGGGTCTTTTCTGGTGCCATACACATTTTAGGATTGTTTATTCTAGCTCTGTGAAGAATGCTGGTGTTACTTTGATAGGGATTGTGTTGAATATGTAGATAGCTTTGAGTAGTATTGACATTTTGATGATATTTGTTCTTTCTGTCCGGGAGCAGGGACTATTTTTCCACTTTTTTGTGTTTTCTTCAGTTTCTTTCATAAGTGTTTTATAGTTTTCAATGTATCGCCCTTTCACCTCTTTGGTTAGATTTATTGCTAGGTATTTAATGGTTTTTGGTGTGTTTTAGATAGTATAATACTCAGTTATAATTTATATGCTATATTTATTGGCAAATTACCATTTGGAGTAACATCCATTTAGATCCTTTTCCCATTTTTAGTTTTATTACATGGTTGTCTTTAATATTTAAAAGAATTTTTTTAATGTTTTATTTATTTTCGATACAGAGAGAGACAGAGCATGAGAGGGGGAGGGGCAGAGAGAGGAGACACAGAACCGGAAGCAGGCTCCAGGCTCTGAGCTAGCTGTCAGCACAGAGCCTGATGCGGGGCTCAAACCCACGAACGTGAGATCTGACCTGAGCCAAAGTCTGAGGCCCAACCGACTGAGCCACCCAGGTGCCCCTAATATTTTTTTTTTAAATGTTTTTAGTTTTGAAGGAGAGAGACAGAGAGTGAATAGGGGAGGGACAGATATAAAGGGAGACACAGAATCCGAAGGAGGCTGTCAGCACCGAGCCCAATGTGGGGCTTGGACCCATGAACTGTAAGATGATGACCTGAGCTGAAGTCAGACACTTAACTGACTGAGCCACCCAGGCAACCCAAATATGGTTGTCTTTAAACATTTCCTTTACATAGCCACTATCAGATAGTGTTATGTTTTTTATATCAGCTATCATGTAAGATTTATGACACCCATGAAATGAAGTATTATGTTTACCTCATTCTTAGCTATAGTAATGTTCTTTCTTTTCTGAAGATCAAACTTTTTTCTATTAACATTTCTTTTTTTGTTTAGCAAACTTCTTTAGCTGTATGTTAGGCATAGGTTTGTGACAATTTTTTGTAGTTTTCCTTCATTGAGAATATTTTTCATTCTCCTTTATTCCTGAAGGATATTTTTTAATGCATATAGGGTTTGTGGTCAAGAGTTCTTTTCTTTCAGCTTTTGAAAAATACTGTGCCATTTCCTTCCATGGTTTTCTTGGGATATCCTTTGTCATGAATGGATGTTCCCCTTTCATGCAGTCATTAACTGGTAGTCAAGATCTTTGCTTTTAGCATTTAGAACTTAACCATGAGTCCTACTGTGGATTTCTTTGAGTTTATCTTATTTGGGAGTTTTAAGGTTTTTGAATCAGTAGGTTTGTTTCTGTCTTTGGGCAAATTTGAGACATTTTGAGTCATTATTCGTTGAAGTACTTTTTAAGTTCCACTCACCAAGATGGCAATGATATGAATGTTAACTGTTTATTCTTATAGTTTCACAAGTCCTTGAGACTTGTTGCTGTTTATTTTTTCTATTTTGAGTAAATTCTGTTGATTTGGTCTGAATTTCAGTGATTCCATTCTCTATCATTTGCAAGTTACTATTGAGGCCATTTATCAAGTCCTTAATTTTTGTTGTTATTTTTTTAGTTCTATACTTCTATTTGGTTATTTATTTATTAATTTGTAGGCTCCATGCCCAACAAACCCTTGTGATCAAGAATCACATGCTCTACTGACTAAAACAGGTAGGCATCCTTTCATTTGGTTTTTTAAAGTGAGTTATATGATCTATTTTTTTTTATCTCAGGAGAATTTGTAATCGCTTTGTGAAGCATTTTTATGTTGATTTCTTGTAATTCTTTGTCATAGTTCTAGCATCTTACTCTTCTTGATTTGAACATACATTAATTGCTTTTGTCATTAAGTTATAATTTTTCTGGTTTTTGACTTGACAGTGATTTTAGAGTTTGTTATAGATATGTTGGGCAATGTACTTTGATTCTCAGGACCCTATAGTATCTTTTTTAGCAACCAGTCTTGTTGGAGATATGATGGCTGAAGGTGTGTATGTTTAGCTTCTCGCTGGGCCCTGCTGACATCATCCCAAGCACAAATGGAGTACTGACTCTTATTGCCTTGTACATGGGTGAGATGGAATTTCAGTTCCCTCTTGGTTCTTCCCAACGAAAGTGAGACACCAACTCATAAAACTTTTGCCATGTAAGCTCAATTCCATTGATCCCCACTGACACCAGGGAAGGAGGAAGCCTAAGAATGATTAAGATCACCTTTTTGCAGGATAGGGTTGGAATCTCAGTTTCCCCCTGGGACCTTAGCATACCAAGAAGTGGAGTAGTGGCTTTCCGTACCTCCCTCAAGCCTATTTCTTCTAGTTATTGCCTAGTAGTGGTACATGTTCAACTTTCTATAACTATCCATTGACACAAAGGGGCAGAATTTTTTATATAGTTTAAATAAGAAATGATGTCAGTTTCTTTTTCTTTTTTTTTAAAGATTTTATTTATTTTTCAATGTTTTTATTTTGAGAGAGAGACACATACACAGTGGGAGGGGGGCAGGGACAGAGAGAGATGGAGACACGGAATCTGAAACAAGCTCCATGTTCTAAGCTGTCAGCATAGAGCCTGACATGGGGCTTGAACCCATGAGCTGTGAAATCATGACCTGAGCTGATGTCAGATGCTTAACTAACTGAGCCACTCAGGCACCCCTTTTAAAGATTTTATTTTAAATAGTCTCTGCACCCAACATAGGGCTGGAACTCATAACCCCTAGATCAAGAGTACTGTGTTCTACTGACTGAGCCAGCCAGATGCCCCAAGAAATACTGTCAGTTTCAGATCATTGGAGATGTTAAGAAATTTTTTTCCTTTTTCTCAGCTTTGTTAAAGTATAGTTTGGCAAAATTGTAAGGTATTTGAAGTGTAAATCATTATTTGATATATACATTGTGAAAGGCTTTCTTCTACCTCAACACATTTATCACCTCATATATGTTTTTTTAAGTAGGCTCCACGTCTAACATGGGGCTTGAACTCGACTCTGAGATTGATGTGAGGTACCCACTGAATCAGCCAGATGCCCCTCATATATATATATATATGTATATATATATATATATATGTATGTCTGTATATATATGCGAGAATATTTAAGTTTGACTCTTTTAGCGAATTGCAAATAATATGGTAATGTTATCACCTCTAAGTCACCATGTTGTACACTAGATTGTCAGACATTTATCAACATTTATTGAAGTAGAGATATTGGGGATTTCTTTAGGTCCTAACATTTTATAGTTTATAGGTGAGAAATTATGTAATCATGAGTCATTGAACTCATGCTTTCAATTACTATTCTATGCAAGAAAGTGTTAAATGATTTTTATTCTCAGGAAAATGAGGTTGGAGTTTGGGGACACTTAACCACTTAAAGATGGAAGGGATGATCCGCTTAATTTATTTTTGCAAATGAAAATATTTATGGGTTATTAAGTCTTTGGGGACAAGGTTATTTATGATGTTCTTGACCAATTCAGCTTTTATAATTACTTTGAAAAAGTAGAACATGGACAGGGTTAGAATGTCAGACAATATAAATGGTTATATAAAGACAACTCATTTAAACCTTCAAATCTCTAAAATATGAAATGCTACCTATATAATTTTTATTAGAAAAATTAAGGCCACATATTGACTAGGAAGCTATTAAGAGTACAAGCTAGTTTGTCAAGCCATTAGTTTATTTAATGTTTTTTTTAAATTTTTTAAAATGTTTTTTATTTATTTTTGAGAGACAGAGAGACACAGCACTAGCAGGGGAGGGTCAGAGAGAGAGGGAGATGCAGAATCCAAAGCAGGCTCCAGGCTCTGAGCCAGCTGTCAGCACAGAGCCCGACGTGAGGCTCGAACCCACGAACCGTGAGATCATGACCTGAGCCTAAGTCGGACGCTCAACCGACTGAGCCACCCAGGCGCCCCTTAATGTTTATTTTTGATAATGTGTATACTTATGTGGGTGGGGGAGGGGCAGAGAGCAAGGGGGACAAAGGATCCCAAGCAGGCTCCATGCTGACAGCAGAGAACTCAGTGTGGGACTGGAACTCACAAACTGTGAGATCATGACTTGAGCCGAAGTTAGATGCTTAACCAAGGGAGTCACCCAGATGCCCAAGGCCATTAGTTTAGAATAAGCGATTATCCTTATGCAGTCTCACTTAAGTATATTTATGTTTAACATAACTGCCTCTTTAACGGTGTTTTCTTAAGTGATCCAGATGTGTTTTAAATTCACCATGTCTAAAATAGAACTCTCAAGAGATAGCAAATCTCATAAGTACTATATGGTTGAGTAATTACTCTAGTTTCCTAAACCAGAAATTTGGGAATGATTCTTGTCTCCTCTTTTAATACATTTATACTCCCTATTCTGTAATTTTCTGGTGAGATTTTGTCTCTGATATCTTTGTCTTTGTAACAGGTAATACTGGCTTCTTTACATGAGTTGCAAAGTGTTCTGTTTTCTAAAGAGGTTTTTTTTTTTTTCCCTTTTTGGTGTGGTTTTTATTATTCTTGAGAAGTTCACTGTTGAAACCAACTTGGCCTGGACTTTATTTTACAAAAGATTTATAATTACTAATCTAACTTCATTATGTGGTATTAGTATGTTTAGTTTCTCTGTTTCTTCTTGAGTCAGTTTTGGTAATTCCGTTTATCTAGCTCATTTAAGCTGTCCATTTTGTTGGAATAAGCACACTTATAATATTCCCTTATTTTTTATTTCCAGAGGATCTGTTGTTATGTCCTCTGTTTCACTCTTGCATTCTTGATTTTGGTAATCTTTGTTCTTTTTATTTTTTTTACTCTAAATCACCTCTCTCTCATTCTTCTTCCCTCATCCATTTTTCCCTTCCTTTCCTGCACCTGCTCCATCTACCTAATTGTTTATCAGTTTTGTTGGTCTTTTCAAAGAATCATTTTTGTGTTTCATTCTCCTTTCCTCCATTGACATCTATGCTGATCTTTATTTCATTCTACTTCATTTCATTTTGTTTTGCTTTTCTTTTTCTAGCTCACTGAAGGGATATTCAGATTATTGGTTTGAGATGTGTATGAATTGTGTGTGTGTGTGTGTGTGTGTGTGTGTGTGTGTTTTCTTCCTACTATAATTCTTCAAATGCATACATTTCTAAGCCTGTGCTATTGCTGTTGTAGCTAAGACCCATATGTGAGCATTAATATTAAAGTTAAATAAAATCACAGTTTTGAATTCCTCAGTCACTGTAGTCATTTTTCAAGTGTTTAGTAATCTCATTTGTCTAGTAGCTACCACATTGGACAGAGCAAGTACGGAGCATTTTATCATGGCAGAAAGTTCGTTGTACTCAGAGCCCTGCTTTAGTTGCATCCTATGAATTTACATATATTAGTTTTAACTTCTAATACAGTTCAATATTTTCTTTTTTTTATATAAAAGAGACCATTTTGGGGGCGCGTGGGTGGCTCAGTTGGTTGAGTGTCTGAGATTGGCTCAGGTCATGATCTCATGTCGTGAGTTAGAGGCCTGCATCGGGCTCTGTGCAGACAGCTCAGAGCCTGGAGCCTGCTTCGGATTCTGTGTCTCCCTCGCTCTCTGCCCCTCCCCTGCTCATACTCTGTCTCTCAAAAGTGAATAAATGTTTAAAACATTAAAAAAATAAAGAGATAACTTAAAAAAATTTTTTATGTTTATTATTGAGACAGAAACAGAGCATGAGTGGGGGAAGGGCAGAGAGAGAGGGAGAACAGAATCTGAAGCTGGCTTCAGGCTCCAGGCTCTAGGCTCCAGGCTGCTAGTACAGAGCCCGACAGGGGACTCGAACCCACAAATCATGAGATCATGACCTGAGCTGAAGTTAGACGCCCAACTGACTGAGCCACCCAAGTGCCCCTAAAGAGATAACTTTTAATTGTTTATTTAAGCAGTCTCTACACCCAATGTAGGCCTTGAACTCATGGCCACAAGATCAAGAAGTCTCATGGTCTTTTTCTGACTGAACCAGCCAGGCACCCCTCACTTCAGCATTTTCAAATTGCTTTTGTGATTTCTCCTTTTACTCATGGGTTATTTAGAAATTTGTTTTTAAATTTCCAGATATTTGGGGGCTTTCCAGATTTCTTTCTGTTCTTACTTCCTAATTAAATTTAATGGTGGTAGGAGAACATACTATGTATGATTTGAAGTCTTTTCAAGTTACTGAGATTTGTTGATAAACTTTTTTTAAAGAGTCGAATAATATATATTTTAAGCTTTGCAGACCATATGAAGTCTCTGTTGTGGCTCCCACCCTCCTTCCCCCATACAATTTGAAATGTGTATTTGGTCTTTGTCCTTGGTTCCAGACACAGAATGAGCGGAATGATGGTTTTTCATAACAAGCCACTTTGAACCACACCTGAGGTTATGCTAGGGGGATGACTCTTAGTGGGCCTCTAGATGGCTTTAGGATAGGGGCTGATATGAGAAACTGGCCATGTGATTAGAGGATAGGCTGAAAGTTCCTGGACCTCTGGGTAGTGGAGAGGGGCTGGAGATGGAGGTAAATCACCAGCAACCAGGGTGTGCCTATGCAATGGAACCTCCGTAAAAACCCCTAAACAATGACATTTGGAGTGCTTTGGGTTGGTGAAGACATGCAGGTATTGAAAAAACTGGTTTCTGGAAAAGATACGGAAGCTCTGTGCTTCCCAATACCTTGCCCTGTGTAACTCTTCCATTTGAGTGTTCCTGAGTTCTAGCTTTTATTTTTTATTTTTTAAAAGATTTTATTTATTTATTTATTTTTCTGGGTTTTTTTTTTTTGTTGTTTTTTGTTTTTTTTGAGAGACAGAGACTGCACAAGCAGGGAAGGGTCAGAGAGATAGGGAGACACACAGCTCTGAGCTAGCTGTCAGCACAGAGACTAACGCGGGGCTGGAACCCACAAACCATGAGATCATGGCCTGAGCCAAAGCTGGACGCTTAAGCAACTGAGCCACCCAGGCACCTCTGATTCTAAGCTTTATTTATACATGAGGCTTTCAAAACTTATTTTACTTCCAAATTATCTTTCCTTTCTCCCATTTTTTGGTAGTTCTAGTCTTCCTACGTTGTCAGAGCATGTAACAGTCTGTCACCCTCATTCCCACCTTTGTTTTTCACTCAGATGCCCTGCTCACCATTATTTTTAATGCACTTTAAAATTTTCTCTGGGGCACCTGGGTGGCTCAGTCGGTTAAGTGTTGGACTTCGTAATCTCATGTTTGGTGAGTTGGTCTCTGAGCTGACAGCTTAGAGCCTGGGTCCTGCTTCAGATTCTGTCATCTTCTCTCTGACCCTCCCCTGCTTGTTGTATTTTCTTTGCTTTGTGTTTGCTTTGATTTTGTTTTGATTTTGTTTTTTGTTTTAGCTGTTTCTCTAGCAATTACAATTATAAGCCTCTTCAGAATAATACATCATTAATTTTGTTAAAATATAGAAACTTTGCTTTACTATAGATCCGTTGCTCTTCTTTGTACTGTTATTCTATGTAAATGTTAAAAAAAATCAGTGCATTGTTATGATTATTGTTTTAAGCAGTCTTATGTTTCTTTTAAAGAAATTAGGCAGAAAAAAAAAATCTTTTATGTCTTCCCCCATGTTTACTATTGTTAGTGCTTTTAATTTCCTTCCTCTAAATTTGAGTTACGGTCTCATTTCAATTCTTTTCGGCCTGACATACTTCCTTTACTATTTTTTGTGGTACAACTATGCTAATGAAATTGTTTTAATTTTTATTTATTTGAGGATGGCTTTATTTTGCTTTCATTTCGAAGAGTAATTTTGCTTGCTATTGACTTCTTGTTTTACAGTCTTTCAGTACTTTAAATATGTCATTTCATTGCTTTCTGTCCTCCCATGGTTTATCATGAAAAGTCAAATGATAATGGAATACCAATGTATGTTCCCCTATATGTGATGAATTGTTTTTTGCTTGCTGCTTTCAGAATTTTGTTTGAAAATCTTTCCCCTTTCAGCAGGTTGGGTTTGAGATAGTTAGGTTTGGTTCACTTTCTGTTGATCGAAATTGGAGTTCTTCACTTTTTTGAGTCTGCAGATAAATGTATTTCATTAGGTTTGGAATGTTTTCAGCCATTGTTTCTCCAAACCTCTTCCTACCTTTTATTTTTACTCTCATCTCCTGGACTCCCATTATATTTTATGTTGGGATTCTTGGCATTGTCTTACTGATCTCTGAGGATCTGTTCCATTTTTTATTGGTCTTTTTTCCTTTTTTAGATTGAATATGTTTATCTCTCTACAGGTTCACTCAAGTTTGCTATTAAGCTCAAATATGTAATGAAATTTTTATCTTGGATATTATATTTTTCATCCTTGTGGGTTGTTATAGTTTCCAGTCTCTCTTGAGACTTCCTACATGTTGAGGCGCTGTCATCCTGTTTTTCTTTATTCTTTGAAAGGTTTCTTTTATTCTTGGGAAAATTTTAATAGCTACTTCAGAATCTTTGTCTACTGACTCTAGTGTCTGGGCTCACTTGATCAGTTGACTGATTTTTTTCTTTTTCCCTGAGGTTAGGTTATACTTTGCTGTTTCTCTGAATGTTTTCTCAATTTTACATCTTAGATAATATATATCTATATATCTCTATTGTAGTCACTCAGATTCTGATTTGTCTTTCTGTGAGTTGTTGGTATGTTTTAGTAACTTGCCTAAATGTAAAGTGTGGACTCTGTCTTCTGTATATAGTGTATAGCCACTGATGTCTCTTATCAGTATTGTAATTTTTATTATTTAGTCTGGCTTTCTAGGGGTTGCTCCTGTTTTTGTATAGCTTGGTTGACAGCCTGTGCTTTGGGCATTGGTTTTGGGCCTTAGTTATCAAATACCTTGAGCCTTTTAGACATACACCCACTAATGACTGATCTCTTAGATTTGGGAAACATTTTCAAAATTGTGCCCAGTTTTTAGTTTCACAAGGCGTTTAGTTTTTGCTGGGATTTCTTGGGTCTCCCTTTTAGTTAGCTAGTTATGTGTGGAGAGTTTCAGTTCATATGTGACTCATTTTAAGTATACATTAGACCCTAGAACAACGTAGCGGGTAGAGGTGGTGACTCTGGAGCATTTGAAAATCCTCAACTCCCTCCACTCCCCAACTTTAATAGCCTGCTGTTGACAGGAAGCCTCACTGATAAGTTAGATGATAACACATGTTTTTATGTACATATCATATACTGTATCTTACAATGAAGTAAGCTAGAGAAAAGAAAGTGTTATTAAGAAAGTCATAAGGAAGAGAAAATACGTTTATAGTAATATAGAAAATCCATCTATATGTGGATGTGCCCAGTTCAAACCTGTATTGTTCAAGGGTTAATTTTATGTTTGGACTGGGGCTTGCTCCGTGACTCTAACCTTGGTATATATAGCAAAGCTGTTATTTCCTAACAGATTCTTATTTTTAGCTGGCAAAGCTTCTGTTTTCACATTTGCCCTCCTCCCCTAATTGACTCTGCTTCATATTGCACTGAAGCTGCTGTTTTTATGGTCAGCCCCACTCAAGGAAATCTATTGATCTTGAAGGCCAGACTGTTGGGGTGAGAGTGGGCATCATGGGATCATTCTCAGGCAAGAAAGGCAGCATCTCCTGCTGTTTTACCTGAAATTCTAAGTTTGTGGTGAATAAACACGTCTTATTTTGTCTGATAATGGTTGTGCTCTGAAATAGATGGGTGTTTGTGTGTGTGTCTGTCTGTTTTGTGCACTCTTACACTTGGGCTTTGAGGAGAGGATTTGCTTTTAATTTTACCATTAGTGAAAGTTGATTAGTTAGTTTTTTCTTTGTACATTTTTTTGTTATATTATCACTTTAATTATACTATTTAAAAAAATAGGTAACATCTCAGATATTTTACATTTTCTAGGTCTACAAGTCCTGTACCATTGCCACTAGTCAGTTGTGGCTGTTTAAATTTTATTTTTCATTTTTATTACTATATTTTTAAGTGTGTTTATTTTGAGAGATAGAGTGCATGGAGGGGTGCAGAGAGAGAGAGGGAGGGAGAGAATCCCAGACTCCATGCTCTCAACACAGAGCCTGCTGCAGGGCTCAATCTCATGAACCATGAGTTCATGACCTGAGCCCAAATCAAGAGTTGGATGCTTAGCCAGCTGAGCCACCCAGGCACCTCTGTAGTGGCTGCTTAGATTTTAGTTAACTAAAAGTAACTTAAATAATTAATTTTGTTGGTTACACCAAGCCCCCTTTCAAGTACTCAGTGTCTACCTTCTGTATTGGCTATTATGTTGGACAGCAGTTATAGCACATTTCCATTATTGCAGAAAATTCAGTTACACAGTGGTGCTCTAAAATCTTTGAGACAAATTCTAACTAATAATAATAGCTGACATTTTCTAAGTACTTACTGTGTGTCAGACTTTATTTACATTTGTTAACATGTGCAATCTATCAACACCCCTTTAGATATAGGTACTATTATTATTATCCCCATTTTACACATGGGAAACTAAGACTCTCAGGTTAAGGAGCTAACTCAAAGTCAAACAACTGAGAAAGGGATGGGCTTAGAATTTAAACCTAATTAGTCTGGTTGCAGAGTCTGTGCCTTCAGTTATTTTGTTCTCTTGCCTCTTTGGTAAATGATGTGTGGTTTGTGGCTTGAATTGAAGTTTTAATGTTTTGCTGCTGTTTTTGAATGCTGTTTGGTTGTTTGGCAAATGATTCTTTTGATATTTAAGTTTTTATTTCTTAGAGTTTTTATCAATATCTGAATTTTATCTTGTGCCGTTTTACCATCTGTTTATGTATCTGTATGGTTTTCTCCTTTAGTTGTTTTGATTTTGTTAATATTTGTGCTGTTGAATAATCCTTGAATTCCCAATGTTAATGTTAGTTGATAACCATTTTGACAACACACAAGAATGATTACTTATATTTTACTATTTTTTTTGTTTATTTATTTTGAGAGAGAGTGCCAACAGGAGAGAGCCAGAGGTGGGGAGGAGAGTGGAGAGAAGAGAGAGAGGCGCCTTTACTTCATTTAGAAATATAAAATCAATGTTAGAATGGTTGGCAGTTTTCTTCTTTTGCTTTGTCTTTGTCATGTTTTAGTAGTAAAGTAATGTTAGCCTTCATAAAATGAATTGAGATTGTCCTTTTTCACTGTACTTTTAGATTAGCTTAAATAATAATGGAATGCTTAGTTTGTTATTTAAACATTATTCCTTTGGAAAACTACCTTTGTTTGGAATTTTAAAAAAGTCACAGCTATGTATGGGTGCCTGGGTGGCTCATTCAGTTGATCATCTGACTCTTGATTTGGCTCAGGTCATCATCCCAGGGTCATGAGATCAAGTCCTGCATCAGGCTTGGGATATTCTCTCTGCCTCTCTCCTTCTCTCCTTCTCCCCCCATCCCTGCCCCTCTTTCTGCTCACTTGCATGCACGCTCTCTCAAAAAATATATAAATAAAAATCACAACCTTTTCCAGTCTCTAAGTGTTATTATTGTCTCTTCAAGTTTTTTACTTCTTAGTTTGCTTTTGATAAATTATATTTTACTAGGAAATTATTCATTTAGTCTAGGTTTTAGAATTACTTGCCTCAGAGTTATATGTAGCATTCACTGACATAGAGTTAGTAATACTATTTATAATTCTTTTGTATTTGTTATTTTCTTCTGTATATATCTTCTGTTAGATTTTTGAAAGTTAATATTTTCATCAAAGAAAATAATTTAAATTCAATTAAAAATTTTTTTCCATAATATTTCATTTTATTGTTTAATTCTGTTTTTATATGTATTTTGATTTGTTTTATTGTTCTTTTAAATTTTTTAGGGAAGGAGCTGAGTTCTATCATTTCTTAGTCTAAAAGATAGATGTAATATCTTTGAGTATGAGCTGTTTTTATACAGTGTTTTCTAGATAGCTTGTAATTAAAAAAAATTTTTTTTAATGTTTTACTTATTTTTGATACAGAGAGAGACAGAGCATGAGCGGGGGAGGGGCAGAGAGAGAAGGAGACACAGAACTGAAGCAGGCTCCAGGCTCTGAGCTAACTGTCAGCACAGAGCCCGAAATGGGGATCGAACCCACGAACATGAGATCTGACCTGAGCTGAAGTCGGAGGTTTAACCAACTGAGCCACCCAGGCGCCCCTAAAAAAATTTTTTTTATGTCTTTATTTTATTTTGAGAGAGAGAGAGACATAGAGTGAGCAAGGGAGGGACAGAGAGAGAGGGAGACACAGAATCCAAAGCAGCACAGAGCCTGACATGGGGCTGAAACCCATGGACTGTGAGATCATGACCTGAGCTGAAATTGGACGCTTAACCGACTGAGCCACCCAGGTGCCCCAGATAGCTTGTAATTTTAGTTTGAATTTTCAACTGGAACCCATTTTTCTTTTAGGTTGTATGTATGTGACCTTTTGATTTCTTTTTACTTTGTAAAATTTTTTATTAGATCATAATTAAGATATAGACTGTAAAAACCAGTATCTCTTGAACTGGAAGTTTTTTTCTTGTTTTCGGTAACTAAATATGAAGTTATATTTTCTCAGTATTCTGTATATTTAGCAAAAAATGTATGCTTTCTATTCCAACTTCGTTTTACTTTTTATTTTACTTAGAGAGAGAGAGAGAGAGAGAGAGAGAGAGAATTCAAGTGGGGGAAGGGGCAGAGGGAGAGAGAATCTTAAGCAAGCTCCACGCTCAGTGCACAGCCTGATGTGGGGATCAGTCTCGTGACTGTGAATCATGACCTGAGCCGAACTCACGAGTCAGTCGCTTAACTGACTGAGCCACCCAGGTGCCCCTGACTTTTACAGTTTTTGATGAGGGGGTCACTTATTATTGTTATTGTAGTTCCTTTGTTTGTAATGTATCTCTCCCCCTGCCTCCCCAAGATTCATTCTTTATTAGTGATTTTTAGCAATTTGATCTTTTGAGGTGCTTGGCATGGTCTTATAATATAGAAGTTTTTTCCTCAGGGATTATTGACATTCTTACATCTCTATATTATTGTTTTTATTAAAGTTTGAAAAAATTCACCATTTTATTTCTTAAAATATTTTTCTGATCCTTTTTTATCTTCTTTCCCCTGGGACTCCAGTGTATTAAGTCTTCTGATATTTATTACCTCACAGGCAGTGAGCCTCTGTATTTTTTCCCACCAGTTTTTGTTCATCTTCATAATTTGTGTGTCTCCCTTCAGTTTTACCAGGTTTTTCTTCATGTATTTTGAAGCTGTCATGTTAGGTTCACATATAACTTCTTGAGAACTGACATTTTTATCATTATGAAATATTCACTTTTGTCTCTAGTAACTTTTTTCTCAAACTATTTTAGCTCATATTAGTATAGCTACTCTGGCTCTTACAATTACTATTTCCATGATTTGTTTTTGATCTTTTTTCTTTCATTGTATTTGTGTCTTTGACTTAAAGTATCTCTTACAAGTAGCACATATTTAATCTTGTTTTTGTTATATCTAGTCTGACAGTCTGCCTTGCATTCGAGTGTTTAATTATCATTCATAATCATTGTTGATATGATCAGATCTCTGTTGTTTTGCCAATTTTTTTCTGTGTAACTTGTATTTTTTCTTCCTTGGTTCTTATTTGCTGCCTTTTGTATTAGATTATTTCCTAGTATTCCCTTTTACTTTTTTGTTTTTTAATAACTTCAGAGATAATTCTGTAGTGGTTACTCTTGGGTTTCTAATATATATGTGTGTGTGTGTATATATATATAGATATATATTTGTTTATCACAGTCTACTTTAGATTATCACCAACTTGATTTCAGTAAAATACAGTCTTTCTCCAATATAACTCCTTTCCCTCCTTTCTTTGTGTTACTGTTATAATTGTTACCTCTCTATGTTATAAATCCAGCAATACATTTATAGTTACTGTTGGTACACTATTAAAATTTTCCAAGAAGTTAGGAGAATAAAAGAGAAATACACAGTGTTTTCTATTAATCTATATTTACTATTTCTGGCATACTTTATGTGGTTTGGGGGTATGGTTTATGTCATGTCCTTGCTTCAGGATGACTTCCATTTCCTGTCTCTTCCTTTATGCTGTTGCTTCATGCAGTTTTCTTTTAAATTAAGGAAAGAGAAAAAGTAGGTTTATACTGTTACGTATTTACTTGTGTAATTAACCTTACCTGTGGTCTTTATTTCTTTATATGCATTTGTGTTACTGTCTTATGTCCCTTCCTTTCAGCCTGAAGAACTTTCTTTAGTATTTCTTGTAAGGATAGGTGGACTTTCAGTGAATTTTTTTATTCCATGTTTATACGTGGTATTCTTATTTCATTCCCACTATTGCAGATTAATTTTGATGAATGTAGAATTCTTAGGTGATTTTTTTCTTTTGCTGCTTTGAAATATGTCATCCCACTGCTTCCTGGCCTCTATTGTTTCTGCTAAGTCATCTGTTAATCTTATTGTTACCTTGTACATCATGAGTCATTTTTTCTTAATGCTTAAGAAATTTTGTCTCTGATTTTCAATAGTTTAACTGTAGTTTAACTACAGTTTTATTACCTGTTTGCTGGTATATCTTTATTATGTTTCTTTTTCAGCCTTCCTTTTGTTTTAGGTATCTTTCTTTCTTTTTTAGGTTTATTTATCTCTTTTGAGAGAGAGAGCACCAGTTGGGGAGGGGCAGAATGAGAGAGAGAGAGAGAGAGAGAGAGAGAGAGAGAGAGAGAGAGAGAGAGAGAATCCCAAACAGGCTCTGGGCTGTCAACACAGGCCCTGATGTAGGGCTCGATCCCATAAACCCTGAAATTATGACCTGAGCTGAAACCAAGAGTTGGGCACTTAACTGACTGAGCCACCTAGGTGCTCCCCCTTTTTAGGTATGTTTTATAATGTGACCTTTCAAACCATCAATTTGCTTCTTAGGAGTTTCTATTTTTTTTTTTAAGGTCTTCTATTTTTTTAAACTTTGAAATCATACTTATTTAATTCTAGCAGAGCCTTTTACTTTTGTTATGTGTATTCTAATTTTATTTCTGTGAAAGTTCTCAGTACCCTTTTCTTTTCTTTTTTTTTTTTCTTTTTTTTCTTTCTTTCTTTTTTTTTTTTTTAAGCTCAAGGTCTCTTGTGGTTCTGATTGTTCACTTTGGTCTCCCTCAAGTTACTGAACCTTCTTGAATGGGATATACTTGTTCTTTGCCTATTCGTGAGAGTGGCTTCATTTTACAGGGTCAAGCTTGGTGGTGGCGTGATTATTGGTCAGTGGCAAAGCAGTAGACCATGGAAGACATGATAAACTTTGTTTCTGCTGCCCTGTACTGAATGCAATTTCGAATTAAATACCTTATTCTGGAAATATCAGAGCCTTACTTTTTGCCTGCTTGTACAGCTACTATAGGAGCTGTCCTTTCATGATCCAGTGATTGATTGGGCCTCTCTGCAAAATTCAGGTGGCTTCGTAAAGGAGGCAGTGAGTGTACCCAGGCAGCCTTCAGATCCTGGGTCTTCCATGGTCATGTCTTGAGGCTTCACTAGGTTTTTTTGGTTTCCTACCTCCTTCCCCAATAAAAAGAGAGAAATAAAAACATAGCTGCATGTATGCTTTTATTACAAGCATTTGTGTGCAGACACAGACTGAAGCTTTCTCTTCTGTGCAGTATACCCACTAAGAAGACTCAATTTCTGTAGATTTGAATTTGAGTACTTGAACTGAAGATCTGTCTTGGATTTTCTGTTATATGGCATTGTTTCCACCTGGGTTAGTGAAAATTCAGTCACTTTAGCTAGATGTTCAGTATTCTTTCTGTAATTAACCAGAGAGTAAATAGGTTTTGTGTCCAAACACTATCTCTGTAGTTTTTACATTCTTCTTATTTAAAAGTATAAAATTAATTCATTTTTAAAAGTTTATTTATTTTGAGAGAGAGCGAGAACGTGCACACACATACAAGCAGGGGAGGAGCAGAGAGAAAGATAGAATCCCAAGAAGGCTCCCTGTTATCAGTGCAGAGCCCAACATAGGGGTTGAACTCACAAACCATAAGATCACGACCTGAACGGAGATCAGAAGTTGGATGTTTAAACAACTGTGCCATCCAGGTGCCCATAAAATTCATCCCCCCCCCCCCCCCCCCGCCAACGCATGCAAAAACAAAGGGCTTTATTTCGGGCTTAAGCTCACACTCACAGACTCCACCAACCCACTGGCCATGTGGAGAGAGCCCCCTCATTCTTTTTAAAATATAATTTACTGTCAAATTGGTTTTCATACAACACCCAATGCTCATCCCAACAGTTGACCTCCTCCATGCCCATCACCCACTTCCCCTCTTTTCCATCCCCTATCAACCCTCAGTTTGTTCTCAGTATTTAAGAGTCTCTTATAGTTTGCCTCCCTTCCTCTGTAACTTTTTTCCCCTTCCCTTCCCCCATGGTCTTCTGTTAAGTTTCTCAAGATCCACATGAGTGAAAATATATGGTATCTGTCTTTCTCTGACTGACTTATTTCACTTAGCATAATACCCTCCAGTTCCATCCATGTTGCTACAGATGGCCAGATTTCATTCTTTCTCATTGCCAAGTAGTATTCCATTGTATATATAAACCACATCTTTATCCATTTGTCAATCGATGGATTAAAAATCATTATAAAATTTTTTTAACATTTATTTATTTTTGAGATACAGATCATGAGCAGGGGAGGGGCAGAGAGAGAGACACACGCACAGAATCAGAAGCAGACTCCAGGCTCTGAGCTTGTCAGCACAGAGCCCAACACGGTGCTCAAACCCATGAACTGTGAGATCATGACCTGAGCTGGAGTTGGATGCTCAACCGACTCAGCTACCCACACGCCCCTAAAATTCATTCTTAATAAGTTACTGGCTAAACTGTCTTGTTTCATATTACATTTTTTTAAATAGCCAGCAGTCTGTATAACTTGCCCATTCACCAGTTAAAAAATGTTATTTTTATAGAAGTTTCTGTTAATATTGAAAATATTTTGGAAAAAAAATAAAAAAACTTTTGGTGTTTGTTTTTTGGTATTTAATTTGCAGTCATAATGATATATTTCTTAATGGACTTACTCATAATTTTCTGATTATATGAGGTTTTTGGATTTAAAAAATACTTTACTTTCAAGTAGGCTCCACATGCAACGTGGAACTCAAATTCATGACCCCAAGATCAAGAGTTGTATGCTCTACTGACTGAACCAACCAGGAGCCCCTACAAGGTTTCTAAAAAAGTTTTTAAAGTTATTTATTTATTTTTGATAGCGAGAGAGTGAGTGTGGGTTAAGGAGGGGCAGAGAGAGAGGGAGAAAGAGAGAATCCCAATCTGCTGACAGCACAGAGCCCCACATAGGGCTTGATCCCACAAATCATGAGAAATTGACCTGAACCAAAATCAAGAGTTGGATGCTTAACCAACTGAGCCACACAAGTGCCTCTACAAGGTTTTTGAATTTTAAAGACTGATATACTTAAGAATTAAGCTTAAATAATACCAAGAAGCTTTATAACATATATGCTTCATGCATTTCCTAAATATATTTTATTACTTTTTAAAGTTTATTTATTTATTTTGAGGGAGAGAGCACACCTGTGTGTATCGGAGAAGGGCAGAGAGAGAGAGACAGGGAGAGAGAGAATCCCAAGCATGGGACATGGGTCTCAAACTCACAAACTGTAAGGTCATGACCTCAGCCAAAATCAAGAGTCAGATACTTAACTGACTGAGCCACCTAGGTGCCCCTGTATTCCATTATGTTTGATAATCAATGTCTGGTCTTACATGATCATACATGTACATTGTGGCCATATCTAACCATGATTTCAAGCCATTCTTACATTTGACTTATGGAAATTGGCTGGATACTTACCAGCATAATTTAAATACATATTACTGTATGGTATTCTTTTGTAGGTGTTAAGCCAATTTGTTTATAAATGAATTATTTCAGTTATTTTCTACATAATATCTCCAATTTTCCCTATAGTAAGCAATTTTCCTTATTCTGCCTTTTAGCAGCAAATCCTTGTCTTTCCTTCTCTTCATTGCCAATTTTTTGTAAGAATGGGTAACAAATTCAATATTCCATATTTCCCAACTCCCCCATACTCATAATAGAATCTTTCTGCTATCTCCATTGCTCTAAAATTTTATAGGAAAAGATCAGTGATCCCTTTTTTCAGAATCTAGTCCTTATTTTTTTTGCCTTCCTTTCAGCACATATGTAGTACTTCCTATGCTCTGAGTCTTGATTATCGAGTGTGAACAGGGAAGGAATAGAGCTGAACAGGAGATAGGTTCATGATGGAAAGATGAATTAGCCTTAGGAATGGTTATGCCTTTCAAACTTGGGACTCTTGATGTTATCTGATAATATTCTTTCTAGCCTGTTTTTCCTGTTCCCTGGATTATTCAAGTGTTACAGCACTCTGCTCACAACCCTCTCACTCTCATTACTTGATCTGGCCTCCCACTTATGTAATTAGAGGCCATAGGTGCAAATTCTCTTCTACTCCCTTCTTCACCTGAAAATGTATCTCTTTTTTTTTTCATAATTATTTTCTAAAGGAAAGGAGATGGGAGTTGATGATTAAAGGTTTGGACTAACCACTCTAGGGTATGGGAAAGAGAAGGTAGGGGTGGATAAAAAGAGTATTGGGTTGGGGTGCCTGGCTGTTTCAGTAGGTAGAGCATACAACTCTTGATCTTAGGGTGGTGAATTTAAGCCCCACATTAGGTATGGAACTTATATTTTAAAAAAAAAGTGTTAGATCATGCTAGGAGTTAACTGACGTTCAGAGATAGAATATAATTTTAAAAGTAAATTAGTAAAGTGATGATAAGTTAATCATGACTGGTTAATAGAAAACATAGCTGACCCTTACCCCCCAAAAGGAGAACAACAGGAAAAGTAGTTGAGTCGTGTTTGAGTCTCACTGATTTCAGCTTATACATGTGTGTATTTGTACTGTTGTTTTTTCTTTTAGGATTTTATTAGAAACATTTTTTAATGTTTGTTTATTTCTTTTGTGAGAGAGAGCGTTCGCGCGCAGGGTAGGGGCAAAGAGAGAATTCCAAGCAGGCTCTGTGCTGACACGAGCTCGAACCCATAAACTGTGAGATCATAACCTGAACCGAAATCAAGAGTCAGACACTTAACCTACTGAGCCACCTAGGTGCCCCAAGTTTTAAGTAATCTCTACACCCAATATGGTACTTGAACTCAAAACCCTGAGACCAAGAGGCTCAAGCTCCGCTGACTAAGCCAGCCAGGCGCCTCTTACTAGCTTTTAATGTAAAATGTGCTTCTTGGGATTTGTAGTTGTAAATGTTGAAATCTCTGTGCTAAATCTGTGAACTCCTTTTCTTCTGCTTGACCACAGTATTGGTATAGTGAAGGGCACTGTACTCTTTTGATCCTGTTCTCCCTTGGTAATCATAACTATGCTTCAGATTTTACCTAGTTATATGCTGATAGTTCTTTTCTACATGCTTCAACTGCAGAACTATGCAGGTTAAACACAGTCTGTCCAAAACTTATTAATTGCATTCTGGCTAAAATTACTTTTCTCTCATTTTGAGAGAAATTAATTGCGTAATTAATTGCGTAATTATCCATGAATTACCCATGTCAGAAACTTGTGAATCATCTAGAATTTCTAATTTTTCCTTTGCTGTAACTACTACCTCTCCACCATGGAGACATTCATTAAGCAATTGATACTGTTTCTAATTTATCCTCTATAGTTCTAACTATCTTAGTTTAGCCTTAATTATTTTGTTACTAATGGATCAGGCTTTTAGTTAGAGAGCTTCTTTAACATAGGTTTTAAGGGCATGGGTTGTAGATTCATATATTGTGGTTTCCGATCTTCCCCGTCTCCTCCATTTACATTGTCCTATGGCCTTGAGAACATTACCTGATTTCTCTGAAGCTTGGGGATAGTAATTGAACCTGTTTTACAGAAGTGATATGAGCATTAACTGAAGTAATATATGAGAATTTCAGAATAAATACTAACTAGCCTAACAGTAAAACTTTGTATTAATGCAAATTTAAATATTATTTGATCATGATTGTTTTTTGTCCTCAGTACAACCTTCATTCTCAGACAGATTAAAATTCTCACTGGGGTGAGGGCAGAAGTGCAGGGTAGATCAAAGTTGGTCTGGGAAACATAAGACAGGGGTGATGTGGTAGCAAAGAATTCTTATTTTCCCAGTAGGCTTGTCAGCCAATTTTTGTGAATCAAACTGAAAAAATGGTGGCAGCCAGTAGAGGTTCCTAGAATTCCTGCTGTTTTAGAACAGTTTGCTGTTTTCAAAAAATGTGGTCTTTAGAGAACACACTTAAACATTGTACCAAACTGCAGTCTTAAACTTCAGACACTTGTTATTGGCTGGCTAAGAAAGTTTGCACAGCTATTTCTCTTCCCAGCAACTTGACTGTATTTTATACATTTGAATTTTGATGCCCTCACTTATTTTTGCTAAGGCAAGATTATATCTTATTTTTAATTGACATTTTATCACTCAATTTTCTCCTCATATTGTATTTAGAATGATTTTTCAAACTATAGTTTGATTATAATAGACTATTATTATTGTAGTTCAGTGTTTTAATTTCATGTTTTTATTCTTCCTAAACTAATATTTATATCTGTATATATTTACTTTTAACTCATGCATATTTAGATACCAAAATGTTTATTTATGACTTTGCTGTATTTTTTGCACCTACTTCTAAATATTTTTCCATGTTCTTTTTATTCTCCCCTTCAAAGTAAGCTCTATATCCAGTGTGGGACCCAAACTGCGAAATCAGGAGTTGCATGCTCTACTAACTGAGCCAGTCAGGCACCCCTCTTTATTTTTCCATGTTCTTAAAGTTGGTAGTAGGTTAAACTGTATAAAATTACCATATTTGCAGGTTATAAGTGGTCTAAAATTGGCAGTTTTATATGGTTCAATTTAATGCTTTATTCTTGTAGCAATGAGCAGTATTGTTATATTTCTGAAAATGTAATTTGCTTTTACTCTTGAATAGCTATCAGGATATATATTGCTAAGTTGATTTATTTTCTCTAAAAAGCTTTTAAGATATTATTCCTGTTATCTTTTTGTATTGTTTTTTACTAATGAGATCTGCTGTCAGTCTGATTATCTTGTGATAATAGCAATTATTAACAATTTTTTCTCCATCTTTGCTATGTTTAGATGTGGATTTATTTTTATTTATCCTGTTCAGGACTTGTATTGCAGTCTGAGGGCTCATTTCTTCAGTTCTGAAATTCTCAGCCATTATCTTCTTTAAACTTAAAAAAAAATGTGTATTTACTTTTGAGCGAGCAGGGGAGGAGCAGAGAGGGAGATACAGAATCTGAAGTAGGCTCAAGGCTCTGAGCTGTCAGCCAGAGCCCTATGTGGGACTCGAACTCACAGACTGCAAGATCATGACCTGAGCTGAAGGCGGACACTTAACTGACTGAGTCACCCAGGCACCCCAGCCATTATCTTCTTTAAATAGTATCTGTACCTCATTTCCTCCATGAACTTCTAGAACTTCAGTTTGACAACACCTACTGGAGTTTCTTATTTAGTTCTTTAGTTTTCTGAACTTAGTCTTTTTTGTAGTTCCTTCTTTCGTTAGCTCTGTGCTGAATTCTGTGTGATTTTTTTTCATATCTGTCTTCTATTTGATTAATTTTCTTTTCAGTTCTCTTACTATTTTACTTGTGTTTTGAGTTTTCAATGACTATATTTTATTTCTTTTTGATTCTTTTTTAGCTCTAATTTCATAGATTCTGTTTGTCCCTTTATCTGAATATTTTACAAAGAATTTTAAAGTCTTTTTCAGATTGTTTTATTTTCTGTGAGTTAGGTGGTTATTTCTTGCTTTATTATGTTGGTTGACTCACTCTAATAATAGTATTGGGTTTTTTCATGCATTGTAGTTTTATATATGAGCCTGTCTTCAATTGGTGTCATGTCCCACTTGTGCCCTGGGTTGGGAGGTGTTCTAATGAGATAGTTTTGTGTTTGTAAGGTTTCAGAGAAACTTCTTTTTTGTTGTTCAATGAATATGTGAATTCACCTAATTAGGAATCCCAGGAAGAGAAGTAGATTATGAGGCAAAGATGATAACTTCTGTTTTATGTACATTTTGTTTGGAGTTGATTAAAGAAGAGGTTCTAAATAAGAACTTGAACTATCGATAGGGAACAGAAGAGAAATGTTGACTTCAGTCCTGGGGAGGATGATCAGTATGTTGGAATGACATTCTTGGGCTCCTTCCTATTCATAGTAAATTTAGCATTCAGTGTTTCATTTTTAGGTTTTTTTTTTTTTTTAATAAGTTCGTTTATTTAGTTTGTGTGTGTGAGAGAGAAAGGGAGCGACAGAGACAGAATCTGGGGCCCAAACTCAGGAACTTCAAGATCATAACCTGGAGTGAGATCAAGAGTCAGATGCTTAACCAGCTGAGCCACCTACATGCCCCTTCCATTCAGTGTTTCTGAAGTCCCAGGAAAACTGGGGCCAAGACATGAAGCAGGACTAGGGTTTGCATCATGGACGTCCCCATAGTCATCCAGCACTAGATAGATTTCCAGTTTAGTATAAAATGTTATAACACCGCAATGGCCAGAAGGAAGAGATGCATAGGACCAGGTATGTGGGAAGGGGTGCCATGCTTCCCTCTCAGGAAGCTCTGAGTGTGCCTTTCCTTTAACCTTGATGAGTTCACCAATCTGGAAGCTCCCACACAAACTTCTTACTAGTTTCTTGATGTGGCCTTTGTGCGTACTGTGCAGATAGCGCAAGCTTTGCTTATGTGTCTATGTTTAAAGCTTATTTGGTGTTCTGACTTCTTGTGGCTGACTCCAGAGCTGGGAAAGATTTTAGGTTGAGGGCACCCAAAGCCTGCCCCATGGCTTTCTTGAACTTGTTCAGGTTCACCCCTTAATCTTTGTCTTACTTCCTGTTCCCAGTAGTGGCACTTATAACCCCTATGTCCCACTTGCATCAGTTGATGCCTGACCACTTGAACTTGAGTTCCCTTTTGTTTCTGGCACTTCACAGTTTTGCCTTTTAGGTTGTGGACTCAGTTATACATTTTTCAAAGTACATTTTAATTTGTTATATCTTAGCTATTTCTGTGTTCAGCCATTTCAGTTGGTTTTTCCATGTCTGCTTAGTCATCCATCTTGAATGGAAGTCCACAACAATCAACTTATTAATACTAAATTCCACCTAATGCTGTGGAGATAAACTACTTTGTAGACTTGTATAATTTGGCCTTTTAAAAAGAATCCGGGGCGCCTGGGTGGCTCGGTCCTACTTCAGCTCAGGTCAGATCTCACAGTTTGTGTCAGCTGTGCTGAGAGCTCAGAGCCTGGAGCCTGCTTCCGGTTCTGTGTCTCCTTCTCTCTCTGCCCCTCCCCCTCTCATGCTCTGTCTCTCTCTGTATCAAATATAAATAAAAAAACATTAAAAATTAAAAAAAAAAGAATCCTCCTTTGTCTTCCCCATAATTATACATTTTAGTAAATTGGCATTTAAAAAATAAACTAAAAGGCCTGAAAGGGTCTCTCAGAACTGGAACTTTGGAGTCATGAAATCAGTTCTAGGGATATTGTGCAGGAAAATGGTCAGCAGCTTTGGCTTTGGAATTTGGGTTTTAGTTTTGTATAATGACCCAAACTCAGCATGACAACAGTCACTCAGTGATTGAGTTAGCACACTCCTCTGATCTATACTAATTAAAAGGGCAAACTTATAAACTCAAATGGAAAATGGCTTTCATGTTCAAAGTAAACATTCATATACTTTTTAAGTTTACTGAACAAATACAGAAGCAGATAGCAGAAAGATTCCTGGAGAACCTTCAACTCTTGTGTGGGTGGTAAGACACCTTGGCTGCTGGGTAATCGTTTAGGTGTAAGTAGTCAGCCTAGAAAAGGGGTTTGCTGATGTCTTCAGACTTGAATTTATTTCCTTCTCTCATTGGAACTTCTTTCATGTCTCAAAATTCTAAATTCCAAGCTTGTCTGAAAATCTTTATGGCAAGTAAGAGCCTTTCTGAGATGTATCTTTCCACTCCTTGTGTACTCCCTGTTGGGTTTCCTCTGCAGTGTTCATATCCTTTTGCCTCTACATTTCTTGAAACTGCATTGGTATTGATTTGTGTGCTTTGCTACTTTATTCCCTTAATCTTTTTGGATGTGTATGTATATATTTTTAAAAAGTATTTTTAACGTTTTTTTTTAACTTATTTTTTAATGTTTTATTTATTTTTGATACAGAGAGAGACAGAGCATGAGAGGGGGAGAGGCAGAGAGAAGGAGACACAGAATCTGAAGCAGGCTCCAGGCTCTGAGCTAGCTGTCAGCACAGAGCCTGATGCGAGGCTCGAACCCACGAACGTGAGATCTGACCTGAGCCGAAGCCGGAGCCTTAACCGACTGAGCCACCCAGGCGCCCCTTAATGTTTATTTTTGAGAGAGAGAGAGAGAGAGAGAGAGAGAGAGAGACAGACAGAGACAGACAGGCGGAGCATGAGCAGGGGAGGGGCAGAGAGAGAGAGAGAGAGGGACACAGAGTCCGAAGCAGGCTCCAGGCTCTGAGCTGTCAGCACAGACCCTGATGTGGGGCTTGAACCCACGAACTGTGGAGGAGATCTTGACTTGAGCTGAAGTTGGACACTTAACTGACTGAGCCACCCAGGCGCCCCTATAATTTTTTATTTTAGAGCAAGAGAATGAGTGAGAGAAAGGGGTGGAGGGGTGGAGGGAGGGGGGGAGAGAGAGAGAATCTTAAGCAGACTGCATGCTCAGTATGTGCAAAGTGGGGCTCTCTTCCACAATCCTGGGTTCATTACTTGAGCCAAAGTCAAGAGTGAGATGCTCAACTGACTAAACCACCCAAATGCCCCTGTATATTGTTTTTATCTTCCACATTCTTTAATATTATTTTAATGGAGGCTTTGGATAAGAAATCAATGAATTTTCATTGTCATAAACTGTGATGTTAGGTTGCCAGATTAATGTAGAAATTTTAAGAATCTGATAATTATTTTAGTGAGTTCAAAAAACAGACTTCAGACAAATTATTCATTTACACAGGTATAAGGGATACTTTAATAATATTGAGTTTGCTCAGAACAGAATGTCTCATCTTTTGTATCCTTCAACTATATGTATATATAGACATTTTTCTATCTTTTATACTATAAAAGTATAGCCCACCCTCTATTTGTGAACTTTGCTTTTGCTATTCTTGGTTTGCATACTGTTTCTTCCTTTCCTAGTTGAGTTTGAGATCACCCTCAGACTCCATGATTTACTGGAAGGACTCACAGGATTCAGAAAAACTGTTATTTTCATGGTTGCATTTTATTACAGGGAAAGAGGAAATAGATTAAACTTAGCAAAGATGCATGGAATAAAGTCCAGGAGAAAATGGGCACAAGCTTAAAGATCTCTCCTTTCAGTGGAGTTGCACAGGGAGATGCTTAGTTTTAGAGTAACTATGTGTGACAATATGCAGGAGTATTGCCAATCAGGAAAGCTTACCTGAGCCCCCATGTCTAAAGTTTCTCTTGGGGCTTTGTCACCAAGGGGTGTATCCTCCACAGAACTCCTACCGCCTACTGAGACCCCTGTCACTCTCTGAGGTCAAACAATACAGCATGGCCCAAGGCCTCGGGCATACAAAAGCAGTCTTATCAGGCAGAATATTCCAAGAGTTAGAGGTCACCTCATAGGAGCCATTTGAGGGTCCGTATTAGAGATAGGCTTTCCTTATGAATATAAGGATTTGAGGAACCAGGGTCAGCAAAGTAAACTTTCCTGCACACTAGTAACAATGTGAAATTTTCAAGACCATATATGTGTGACCTTTAAAGTGAAAATTTATTGTAAGAAATTAGTTGCTCCCATATTTTTGCCTTACAATTAACTTGTACTTATCTCCTTTATAGTTTTATTATACTCTGTTTTTTGAAAGGTTTGTAATTTATGCTCTCTTAAATGTGGAAATATTCATATCCTTTCTGTTCCTTTTCACCATACTATTTCTTCCTTTGATTTGAAAAACTGTTTTTATGTATTTCTTCTGAGAGGACCTTGTGCGCTGTGTATTATAAGAACTAAGTTTTGTTTTCAAATATATAACTTTGAATTTGTTTAAACAGTGTATATGTGTACTGGGAGACTTGAGATTTCTACTTTTATTTTAGAATGACACTATTTGTTTCTGTTTTCTATTAGAACTGCAATATAAGGTTCTGAAATTTGTCCTCTCAACTCTTGTGGACTCTCATTTACATCCTAGTCAACGTGTGGTACTTTCTATAGTTGTGTGTGCTGTAAAGCTATAAAATTACTTACTACTCTTGCACCCTTTCTTGAAAGTGAGGATTGTGTCATTTATACTGTATCCTCAGTTTTATGGATGACACCTAATTAGTTTGTTGTGTTGACCATGTTGCTATTTTTTAGTTTTAACTTTAACTTCCATGCATTGACCAAGTAGGTTTATTTCTTCTGATAGATACTAGAACACTAGGAAGTTCAAGCACATGTGATTTTTCTTCCCACATGAAAGTGAATTCAAATAATTCTGAACCAAGCAGAATTTATAAGATGATAGATTATGTATTTCTGTTGCTACTGTAACAAAATTGCCATAAACTTGGTGGCTTAAAATAACATACATTTTAATTTTGTACTATTTTGGAGGCTAACGTTTGAAATCAGTTTTACTAGGCTACAATCAGAATATCTGCTGGAGTCAGTGTATCATCAGGTCTAGTACCTTGCAGAGTCTCTGAGGGAGAAAATTCATTTCTTTGTCTATTTCCCCTTACAGTGGCCACTTGTATTTCTTGGCTTATTGCTTCGTCCCTAAAGCACATTAATCCTTTCTCTGCGTCCATCACTAGCCATCTTCCACTTCTCTGTACTCTAATCATTTTACTATTTTTTTAATGTTCATTTTTGAGAGAGAGAGTGAGAGAGGCAAGAGGGAGAAGGGGAAAAGAAAGAGAGCGAGGGAGACACATAATCCATAGCAGCTTCCGGACTCTGAGCTGTTAGCACAGAGCCCAACAGAAGGCTTGAACTCATGAACTGTGAGATCATGACCTGAGCTGAAGTCAGACACTCGACTGACTGAGCCACCCAGGTGCCCATGTCTTCGTTTTATAAGATCACATTTAGGGCCCACCAAATACTCCGGGACAGCATATTCCCATCTCAAGAATCTTAATTTAATCATATCTACAAAGTCGCCTTTGCTCTATAAAGTGACAAGACACATCCTGAGGATTAGGATCTTGATATCTTTGGGAGCCATTATTCGGCCAACACATGTTGTAATAAGGCACTTTTAGATTTTTTTTTATATTAATGCTTGTTTTCTCTTCCTAAGTAGGGTATTATTTTCCCCAAATGGAATAACCCAGTAGATTATTTTATTCGGCTCTTAATGTTCATTTCTTTGGTCTTGTCTGTGACATAAAAGTGAATGCTTTACATATGGGCATCATGCACAAGTTCCTTATTTTTTTCCTGAAGAATATTTTCTAATGTTGTTGTCTTGTGTTCTAGTTGGTGTAATACGGTGCCCAGTATGCCGCCAAGAATGCAGACAGATAGACCTTGTGGATAATTATTTTGTGAAAGATACATCTGAAGCTCCTAGCAGTTCTGATGAGAAATCAGAACAGGTATGCTTCTCAATTTTTCTTTATGCTCTTATCTTGATACTGGAATGTAAATTATGAGAAACATATGTTCAGATAGTTACATAATTTAGGGTATTTCAGCTATAGTTCTATTTTTCCAGTTGAAAGTAAACGATTCTTATTCTGTTCTGTACCCTCATACCTAATTGAATGAGATGGAAAGACATTACTTATATATTATTTTTGTGTTCTGAGACTTAGATTTACTCATGTGAAATGCTTGGTATGGAAGGAAAGGAATTTATTGGAGATAAATGGATAACAAAAAATTTTATTCTAGGTAGTATATTTGAGAGCAAGTCACAGTTTCTGTGGATTTATATTTTGTAAATTTGATGTAGATTAGTGTTTATTTCCACTTTTAGGTATGTACTAGTTGTGAAGACAATGCAAGTGCAGTTGGCTTTTGTGTAGAATGTGGAGAGTGGCTGTGTAAGACATGTATTGAAGCACATCAGAGAGTAAAATTCACTAAAGATCACTTGATCAGGAAGAAAGAAGATGTCTCAGGTAAGAATAGAAGCACTTTTAATGATTGATCTACTATGAATCTTCCTCTTTTACCTTATAGCATTTCTACTTATTCTTTATATGCTTTGGACATAAATAATAAGAATTTAGAAAGGTAGATGAACTCTTTGTTTAGTTTAAAAATGTATGTTTTATTTTACTACAGAGTCTGTTGGAGCATCTGGTCAGCGCCCTGTTTTCTGCCCCGTACATAAACAAGAACAGTTGAAACTTTTCTGTGAAACATGTGATAGATTGACATGTAGAGACTGTCAGCTATTGGAACACAAAGAACATAGGTACAGAAATCATCATTGTTTAACAAGAAGTACTATAAAAATGCATTGTAAAATTAACTATTCTAAATATTTCATAATTTTGTTAGTATTTTATTCTCAATATCTTATATATTTTATTTCTTACAGCAGGTATGTTTTTGATTATTTAATGGTTTTCACATTCATATCTAATTATATTAATGAATATTTGTTAAAAATGTTTCATTACATTTGGGTTTGCAAGAAAGGAGTTGCATTATTTCTTTTATTTGCTTTGCCTCTGGTTCAGATGAGTTTTTTTTTCAAGTAGACTGTGGTATTTAGGCTCTGGGCTATAATCTTAAAAGGTAATCTTCTTGTGAGTGTGGCCAACTGATATACATTTTAACATCAAAGGATAATTCTACTGGTTTCATGTTATAAATCCCTTGGTTTTTTGCAAATTGCTTGAGTATCTAAGTAAGCATAGTTACTAACTCTTTATTGCATAGTTTTCTATTTCAATCCTGTTATACCCTCAGAATAGTATTCACTTATAACCAGTCTATTAGATTCGAACTATTCTTGAAATGTACTGAAATTCTAGTCAGGAGTATAACAGTCCTCCAGCAAATTTCCCATTTTCTATTAAATTATATTATAGTTTAAAATATGGTCTTGCTTACCTATAGTCCAGCATTTATTTTCCTTCCTTCCTTCCTTCCTTTCAGGTTTACTTATTGATTTTGAGAGAGAGAGAGAGTATGAGTTGGGGAGAGACAGAGAGAGAGGGAGAAAGAGAATCCCAAGCAGGCTCTGTACGGTCAGTGCAGAGCCCGATGTGAGGCTTAAACTCACAAACCGTGAGATCATGACCTGAGCTGAAGTCAGACACTTAACCAACTGAGCTACCCAGGTGCCCCAGTCAAGTGTTCTTATAACACTTCTGCTGTAATAATAGAAATAGGTTTTATGAATCTCCTGCCAAAAAAGGGTAGGTTAAGTTGGATTAACTACGTTGAAATGGGTTTCTTAACTGTAGGATGTCTTAGTGCTTTTAATTCCTTAGGTTCATTGGAACTCATTAGAATCCTCTTAAAGAGGGAATATGTTAATTCTAATAGCTAACAATTACTGCGTCAGTACTTTGTGTGAGGCACTTTTCTAAATGCTGCGTGTTTGTTTAGTTCATACCAACTGCCCATGAAGTGTTGGTACTGGCGTCGCAACTGATTTAAAGGCGAGGGAGCCTGTTTCCAAAAAGCTTTAGGAATCTGTGCACGGTCTCGCCATAAGGAGTAGAGCCTGGGTTTGAACACGGTGTTGGATCTGTTTTAAGGCCATATGCTCACTTTCTTCCATATAGTATATAGAATATAGACCATGTCTATAGTATATGGAATGTTTCACACTTGACCACATAAAAGTAATGATCTTTGTTCTTTTTTAAATTATTTTAAGGCCATATGCTCACTTTCTTCCATATAGTATATAGAATATAGACCATGTCTATAGTATATGGAATGTTTCACACTTGACCACATAAAAGTAATGATCTTTGTTCTTTTTTAAATTATCATTCACTGTTATACAGAACATTTGTTTAGAATTGCTGCTTTAGACTTTTGTGTCTTAATTTGTTGCCAAATTTCATCTTACCTGTAGGTTGGTTAATGTTTCACTTAAAGTGACTAATCTTGTGGATGCCTTCACCTCGGGGCCAAATTTTGCCATTTGTTTTGTAGTAATCTCAGTGAGTCATTAGATTACCATTCCCAAAGCTGCAGTCAGATCTTTGAGGTCTTGGGTTACTTAGGGCTTTTCAAATTGTTGGTGAGAAGAAAAAAGAGAAGGAAGATGGCATCCTTTTTCGTAAGAAAGAATAGCTTCCACAGTCTCTTCTTCAGAGTTTAACCCTGGCTGGTCATTCTTTTTCCTTTATCATTTTTCCTTTGCCACTATTTCAAGTCCTAAGTATTTCTTGAATGTTTTCTCCCTTTTCTTCTTTTTTTTTTTTTTTCCTCTCTTTTGTTTTATTTTGAGAGAGACAGAGTGCGAACTGGGGAGAGGCAGAGAGATGGAAACACAGAATCCAAAGCAGACTCCATCCAGGCCCTGAGCTGTCAGCAAAGAGCCCGCGACACAGGGCTCAAACTCACGAACTATGAGATCATGACCTGAGCTGAAGTTGGACACTTAACCGACTGAGCCATCCAGGTGCCCCTCTCCCTTTTCTTTAGTTCACACTGTATTTTTTCCAGGATAGACTAATACAGAACCCATGTCATTGGACTTAAGACCCTAGGTTCCTGTTACTACAACACACTTAGAGTTGGTCTCTCAGCTCTGAGTTTTTTTTACCTTGTCAAATTCATCGTGTCCACATTGCTGCCAGGATTATTTTGCTAAAATAGAGTCCCTCCATACCCATTAAACTATTTAATTTTAAGATTTTTTAAAAAGATTTTATTTTTATGTAATGTCTATACCCAACGTGGGGCTCAAACTCACAACCCCAAGATCAAGAGTTGCACTGCTACCAACTGAGCCAGTCCACTTCCTCCCCGCCCACTTTTAAAATACCCTTTACTGGTGCCCCATCACCAGTTTCAAGTGTTCACCATAGTTTATAGTATTGAGTCATACTTGAGTCTTTTCTCTTCATCATCTGTACAAATTTGGGAGACAACCCCCAAGACCACCCTTACTTTTGATATCAACTACAGAGTTCAGTAAGAACCCTAATGGGAAAACAGCATGCAGTTCAGCTCACTGATATGATTTGTCATTACCATCTTTAATTAGAGTGGTGGTCTTCTAAACAGGATGCTGTCTGCTTACCTTGGAACTGCTATCCATAAACCAAGCAGTTTGTATGCTCTTTCTTTAAATTTATTATTTAGTTTTGAAGCGTAGTTGACAATCAAGCAGCTCTTTTTTGGTTATTAGAGAGCTATTCATAGGCCAACACCCTTGAGTCTAGGATTTAGCAACTTGCGTGATTTCAGAGTCATACTTAGGGGAAAAGAGCCTATTTGCTCATAATATAATAAATACCTCTTTGCATCCTGCTGGTTGCGTGTTCTTCACAAAGCATTTCTATTTAATACAGAAGTCTTCTGGGCACTGCCTTCCTTACTAGAGTGTTCCTCCATCACCCAAGATATTATGGGTATTTCAGGTTGCAGGATTATTTTATGTCCGTCAGTCATAGAATCAATCTCCATTAATGTCCAACAGTAAGCTAGTAATTTTCTGTCAAATGGCATATATTTTACTGTGGTATTCAGAAATTTTCTGGTCCAAAATCCCAATGGTTGTTGCAAAGTGGTACTCCCAGGCTTTTGCTGTAAGCTCTAGGCTACATAAGTGTGTGTTGCTGACACTCCCCGAGTCATGTCTAACTGGATCATAGGGGCCTAAGAGCATTGGGAGAGAGACTGTTTTTTTGGTCGTTCAGACATGGCCTGCCTTTGTTGAGCATCCCATTCATATACAGCCTTTTTTGGATAGCTGTATTGATTGGTACTCCTAACCATTCCCAGATATGGAATATGTGTCCTTCCAAATTTAAATATGGCAACCAAATGTTAGGTGTCTTGTTTAGTTCTAGGGATAGGTAGCAAAAATGATTTTTCTTCTCCTGTGTAGTGTCAAGGGTGGCACCTGCTTAGGTTATTCCTAAGAATTTCACCAGTTTGGTCAGGTCCTTGGACCTGTTGGATTTATCAAAAGCTTTTGGTCATGTGTGTCCTTGTTGCATTAGGTCACCTCTGCCTGATTTATCTTTAGTTTGTGATATTGTCATGGCATCATCAAGATAGTATATCCCTTCTAACCACACTATACCAGTAAGCTGGTAAATTAAAATAACCCCGTGGCATATGCTAAATGTAAATTATAAATTGGGGTTCTTTGATGTGAAGGAAAATAGTTCTTGGCTTTTGCTTTTTTTTTTTTTTTTTTTTTCCTTTACTCTTTTAGATTGAAGCAGTGAAAAACACATTTGCAGGATCAGTCACCGGGTATCACTCTCTTACAGCCTGCTGTATGTTTCCTTTTCTTGTATTTAAGTCATACCTGGGACTGCTGATGTTGTGGGGGCACTACTTTATTCAAATTTTAATAGTCTACTGTTAGTCTTGATGAGCCATCCACTTTTTTCACAGGCTGCGTCCCCATTGTCACTGTTCAGGTAATTCATCGGTACCAGCACTCTAGCTTATAATTTGTCATTAGAGTGGTCATCTCTTTGTCCACCAGGTATCAGATACTGTCTCAAATTTCTGTGGCTCAGACAGTTTCAGTGGTTCCCATTTTAGCATGCCTATTTAAGCCTGGCCTTAAGGTGAATTTATTTGCTTTCTATTTTATAATTCCAGTCAGACACAATATCCATCCCAATAATACATTCATGTAAAGGAGATGTAACCACTTCACAGACCATCTGTTCAGATATTCTAGTTTTCATCCAGTTTTTTTTTTTAACCTTCATCCTTTTAACTATTGCCACTCCACCCAGTCTAATTCTAAGTCCCCATTAGGACTTTGACAGATTTTAGTTAGAGCGCATTGGGCTGTCATGTTAAGGAGTCCCAGAAATGTCTCTTATCCATCCCTTGGTTATTTTACCCACACAAGTGCATATTGCCATTGTTCTCTAGTTAGGGGTTGAGCAGAAGAACCTGGCCTCTCCTTCTGTCTTCAGTTTGATTAATTAATAGGACAGTTGCCTCTGGCATTCCAAATCAGGTTTTTCATTGTCCTCTTTGTCCTCTGGCTTTTAAATTTTCTCTAAACTGGGGTAAATACAGCAGAGTTCTTTAGGGTTTTTTAATGTTGGGGAGCAACAGTAGCTCTCATTGGTGAATCCAACCTCTAGTCATGCTAAATCAAGATCTTTGTTTCAGCTCTCTCAATGTCTGCTTTATTCATCCCATTTTTGAATAGCCATCTGTAGATTTTCATCCTGCTATGTTAAATCCCTTGACTCTCCCCTTTGTCTTTATTTTTTTATGAATCTCTCTAATTATCTTAGCATCTATAAGATGCATAATGGAAATCTGAGACAGTAAATCTGTTAAGGCTTTTCAGATCGCTGCTAGATTTTTGCAGTGGTAAAGTTACATGGGGTGCCCATGGAAGAGTCCCTCTTAATCACAGTATTTACTATGACCTCAGTAAGAGGCGTGCCCAGTAGGTGAATATCCTGGTCTTGATAATGCCAGTCCAGCATGACTTGCAAAAGAAGCATGTCAGCCATTTCTTCTGGGAAATTCCACTTGGCATTTATAGTAGAAGGACAGTCCTCCATTTCAGGGCCAACAAACTTTATGGAGTCATTTATCTAGTCCGCTGGACTAGCTGTGTCCTTGGGAATGACCTCCTGTGTGTCTGGATTATGCATTGCCATCTGTGGTTGTTCACCATGGTTGTGGCAGTGAGTTGTTGGTCCTCCATCAATTCAGACATTGTTCTTCTGTTCTGCACCATTCAAAACCAGTGGTGTTGCCTCTAGGTAATCACTCTCACAGTATTTTAGTAGCTTCAGGAAACATCAGTCTACAAAATGAGACATTCCTTTATATTATAATCTCTGATTTCATTAGTTTATTGGTTTTCTCTTTTCCTCAGCCTGGACTACATTCTTTGATTAGAGGTCATAAAGGTACTTTCTCTCTGTTTTCCCAGCATACTTTTTCCCTTTGGAGCGGCCCAAAGCTACTAGTGGCCATAGTTCAGACTAGCTGAAACCTAAGCTTTGTGTGGTGAGTATCAAGAACTGTCCTAATACACTTCCATTTTAGCTACTACAAAATCAGTAAGGAAAGGATTGCATAATTAGCTTGCTTCTTATTAGTTTGCATTTCCTTATTTATCCAGTGAATCAACTCCTAGGGAGTTGGGTCCACCTTTCTAACTTCCATCAGTAACTTACCTCTAGTAATTTCAGGTGCAGCTCCATGTCATGAGTCACTAGGTAGTCATCTAGGAATCAGAAGTTCATAAAGCCCTGTCCTCTCATCCTTCCTTTTCCCAAACCACATGTTTTAGTCAGTCAGGATCATTCTAATGAATCCCATTTCTGATACCAACTGTGAAGTTAGAGAACAATCCATAAGTGCCCCCTCACTTTTGACACCAAATACAGAATTTGAGGAGCCCCCAAACCACCCTTCTGACACCCACTGCAAGTTCTAGTCTACCATCAGATTCAGTAATTTACTGGAATTGTTAGAACTCACTGAAAGTTGTTATACTCATGGTTACATTTATTATAATGAAAGGATACAGATTAAAATCATTCAAGGGAAAGACACCTGGTACAGAGAGTCTAGGAGTGTTCCAGATGTGGGGCTTCCAGTTTTCTCTCAGTGGCGTCTTGGACATAACTGACTCTTCTCAGCAATCATGTAGTATGCATGGAACATGGCCAATAAGGAGGCTCATCTGACCCTGGGTGCCTAGAGTTTTTATTGGAGCTCCCTCATGTAGAATATGACCTGTCTCTAGCCCCTCCTGATACCATGTGACCTGAAGTCTCCTGTAAATCGTATCTTTAGCATATAGCCTGAGGTGCCAGGTACAGTTTTATCAGGTAGCACATTTCAGCACTCTTGGTCGTAAAAATTTGATAGGTTGAACTTTTCTTAGATTCTTATGTTAAATCTTTAGTTTATCAAAAAACATTAGTCTCATTACATAATCATTGATTTACATAGTATATAATTATAGTTTTGGGTCTCCCCCACCTCCTTTTAAAGATAATTGCTACATATTATAGGGATAAAGATGATGAACTCTGATGTGTGTGTCTGTGTATCTTTTAAATAGAGATAATATAGTGCCAACTTTATAAGCTAGCTATACGGATTGAATGAGAATTGTACCTATAAAGTGCTTAGCACAGTAAGTACTCAGTAACCGTTCAGCCATTACTAACATTGTGACCTATACATTCTCTCTTCTCTCTCTTTTAAAAAACATTTTATTGAGGTCTTTGGTTTTCTTTATGCTTTATGGCCTTGGACATTGTTCTCAAAAAGGAAAACGTGTGCCTGGATGGCTTAGATGGTTAAATGTCTTACTCTTGATCTCCCGCCACCTCCCCGAATTAGAGACCTTTTCACTCTCTGGAGAAAGTGATCAGAAGAGGCCTCTAAATATTGACATTTGGGATTCATTTCTAATTAAAAAGATTGCCTTCAGTCAAGCCAACCAGTTCATAAGTTGTCTCACACATAACTCTAAGCAGTTTTTAAGTCCAGTAAAACCTTGGATTATGAGTAATTTATTCTGCAAACGCCCTACAAGACGAGCAAACATTTCTAATAAATTTTAACTTGATAAACAAGCAATGTCTTGGCAATACATGTAGTAGGTGACGCCGAATACATGATCACAACTAATGCACTCATTCTTGCAGTTTGCTTTGATATATGAGTGCTTTGGATTACAGGCATGTTTCCTGAACGAATTATGTTCACAAACTAAAGTTTTACTGTGTATTTGAATGTGAACAGATGAAAGGATCATCCAGTATTTGAGGAGAGCCACCCTCATCTGCCATCTGCCATACATTGTGGGCTGTTGTGAGAATTCTTAACTCTTCCCTCTCCTGCCTGGCTTCAAATATAGAGACTGGAAAAGCTAAATATCTCCTTTCTCTGCTTTCCTGGCATTTGGTTAGCTCTGATCCAGTTTATGTCCATAAAATTCAAATGGAATTCTGCTCAGTGTGTAATTTCTAAAAGGGACAAATGGGGACGCCTGGGTGGCTCAGTCGGTTAAGCGTCCGGCTTTCGCTCAGGTCATGATATCACAGTTCGTGGGGTCGAGCCCTGCATCAGGCTCTGTGCCAACAGCTAGCTCAGAGCCTGGAGCCTGCTTCAGATTCTGTATCTCCCTCTTTCTCTGACCTTCCCATGCTCGCACTCTGTCTCTCAAAAATAAATAAAAAACATTAAAAAAAATTAAAAAAAAAATAAAAGGGACAAATGTTGCTGGTATCTGCCCTTTTCTAGCTTTTTCCTTCCTCAAATTAGGATGTGATGCTTAGAACTGTGGCACCATTATATGCTCATGAGGGTAAAGCCAAGATCATCTCAGAGATTCTAGCTTTGATGTTTAAATAACATCACCAGCTACATTTGGTCTTGTTAGATGAGTCTTTATTAGTCATTACCGTTGTACACATCTGATTGACAGCTACCTACATGAAAGAGACCAAGACACTGAAAAAAGGTCATGAAAAGCATAAATAATAAAGAAATAAAAGGAAATGTAAAATCAAACAAAATTATGACATCCTGAAAGATAAGACAAGCCATTGGCCACAAAACAAGGATAGAATCTTTGCAAAAGAAATTCATTAAAAGAAGAAAGAGCTCCTGGAAGTATGATAGCTGAAATAAAAAATTAATAGGTTTGGTAGGTAAATTTTAGTCTCCTAGAAAATAGAGCAAAAAAAGAGAAAATAAAAAACAGGTAAAAAAAATGACAAGGGGCACCAGAGGGCTCAGTCAGTTAAGCCTCCGACTCGTTTGCTCAGGTCATGATCTCGTGGTTTGTGAGTTCTAGCCCCACATCGGCTCTGCACTGTCAGTGCTTGGGATTCTCTGTCTCCCACCCTCCCCTTGTCCCCCCGCCCAGTCAAAAATAAACAAACATTAAAAAAAGAAAGAAAGAAGACAACAAGATATCCAACAGCCAGCCAGTATGAATTAAAAAGAAATGATCAAATAAATTCTCCTAAGAATCTTGCATTGCCAGTCTGAAATGACCCATTTAATGCCCAGTATGTTGATTTTTAAAAAAGACTCACAAAAAAGTATATATCATCATAACATGACAGTATGCTATAGATTAAAATGAAGATCAACAAAGTTTCCCAGGTAGGCAACATGTAATGAAATAGAAATCTAAATAGGATCTTTAAATATAGTAGTTCCAGGAGATAGAAGATGCTGGAACAGTGATTTCAAAAGTTGGGACTTGAGAGGGAAGGATGTTCAACTTATTTCTATAGCTAAATTGTTATTTAAAAAAAAATTTTTTTTTTAGGGGGCACCTGGGTGGTTCAATCGGTTAAGCTTCTGACTTTAGCTCAGGTCATGATCTCATAGTCAGTGAGTTTGAGCCCCGTGTTGGGCTCTGTGCTGACAGCTCAGAGCCTGGAGCCTGCTTCATCTTCTGTGTCTCCTCTCATTGTCCCTCCCCCATGCTTGCTCCCTCGCTCTCTCTGAAGAATAAATAAACATTAAAAAAAAAATAAAAGATTTTTTTTATTTTTAAGTGATCTCTGTACCCAACATGGGGCTAAAGCTCACAACCCCAAGATCAAGAGTCTCATGCTCCACTGACTGAGCCAGCCAGGCGACCCTTTTATAGCCAAAATTATTATTATTATTAAAATTTTTTTAATGTTTTATTTATTTTTGATACAGAGAGAGACAGAGCATGAGAGGGGGAGGGGCAGAGGGAGAGGGAGACACAGAACCGGAAGCAGGCTCCAGGCTTTGAGCCAGCTGTCAGCACAGAGCCTGACATGGGGCTCGAACCCCCGAATGACAGATCTGACCTGAGCTGAAGTCGGAGGCTTAACTGACTGAGCCACCCAGGCGCCCCTATTATTACTTTTTAATGTTTATGCATTTTTGAGACAGAGACAGAGCATGAGGAGGGGGGTGCAGAGAGAGAGAGGGAGACACAGAATCCAAAGCAAGCTCCAGGCTCCTAGCTGACAGCACAGAGCCTGATGCGGGACTCAACTCCACAAATCATGACCTGAGCCAAAGTTGGCTTAACTTTGCTTAACTGACTGAGCCAGTCGCTAAAATTATTAATGTGGGAGTAAGATGTATATATTTTTCGGCATGCAGGTATTCAGAAACTGCCTCCCATGCACCTTTCCCTGGAGAACTATTAGAGAATATGATCCACAAAAATGTTATTAAACCAAGAAAGTTAATGTTGAATTGTGGATGCAGTGACAGCTATGTAGTAGCTAGTTTAACTGAAGCATAAAGACTGAGGATATTTCCAGGGAAAAATGGAACCACTTCTAATATACTTGGTATTGTTAGGTCATTTGAAAAATAATATTGACAAATTGTTGACATATCTGGTGGAACATGAGACTTATTAGGGATTAGTTAATTGAAAGTTAAATGAAGCAAAACAGAGGGTATTCTTTAATTTCCCCCTGCTTGCAACAAAGTTCTATAAAAAAATGAAATCATTCTGATTACACTCCTTGGCTTATAATTGGACAATTCTTATATAGTCATTCATTCAGCAAATAATTGCATGACTACTGAGTGCTAGGCCTGGTATGTTTCTGTGAAAAAAATTAAGTCACTCTCAATAAGGACCTGATTTTTCATAGACAGGGTCAAACAGTAAATATATCAGACGCTGATTGTTGTAGAGTATTTTTCTCTATAAAGCCGGGAAATTGGGACAGGGTATGTGAACATGTGGCTGTGTAGGTTTTATTTTACATTGGGTGGTTTCCAGTGGCTTCCACAAGGAGGTGGGCTTTGAGTAGAGACTGAAGGAAGAATAGGGGCAGTGCTGCTTCAGCCTGACAAGTCAGGGGAGCTATGTCAGCTTTATTATTTTCCATACTTTTATCTTCTGTTTCATCTATTCTCTTCTCTGCTTCTTCCATCCCTGCTGTCACTGTACCTTCTTTATTTTGTAGCTCAGTTATAGCATTGTTTAATTCATTGTGACTAGTTCTTAGGTCTTTGATCTCTGCAGCAAGTTTCTCTTGTGTCTTCTGTGCTTTTTTCAAGCCCAGCTATTAGTCTTATGACCATCATTCTAAATTCTTGTTCAGATCTATTGTTTATATAACTGTTTTGAGACATTTGGCTGTAATTTCTTCTTGAACTAGCTTTTGGGGGAATAATTCCTCCTGTTCTGTCATTTAGGTTAAGTTTCTGTCTGTTTTGTGTTTTAAAAGCTTGTTGTGTGTCCTGTTCCTGTGAGAACTACTATATTAAAGAGGGGTCGTACACTGTCCAGGGCCTTGCACGTCAGGAAGTGGTTTTGGTGTATGTTGTTGCACTCTTGTTGTGTTCTGGCTGCTCCGTCCCAGTGGTCGGTCCTCCACAGAGCTCCTCCCTGCTTGTAGTGTGGAGTGCGTGAACCTTCAACCAAGTGTGATTGGATTTGTTCGTCGAAGTCATAACTCTAGAGGAAAAAAGGAGAAGTTGGGATGGGGAGAGCCTGATCCCATAAAAAGAGAAAGATGAAAGGAGAGAATAGATGACCAAACAAAATAATAAGGCTAAATCTCGAGTAAGGGAAAGGAAAATAAAGAAGAAGGTAGAGAAAAGGTGGAAAACGAATAAAATAAAAATGCCTGATCAAACAAACAAAAGAGATTGGTTAAAAATTGACCAAAAATAAATAAAAAACTATGAATCTGATTCCAAAAGAACAAAAGAAGAGTAGAAAGAAAAAGAAAAGAATAAGAGGAAAAAAAAAAAAAAAACCCTAAACAGTTGTCTGTTGTTTCCTGAGACCAGTGGCTGTGCCGTCTGGTTTGCTCAGTGTCAGTCTCCCTCCAGTAGATCGCTAGGCACGGAGGGTAGGGGTTGGTGCAAGCGTATCTTCCCTCCACTGGGGCCGCTGTGCTGCTCTCTGACGTCTTCCATGTTGGTGTGTGTGGCGGGGGAATGGTGACACCCCAGTCTCTCCTCACCAGACGAGGCCCTGCTCTGCACTTCTGCGCCTTCTAGGCCCTCTGCTGGGATTCAAAACCCGAAGTCTTAAGGGATCTAGCTCCATGTGGCTCCTCTCCCCTGTCCCAGAGTAGGGCCTCTCCCCTATACTGATAAAAGGCCTTTGGCTGACACCTGCACAGTCTTTTGTCCTTGGGGAGGCAATAAACCCACTTCCCAAAGTACTCTCCCAGTGCACCCCTGAGATCGCCACACCAGGCTCTACATTCCAGGGCTGGCTCCCTCCTCCCCAGGAGTACGCCATGGCTCCTGGCTTTGCTCTGGGAAAAGTACACTTCCGAACCTCCTGAGTTTCAGCTCCAAAGGTTGTTGGCAAAAAAGTAGCTGTCACTCTCTGTATTTCTTGTTCCCCAGCCTATGATCTCCAGAGAGGTTTTCCTCTTGTGCTAACTTAATGCCGCGCTTTTAGAGTCCCTCTCTCTTTCTCTCCCTTTTGTCTCTCCACAGAAAGGGTTCCCTCCCCTCCGTGCCAGTGCCATTTTATTTTTCCTAATTCACATACACACATCTCGATCCCACCAAGCCATCTCCCTCCAACTGTGGAGATCCTTCTGCCACGCCGCAGATCGATTTCCTGGGTGTTCCAAGTGACCTGACTTCAATACAGCTGTGTTTGAGGAATGAGGAAAATCTCAGTCCCCCTTCTCTGCCATTTTAGCTACCTCCTTGAGGGCAGCATGTTTCAGATAGAGAGAAAGCAATTGCCAGAGGCCAGAGACAGTAGCATACTTGACTTCTTTGAGGAGCTACATGGTCTGAATGGAATGAACAAGGGGAAGATTGGTATCAGGTGAGGTCAGAGGGGCAGAAAGGGCCAACTTACTGAGTTCTCTGTAGGCCATTGTAAGAATGCTGGCTTTTAGTCTGAGTAAGACACTCAAGTTTTTGAGCAGTGAAGTGATTTGACTGATTATTGTTTTAAATGATCTCACTGTAGTGAGGAGAGATTGAAGAGGGGCAAAGATAGAAATGGGAGATTAGAAAGCTGTTTTCAGTCATTTAGACAAGCCAGTAGTGGCTTAGCGTAGAGTGCTAACATCGGACATAGTAAGATGTGATCAAATTCTACACGTATTTTGAATTCAGATTTGATGCCTAAAACTGTGATATGTGGATTTGCTGATGTATGAGTCATATGAGTTAGAGCGGTACCAATAATACCCAGAATTTTGGCTTTCAAGTTACTAAGGGTAAATGGAATGTAGATTTGAATTTAGTGACGTGGAGAAGACTGGGAAGATAGAGTTTGTTAGGTATTTTTAGGAAATTGGTAGTCAAGTTTTGGCCTTACTAAATTCGAGATCTTAAAATAATGTAAACAACTATCTTAATGAAAAAAATTAGATTGGGCATGGTAGAAGTAAGGAAGATGATAGTATAACGATTGAATATTTTTAATACATGTTTTTAAAAAGTTTATTTTGAGAGAGAGAGAGGACCAGTGAGGGGAGGAGCAGAGAGAAAATCCCAAGCAGGCTCCTTGCTATCAGCGTGGAGCCAGATGTGGGGCTCAGTCCCATGAACCAACCCTGAGATCATGACCTGAGGCAAAATCAAGAGTCAGATGCTCAACTGATTGAGCCACCTAGGCTCCCCTAAATATTGAATTCTTTTTTTTTTAATGTTTTATTTATTTTTGATACAGAGAGAGAGCATGAGAGGGTGAGAGGCAGAGAGAGGAGATGACACAGAACCAGAAACAGGCTCCAGGCTCTGAGCTAGCTGTCAGCACAGAGCCCAATGCGGGGCTCGAACCCACGAACGTGAGATCTGACCTGAGCCGAAGTCAGAGGTTTAACCGACTGAGCCACCCAGGCGCCCCTAAATATTGAATTCGTAACTGTCTAAAATGGATGAGACTGTGGGGCACTTGGCTGACTCAGTCTGTAGAATATGTAGCTCTTCATCTCAGGGTTATAAGTTTGAGTCTCACCTTGGGTGTAGTAATAACTTACAAACAAAATCTTTTTTGAAAGTATACAATTAAAAAAACTATGTAGGCCTGTCATTTTAGAAGACATCCCATAGACCTTGTCCCTTCTCACAGGTGAGAGGTTCCTCACATTCAGTGTGCCTTCTCAGATCCCCTCGGTTCCCTGAACCCTCAGTGTGGGGCAAGATGGAAACTACACATTTGGAGTGAGTTTTCTTCTGAAATGAGGGTCATGAGTAAACCTGCAGATTCCAAGACCGCACAATTCTGACTCTTCTTGCCTCATGTGGGATGAAGATGTGGTTGACTGCATAGAATTTCTTCTCCTTTAACAGAGATTATAAGAGGAAGCCCCTGACAGCCCCCTTCCCCTTCTTTACCACCAACATCAGTAACTCTCCATCTGCATTTGCTTTAAATTTACTAGGACTAACATTATCATGTTCTTTATCCCTGTTGTCACCCAAGAAAAGTCTCACATTCCCAGGTTCCTTCAACTGCCATATTTTAATTCCCATATGGCTCTGCATGTAACAGTTATGTCTCTGCCACTTTGTTCTCTGGGATTCAAGGTTTGTCATCAGCAGGATCTCTCTCTCTCCAGCCTCTTTTTTAATCCTTTTCTGTGCCCCCTTCACTTTCATGGAAACAGAACTCTAGGACACTGCTTCCCCTGCAGCATTCTTAACTGGAGGCTATTTTTTCTTTGATATTTCATGTATCTCTGGACTTGGAGGCGTGTAGCTGTTCTCTTTGCTATTTTTTAGATCATTCTTCCTCCCTAAAAATCTCCAAATTTTAATCCTACATCATCATTTCTGTTCCTCATTGATGTTGTCCTGTAAAAAACCTATTGGTCATTCAACTTCAGCTCTTAAATCGCTCCTAACTCAGAGGTCATCCATAGATACTACTGTTATCTTAATTCCTGGCAGTTTTAATATACAAAGATTTGATTGTTCAGACACTCTAGTCTTTGTGTTCTTTGACCTCCTTTCTAAAGTTTGTGTCCTTGGGGCACCTGGGTGGGCTCAGTCTTCAGCTCAGGTCATAATCTCACGTTTGTGGGTTCGAGCCCCATGTCAGGCTCTGTGCTGATAGCTCAGAGCCTACTTTGGATTCTGTGTCTTCCTGTCTCTCTGCCCCTCCTCCCCTCATGCCCTGTCTCTGTCTCAAAAATAAACAAAACATTAAAAAAAAAATTTAGGGGCGCCTGGGTGGCTCAGTCGGTTAAATGTCCGAAGCTCAGTCAGTTAAATGTCCAGCTTCGTTTCGGCTCAGGTCATAATCTCACAGTTTGTGGGTTCGAGCCCCACGTTGGGCTCTCTGCTGACAGCTAGCTCAGAGCCTGGAGCCTGTCTTCAGATCCTGTGTTTCCTTCTCTCTCTGACCCTCCCCTGGTCATGCTGTCTCTCTCTCAAAAATAAACAAAAACATTAAAAAAAAATTTATTTTTAATTTAAAGTTTGTGTCCTTTACACTGTCACTCCATTGCCATCCATGATTTTACACTAGACCTTGGCATTTCCAATAATTGGATTCAAGTTCAAGCATTCCTCTCTGATTACATCTTTTTTCATTCCCCGCTCATTATGCTTAGTATCAGACTTCCACAATTATTCACTCAGTGACTTTTATTTTAGTCTATTGATACCACTACTCTACTCTTTTATTTAACCTCATTCCTTTATGTTCTCAACCCTTTTCCAGCTTAACTTCAGGCTAGTCATTTTTACTCTGTTACAGTTAGTCTTGACTCCTACATCCCACTTGGTTGAACTCTCTTGGTAAAACCACAGTCTTGATTAAACCCAGCTTCCCTTCTGTCATGCTTTGCTTATGCAGCTGACCATCATGAGAGAAAAAAACACATGACACCAACCAGTCTTATTCTCAATTCATGACCACTTATGTCAAGTAGACTCTCAGTGTTAGCTGGCAGTCATGCCGCGCATTAGCAGTGTCTCCTGCCTTAGATGTCCAACATTTCGTTCTCCATCCTCATTCCTGGAAACTGGGCCTGCTTCCTGCTTCATTGAGAAGACTGAGGCAATACAAAGAACTTCTTCAGTCTTCCTCCACCACATCTTCGTGTTTACCAAGCACTCGCACCCACAGCTCTCCATTTGTCTGTTATCTTAGTTGAAGTCTCTTCTGCTATAAAGCCAGTTTCTTTCCTTATACACTTAGATTCCTTCTCATCTTAGGCAGTTGAGGAAATTGCCTCAGCAGTTTGGCTTTCTCTGTCAATGTCAGATTTTCAGTCTAGCAGTTATTCCCACCAGTACTTTAATATTCTGCTATTTTTTTCTTCCACCCTTAAAAATGAAGGAAAATGTTTAAAACCTTCTCTTTAACCCATTTTCACTGCTGGCAGCTGTTCCTACTCCTCTTTGCAGCAAAATATTTTGAAAGGATTGCTTATAATCATGGTCTCCTAATTTCTTCTATCTGTTCTCTCTGTCAGCATTTTAGCAACATTGTTCTTTGCAAGGTCACCAATGGCCACTGAATTACCAAATCTAGAGGTCATTACTTGGTCATCATCTTAATGCTTGACAGATCAACATTTGACATGGCTGATCATTCCCTTAATACATATTATTTACTTGGCTACAAAGAGACCACATTCTTTTAGTTTGCCTCCCACCACACTGATTACTTCTCTGTTTCATTTGCTCATTTTTCTTCATCTCTTAATGTTGGATGTGGCAGGCATTACTTCATTATCTACCACTACAGATTTATGGCTTTAAATACCATCCATATGCTGATGATGTCCATATTCTATTTCTAGCTAAGTATTCTCTCCTGAACTTTCAGATTTATCTATTCTATAAACTGTAACATGTCTTCTTGAGTGCCTGCTTTCTCAAATATAATATATCCAAAATAGAACTGATCACTTAACTCCATGTCTTTTTCACTGGCAGCCTTGCCCTATCTTAGTTTGTGGCGGGCACATATTTTCCACTGCCTAAGCCAGAAATCTTGGCACTAGTGTTGATTTTGCTATTTTCTCATACCCAAACTTAAACTTATCAGAACATCTTTTTGGCTTCCCCTTCAAAATATATCCCTGTACCTCACAATTTCTTATTATTTCATTGCTATTAGTCTCATTGCTACTAGGCTGGCCTCAGCTGTCATCATTTTTTGCCTGGATTAGTGCCTCAGTCTTCGTACTTCTAACACTACCCTCCTTCAGTTTATCCTTAACTACTGGAGCAGTCTTCTGTCTGAGTCACTCCCTCCTCAAAACCTGCAGTGGCTCTCCGGCTTAGCGTGAAAGTCAAAATACGCTAATATTTCCTGTGCTGCTACACTACGCCCTCACTCGGTACTTTCTTGTTTCTAAAACATGGCAGAGATGATGTTTTCTCTGTTTGGGACACTCTGGGTCCACTTGTTTGCACAACTAACTTCCATACATCCATCAAGTCTGTTTAAATGTAATTTTGTCAATGAGATCACTCTGATAAATGTATTTAAAATTGCAATTTTTCTATTTACTTCTAATTCTTCTTATCCTGTCTTGGTTTCTTTTCCTTTCCTTCCTTCCTTCCTTGTTCTTTTTAAAAAGTATTTATTTATTTAAGTAATTTCTACACCCAACATGGGGCTCAAACGCACGACCCTGAGATCAAGAGTCGAGTTGCGTGCTCTTCCCACTTAGCCAGCCAGGTGCTCTCTGGAGGCCCTGTTCCTTTAATCAGAATGTTTAATCCTATGACATTTAGTATAATTATTGGTATGGTTAAGTTTACCATTTAGTTTCGTTTTTATTTTTCTTTTCTCTGTGTGTATTTCCTGCTGTGTTTCAACATAATAAACTGTTTTCGATATTTCATTTTGCATCCACTTTCAGCCTTTTTAAAAACTTTATTTTATTTATTTTTGAGAAAGAGAGCAGACATGTGTGTGCATGGGGGATTGGTAGTGGGCACGGGGCGGGGATGAGAATTTCAAGCAGGCTCCACACTATCAGCCTGACATGGGGCTCAAATTCACAAAGCTTGAGATCATGACTTGAACATTTTCAGCTTTTTAAACTCTAACTCTCTTATTTTTAAAAAATTTTTTTTAATGTCTTTTATTTATTTTTGAGAGACAGAGAGAGACAGCGTGAACAGGGGAGGGTCAGAGAGAGAGGGAGACACAGAATCTGAAGCAGGCTCCAGGCTCTGAGCTGTCAGCACAGAGCCTGATGTGGGGCTCGAACCCACGAACTGTGAGATCATGACCTGAGCCGAAGCCGGCCGCTTAACCGACCGAGCCACCCAGGCGCCCCTAACTCTCTTATTTTTAATGATTGCTCTAGGGCTAATGATATGCAGCTTTAACTTAAAGCTTTCTTACAGTATTGCATTAGTAACTTTACAAATACAGTAACCTTACAAAAGGAGAATTCCAAACCCTCATCCTTTGTATTAATGCCATATCATTTAATCATACATAATTTTCTACTTAATTACCATTTGTTTTTCTTTATATCTTCCTATTTATATGAGTTACCGTCTTTTATCATTTTCTGTCCTGAAGACTGTCCTTCAGCCTATTTATTGTTTTGTAGGGTGTTGCAGTGAATATTCTCAGCTTATGTTCATTAGAAAATCCTCAGTTTAGATGAATGTTTATGCGAGTTATAGAATTCTGGTTTGACAGGTTTTTTTTCTTTAAGATTCTAAAGTAGTCATTATATGTATTCTGGCCTCTCTTGTTTTTAATGATACCGTTCATACTGTTCTTCCCTGAGTGTTGTCTGGTGTGTCTCTAGCTGCTTTCAAGATTTTCTCTTTTTCTTTGGTCTTCCCCATTTGACCATATGTTCTAAGGTATATATTCTGTTTATTCTGCATGTGGTTCACTGACCTTTGTCTGTAAGTTTATGATTTTCATCAAATTTGGGAAGTTGGCCATTATTTCCTTAAGCTCCCGCCCCACCCTACCCCGTGTTCATTATTGAGGGCTTCTAGAACTCCGAATTATGTATGTGTATATTTGGCTACTTGTTTTTCTCACGTAGGTCCCTGAGCCTTTGATCATTTTCCTTTAACTTCTTCTTTTCCAGACTCTATAACTTTTCATTTGTATTAATTTTTACTAATCCTTTAGCCATCTCCATTTGCTGCCAAGCCCATCCAGTGAATTATTTGTTATTGCACTCTTCTAGAATTTCCATCTTTCTTTTTATAGTTTAATTTCTCTGCTCAGATTTTTTATTAGTTCATTCACTAAAAGATGATTCCATATAGATTGTGGGTTTTTTTAAGTTTATTTACTTATTTTGAGAGGGAGGGAGGAGGGGAGAGAGAGAATGAATGAATGAATGAATGAATGAATGCATGAATGAATGAGAATCTTAAGCAGGCCTCTTCTCCCTGCTGTCAGCATAGAGCTGAATGCAGAGCTTAATTTCACGAGCCATAAAATCATGACCTGAGCCAAAATCCTAAAGAGTCGGATGCTTAACTGACTGAGCCACCCAGATGCCCCTAAATTTTGAGTAAGTATAAACGCACTTAAAGTCTTTGCTAAATATAACATCTAAACCATCTTGGTGTCAGTTTCTATTGAGTACATTTTTAAAAAATTTTAAGTTATATTTTACTGTTTCTTTGAATGCTTAGTGATTTTTTAAATTGAGGTTTGAGTGTTGTGGTTGTCACATCATAGAAACTTTGGATTCTTTTCTTTTCCTTTGTAGACTATTGATTGTTGTTCTATCAGGGAGTTAAATTACTGACTGATAACCTTGATCTTACATAAGCTTGGTTTTCAGTTTTTTAAGAGATGATCTAAGGAAAGCCCAAGGCATTTCCCAAGCCTAACTTGGTTGGACTCAACTTCTAAATTCTAGTTTGGGGAAGATCTTGGGAGGGCTTGGTTTTAGGCTTTGTTGGGACAGGATAGCTCTAGGATAGAATTTATTCCAAATACAGTTTTTTTTTCTTTTAAGGTATGGCCTTTTTGGTTTCTCAGGTAGATTGCCCGGGGAGGTGGACAAAGTCTTTCCCCCCACTAGCTTAGCTGGAATTCTGTCTCTTAACCATCACCAGGGCTTGGGCCAGGGCAAAGCAAGGAAGGTGCTTAGAGCTGACCCATAGGGAGGGGCTCCTTTTCATGGCTCACTCTACACTTGCACTTGCTCCATCTGAAAGTCAGAGCTCCTTTATGTTTTGCGCTCTGTCAGCCTCCTTTGTCAAACCCTTGTCAAACCTCTGTATGTCACCAACTACAGTGCATCACTTCCGGTGTGATGGAAAGAGCATTAGTCCCAGAGAGAAGGAAGGGGGAGGTATAGGTGTTTTACGGAGAAGATAACCCAGGAGCTAACTGTGGGAGGTGAAGGAAGTCATTGTAGAAAAGTGGGAGAACAAAGATTTAGTCTGGAGACAGTGAAAAAAAAATAGTGAAGGTCAGATGTAGGTCTGGGCAAAGCCCTGTGAACAGGATGAAGCTAAATGGCTTAGGGGTGCCTGGGTAGCTCAGTTGGTTAAGCATCTAACTCTTGATTTTGGCTTGGGTCAAGATCTCATCATTCAGTTCATGAGTGTGAGCCTTGCATCAGGCTCTGTGCTGACAGTGTGGAGCCTGCTTGGGATTCCCTCTCTCTGCCCCTCCCCTACCGATTCCCTCACTTTCTCTTTCTCACTCTGTCACTCTCAAAATAAATAAACCTAAAAAAAAAATGGCTTAGAACATGAAGAGTGAACAAAATGGGGTGTCAGGATCTTGCACTTGCTGGGAGCCAGGAAGGTCTGCTGTTAAGCTTTGCATAATCTCATGTTGTGTGTGTACAGCCCAGATATTGGCCAGGGACTTGTGAGGAGTTCATTTATTTGTCTTTTTCCCTCCTACCCGCAACCTCACCCTGCACAGCTTCACCTCCATTCCAGTGCCCTGTTCACGGATTCCAGCTGCTCGGTAGTCCCAAACTCTGACTTCTGCCTCCTCAGCTCAGAGAGCCTTCTGGGCTTTGTTTGGTCTCCAGTTCTCTGTGCCAATTATCATGAAGTTTTCAATAGACAGAATTGTGGTGGGGCTCTCTACAGGACTGCAGAATTTTTCTGCCTGTAGTCCAATGACTGGATATAGTTGCTGCAGATATTTCTTTCATATATATAATACATATGTATATATATTATATATGTAAAACTGTAGTTCTAATTTCACATATTACTTTCCTACACTATAGTTTGTAGGCCCTGGTGGCAGGCCAGCCTGGTATCAGTTATTCTGTCATGGCTGAGAGTGGATGTCGTGTATGTTCCACCTTAATGTTTTTTTAATCCCCAATTGAAGTTTTGTGTGTAGTTGGGTATTGTAGATTGTCTTTTAGGATCATTATGGTTTAAGAGGAGTGTGTTGAAAATATAGTATCAGGCATTTTTGTTAAAAAGCAAGATAGTTTATGACGGAAGTCAGTTGAATAGAACTGTATACATGAAATTTCTCTAAAATAGTTTCCTAATAAATTGCTTTTCTTGTAATTAGGTGTTTATATTGAGAAACAGATAAATGGGGAGTAGATAAGATGGGTAAATAAGCTTTAGAGCAGATGTGTTTCAATCCTTGATGTAGAGCTATCTGGAGAGCTTTAAAAAAAAAAATACTGATGCCATAGTCATACCGCACACTGGTTAAATAAGAATCTTAAATTATATTCTGGGCATCAAAAATTTTTATAGTAGTTTACAAATACTGGCAGATCACCCCAGGTGGTTTTTGTTGCTCAGCAAAGGTCAATAACCTCTACTTTAAATAACATTTGCCAAGCTCGGTTTTAAGTTTCTCTGTAAATTTTTGCAAAGTTCCAAAAGATTTCAGATAACATCCAAATTGCTGGTAAAAATGATACATAAATTCACATGTACCATCAGTTTTCTCAGGGAGCTGGATTCAGAATTACGGTAATCAACCAAGATTTCCTATCCAAATATATTGTTTTCGTGTGGTATATTGTTGGAGAAAAGCAGCTTGTTTATTGAACTTCATTCAGTGTCCATTCAGCTCCTTTGTTTCGTAGGTATTTGAATCCTCACCATATACCAGGTGCCATACTAGGTGTTGACCGTGTACAATAATAAAAAAAATGAGATTGTCCTTGCTGTCGTGTAGCCTCACAGTCTGTATAAGACTTGAGGTTGAATATATGGCTCAGTAGTACACTTTTGCAATTAACATCAATATAATACTCATTCCTTTTGGTTTGGCAGGGAAAAAGTTAATTTTAGGAGTGTCTGGGTGGCGCAGTTGAGTCAGCATCTGAGTTCGGCTCAGGTCATAATTTCACAGTTCGTGAGGTTGAGACTGCATGGCTCTCTCTGCACCCCCCTCACCGCTGCGTGCGTGTGTGCCTTTGCTCTCTTCCTCCCTCTCGCTCCCTCTCTCTCGTGCATGCGCATGCACGAGAAGGTTACTTTTAGTATTATAGTTGTGTGCCTGTCAGACTCCTAGGACTTAGATTCACATACCTGCAGAATGATTATTTATGACTGGAAAGAGAAGAATTGAGTATTGCTAAGAGTTAGCTTAAACGGAAGGAATATTAGGAGAGAAGATATGAGAAAGAAACCTATTCAGAGTAATCAGCTATCCATTTAGCAAAGGGACAGGTAGGTTGAGATGTGTGTTGGTAAAAATGTTAATTGGTAAATAGTTACAAAAGCAAAAATTGCATTAGTCTGTCAGTTTCTTTTGCAGCAGTGCAGACATGCTTCTGATCATTCATGGTTTCATCTATGATTTCTGCATGGCTGGTTCCTATTTTTTTTAAATGTATTTAATTCATTTATTTTTAATTTTTCTTTTTTAATTTGAGAGAGAGAGAGCGAGCAAGCGAGCAGGGGAGAGGGGCAGAGTGGGAGAGAATTTTAAGCAGGCTCCACATTCAGCGAGGAGCCTGATGTGTAGCTCAGTTCCACCACCCTGGGATCATAATCTGAGCCAAAATCAAGAGTCCGATGCTCAAGCGACTGAGCCACTCAGGTACCCTTGGTTGTTGTCTTTGTGATCTCAGTACACATTCTTAAAGAACTCTTTTCTGTGTTCCTATTCTAGAGTATTTTCCCATTCATGTCCTCTCAGTCACAACTCTATATAAATTTTTGTTTCTTCTTATTTAGAATGTAAGGAAAGGAGGAAAAGAACCATATTTTGTCTTATTTACGGTGGCATCCCTACCCTTTGACTACTTCCTGGCAAATTGAAGAATTCAGTGCATATCACTAACAACTGCATACTTTAAAAAAGTTTTAGGTCACAACGCGATATCATATATACAGAGAAGTAGCTAAAAGTACAGTGTAAGGAATATCTTTACAGATCTGGATTTTGGTGTATTTTTTTAATCTAACCACTTGATAAATGAAACTTTAAAAAAAATTTTTTTAATGTTTGTTTATTTTTGAAGGAGAGAGAGAGACAGAGCATGAGTGGGGGAGGGACTGAGAGAAGGGAAGACACAGAATTCGAATCAGGCTCCAGGCTCTGAGCTGTCAGCACAGAGCCCGAAATGGGGCTCGAACCCACAAACAATGAGATCATTCCCCAAGCTGAACTGGATGCTTAAATGACTGAGCCACCCAGGTGTCCCTTCTTTCTTTTTAAAATGTTTACTTATTTTTGAGAGAGAGACAGAGAGCACAAATGGAGGAGGGGCAGCGAGAAAGACAGCTACAGAGAATCCCAAGCAGGCTCCATGCTGTCAATGCAGAGCCTGATGTAGGGCTTGAACTCACAAGTTGTGAGATAATGATCTGAGCATAAACCCAAGAGTCGGTTGCTTACCCACTACCCAGGCACCCTGGAACAGTTAGATATTTCTTTTAGTTCTATGAAAAACATTGCTGAAACACTAGATGGCCTCAAGATTCAAAAGTTTGGGAACCTCTTGGCTATAGTTTATCCATTGTTTTAGTTTTATTATTTTTTTTAAATGTTTGTTCATTTTTGAGAGAGACTGAGTATGAGCAGGAAAGGGGCAAAGAGAGAGGGAGAAAGGGAGACACAGAATCCGAAGCAGTCTCCAGACTCTGAGCTGTCACTACAGAGCCCAGTGCAGGGCTTGAACCCCCAAACTGTGAGATCATGACCTGAGCTGAAGTCGATGCTTATCCAACTGAGCCACCCACATGCCCATTTTTAAAAATATTTTTAAGCAATCTATACAGTTATCATGGGGCTTGAACTCACAACCCCCAGGTGAAGAGTCACACACTCTCTGGACTGAACCAGCCAGGGACCACTCTGTTGCCAAATATTCTTAATTATATATAGTATCTTAGAGATATCCCACTTCTTTGCCTGTTTTGTCTGTTACTTTTTTCCTTCTTGGTTCTAATACCTCCCATCTATATTCATTTCCCTTTCCTTAAGGTTATTGCTTTTAGAATCTTCTTTAGTAAGTCTAGTGTTGCAGTTTGTCTAAAAGTATCTTTGTTCTCACTTTTGGAAGTTTTTTTGCTGTGTATAGCATTTTATGTATAAGGTTGTCAGTTAATTTTTGTTGTTAGCATGTTGGTTGTATAAGCACATTGCTTACTTGTTCTTTTTGTTAAGTAAACTTCGTTTTTCTTTTGAAGGCAACCAGTCTTCATTTTCTGACTGCTTTTTTTTTTTTTAACTTTTTTTAATGTTTACTTATTTTTGAGAGAGAGATAGAGCACGTGTAGGGGAGAGAGAGAGAGAGAGAGAGAGAGAGAGAGAGGGAGACACAGAATCTGAAGCAGGCTCCAGGCTCTGAGCTGTCAGCACAGAGCCCGACGTGGGGCCCAAACCCACGAATCGTGAGATCATGACCTGAGCCAAAGTCAGACACTCAACCGACTGTGTCATCCAGGCACCCCTTCTGACTGCTCTTTAAAACTACCTCATTTAGTTTGGTTTTCTCAATCTTTGGATTATGTCTTTCGTCAGTAATCTCTCCAAGTACTGCATCTGTTGCATTCTTGTCTTTCCTTCTGGAACGTCAGTTAGATGTATATTAGACCTTCAATCATTATTTGTGTCTCTTATATATTTCTCTCTCTCTCTCTTTTTTTTTGGTTTCAAAATGCAAGATAGGCATTTTCTTCTGAACAACCTCAGTTAACAAATATTCTTTTTAGCCATATTAAACTTCCATTAAGTCATATCCATTGCATTTAAAAATGTTAAAATCTGTCAGCCAAACACCATCCCTCTTAATACCTTTTTATTTTGAGATGTGAAATTATAGATTCCCAGGGTGTTATCAAAAACAGTATACAGCACCTTTGTATTCTTTCTTCACCTTTTTAAATAGTTCCCCGACCATTTGCTAGCTTGTTTCGTTCTTTAAATTTAGTAAACATAAATATTTTGCTTCTATTAGTCTTTTCTTCCTCTTTGATTTTCTGTTGATTTTTACTCATTTCTTATATATATATATGCGTATATATATGTGCATATATATATATATAAAATGGCTATTGTAAAGTATGAACTTCTCGTTTACCTTGAAGAATTACTTATGCAGATTCTTTGTCTAGAATTATGATGTTTTCCTCATTAAAGGATTGAATTGCCTTTTGCTAGTGCCTAGAAGCACTACCAGTTGGGGCCATTACATTTCCGGAACATTGTTTTGGACTACCAGATGATGTGCACTTTGTCTAAAAATCAACGTATGTGGCGTTTTGTGGCTTCTGCTTGTAAGGGGTTTCCCTTCTGTCTTCCACACCATTATTGTAACTTTTTTTTAGTACCTTAGAAGTGTTTACTCTTTTTACATCATTACACTGAGGTCATAGTTCTTCTGTGGTGGTATAGCTGTACACATGGGAAAGCATCATCACATCAGAATAGTGAGTGTCTTTGTCGTCCCTAAAAGTCTCACCTTTGTTGAAAGGTAATTTTGTTGGATAACGAATTCTATAGCTGACGGTTTTCTTTCAGTAATTTAAAGATACTGCTCATACTTGTCACTTGCACTGGTTCCATCCAGAAGTCTGTTGTTTTTATTCATCTGTGTATAATGTATCTTTTTTGTTTGTTTGTTTCCTTCCAGCCACTTTTAAGACTATTGATTGGCTTTAAGCAGTTTGGAAACAATACACGTTTAGAGTAATTTTCTTAATGTTTCTTGTGCTTGGAGGATGTTGAAGTTCTTAGGTCTGTAGGATTATATTTTTTTTTATCAAATTTGGAAAAGTTTACACCATTATTATAATTTCTTCCAATATTTTTTCCTCTTTCCTCTCCCTTCCCATTTGGGGATGCCAGTTATGCATATATTAGACTTATTACAGTTGTCCCCACTATTCTTCTGCTTCTCCCACCCCCATTTTTTTCTCTGTTTGATTCTGAATGGGATTAACAGTAGATTAGACATTATAGAAGAAAAGATTCATGAATTTGAAGACAGCATTAGAGAGTAATAGCCTGTCGTACTACTGAAGTCTTACATAACTTCAATATCAGCTAGTGTCACTGTGTGCCCTTTGAGATTTAATTATAGATGGCTTTTTTCCCTGTTCTGTTTATGTGAGAATCTTCCCCAAGCTTTCTTGAAATTTCCACCCTTTTAGGTTCTCATAGTGCTCAGAGTCCTTACTGTCTGCAATTCTTCCTGAAATCTTAGGGCTTATTACCATTTTCCTTTCATACAGAGCCTTAAGTAAGGAACATAGTCTCATTTTAAATTTTTCTTTTTTTTTTTTTTTTTAAATTTATTTTGAGAGACAGAGACCGTGCGAGCAGGGGAGAGTCAGAGAGTGAGGGAGATAGAGAATCTGAAGCAGGCTCCAGGCTCTGAGCTAGCTGTCAGCACAGAGCCCGACGCGGGAATCGAACCCCTGAACCATGAGATCATGACCTGAGCTGAAGCTGGAAGCTTACCAACTGAGCCACCCAGACGCCCCTAAAATTTTCTTAAAAACATGAGGTCTTTATGTGCAAAGTAGGCTTTTTGTTGTAGAAGGATTGAGGTTTTACATTGTTATAATGCAAATCATTTAAAATTACTGTTAAAAACATCAGTGACAACTAATTTTAAGCCCTTACTGTGCTTCAGTAAATAAAGCACTATGTTTATTAAGTGCTTTGTGTATTTTGATCAGTTTAATTTTTAGAACAGTCCTGTAAAATAAATATTATTATTGTACATTTGCCTAAAGATTACACGAGAGAATCCATGTAAGATACTTATTAGCACAAGTGCCTGAAAACATAAGTTCTCAGCTGCTGTTGCTATCTGTACATTGATAGATGCTTAGATAATATGATGTTTGGGGCTTCTTTCAAAGTCATCTTGAGGATAGAGTGGGTGGGGATATTAACAAAATTGGCTATAAATAGATTCTTCTAAAATATTTTATTTTTATTTAAAATTTTTAATAGTTTATTGTCAAGGTGGTTTCCATATAACACCCAGTTCTCTTCCCCACAAGTGCCCTCCTCCATGACCATCACCCCCTTCCCCTTTCCTCCTCCCTCTTCAGCCCTCAGTTTGTTTTCAGTATTTAGGAGTCTCTCATGATTTGCCTTCCTCCCTCTCCCTTTCCCCCCCCTTCCCTTCCCCATGGTCCTCAGTTAAGTTTCTCTTGTTAGACCTATTAGTGAAAACATATGGTATCTGTCCTTCTCTCCCTGACTTATTTCACTTAGCATGACACCCTCGAGGTCCATCCACGTTGCCATGAATGGCCAGATTTCATTCTTTCTCATTGCCATATAGTATTCCATTGTATAGATAAACCACATCTTCTTGATCCATTCGTCAGTTGATGGACATTTAGGCTCTTTCCATGATTTGGCTATTGTTGGAAGTGCTGCTGTGAACATTAGGGTACATGTGCCCCTATGCATCAGCACTTCTGTATCCCTTTGGTGAATCCCTAGCAGTGCTGTTGCTGGGTCACAGGGGAATTCTGTTGTTAATTTTTTGAGGAACCTCCACACTGTTTTCCAGAGCAGCTGCACCAGTTTACATTCCCACCAACAGTGTAGGAGGGTGCCCGTCTCTCCACACTCTCGCCAGCATCTATAGTCTCCTGATTTGTTCATTTTAGCCACTCTGACTGGCGTGAGGTGGTATCTCAGTGTGGTTTTGATTTGTATTTCCCTGATGATGAGTGATGCTGAGCATCGTTTCATGTGTCTGTTGGCCGTTTGGATGTCCTCTTTGAAGAAGTGTCTATTCATGTCTTCTGCCCATTTCTTCACTGGATTATTTGTTTTTCAGGTGTGGAGTTTGGTGAGTTCCTTGTAGATTTTGGATACTAGCCCTTTCTCTCATAGGTCATTTGCAACTATCTTTTCCCATTCCATTCGTAGCCTATTAGTTTTCTTGATTGTTTCCTTTGCAGTGCAAAAGCTTTTTGTCTTGATGAGGTCCCAATAGTTCATTTTTGCTTTTAATTCCCTTGCCTTTGGGGATGTGTCAGATAGGAAATTGCTGTGGTTGAAGTCAAGGAGACGGTTTCCTGCTTTCTTCTCTAGGGTTCTGATGGTGTCCTGTCTCACATTCAGGTCCTTTATCCATTTTGAGTTTATTTTCACATATGGTGTAAGAAAGTGGTCTAGTTTCATTCTTATGCAGGTTGCTGTCCAATTCTCCCAGCACCACCTGTTTTTTTTCCCCCGTTGGATACTCTTTCGTGCTTTGCCAAAGATTAATTGGTTATAAATTTGTGGGTCCAGTTCTGGGTTCTCTATTCCATTGGCCTATGTGTCTGTTTTTGTGCCAGTACCATACTGTCTTGATGATGACAGCTTTGTAGTAGAGGCTAAAGTCTGGGATTGTGATGCCTCCCGTTTTGGTTTTCTTCTTCAATATTACTTTGGCTGTTCGGGGTCTTTTGTGGTTCCATACGAATTTTAGGATAGTTTGTTCTAGCTTTGAGAAGAATGCTGGTGCAACTTTGATTGGGATTGCGTTGAATGTATGGATTGCTTTGGGTAATAATGACATTTTAACAGTGTTTATTCTTTTCGATTCATGAGCAGGGAATGTTTTTCCATTTCTTTGTCTTGTCTTCAATTTCCTTCATAAGTTTTCTATAGTTTTCATCATACAGGTCTTTTATATCTTTGGTTAGGTTTATTCCTAGATATTTTATGGTTTTTGGTATAATTGGGAATGGGATCAGTTTCTTAATTTCTCTTTCTGTTACTTCATTATTGGTATATAAAAATGCAACTGATTTCTGTATGAAATCAACTTTGCTGAATTCATGGATCAGTTCTAGAAGGTTTCTGGTGGAGTCTGTTGGGTTTTCCATGTAGAATACCATGTCATTTGCAAAAAGTGAAAGTTTGGCTTCATCTTTGCCAGTTCTGATGTCTTTTATTTCCTTCTGTTGACTTGACTGCTGATGCTAGGACTTCCAGCACTATGTTAAACAACAGTGGTGAGAGTGGACACCCCTGTCGTGTTCCTGATCTCTGGGGGAAAGCTCTCAGTTTTTCCCCATTGAGGATGATATTAGCTGTGAGCTTTTCACATATGGCTTTTATGATGTTTAAGTACGTTCCTTCTATCCCAACTTACTCAAGGGTTTTTATTAAGAAAGGATGCTGTATTTTGTCAAATGCTTTTTCTGCATCTATCCACAGTATCATATGTGTTTTCTTCCTTTTGTTAACACGATGTATCACATTGATGGATTTGTGAATATTGATCCATCCATGTAACCCAGGAATGAGTCCCACTTGATCATGGTGGATAATTCTTTTTCTATGTTGTTGAATTTGATTTGCTAGTATCTTGTTGAGTATTTTTGCATCTCTAGTCATTAAGGATATTGGTCTTTAGTTCTCTTTTTTTGTTGGGTCTCTGTCTGGTTTGGGAATCAAAGTGATGCTGGCTTTGTAGAATGAATCTGGAAGTTTTCCTTCTATTTCAAATTTTTGGAATAGCTTGAGAAGAATGGGTATTAACTCTGCTTTAAATGTCTGGTCGAATTCCCCAGGGAAGCCATCTCGCCCCAGGCTCTTATTCGTTGGGAGATTTTTGATAACTGATTTGATTTCTTCACTAGTTATGGGTCTGTTCAGGTTTTCTATCTCTTCCTGTTTGAATTTTGGTAGTGCATGTGTGTTTAGGAATTTGTCCATTTTTTCCTACGTTGTCCAGTTTGTTGGCATATAATTTTTCATAGTATTTCGTGATGATTGCTTGTATTTCTGAGGGATTGGTTGTAATAGATCCATTTTCATTCATGATTTTGTCTATTTGGGTGTTCTCTCTTTTCTTTCTGAGGAGCCTGGCTAGAGGTTTATCAATTTTGTTTATTTTTTCAAAATACCAGCTCGTGGTTTCATTGGTCTGTTCTACTGTTTTTTGTTTTGTTTTGTTTTGATTCTATATTGTTTGTTTCTGCCCTGATCTTTACTATTTCTTTTCTTCTGCCAGGTTTGGGGTGCTATTGCTGATCCCTTTCTAGTTCCTTTAGGTACTCTGTCAGATTTTAAATTTGCGCTTTTTCTGGTTTCTTGAGACAGGCCTGGATTGCAATGTACTTTCCTCTTAGGACTGTCTTTGCTGCATCCAAGAGAGTTTGGATTGTTGTATTTTCATTTTTATTTGTTTCCATATATTTTTAAATGTCTTCTCTAATTGCCTGATTGGCCCAGTCATTCTTTAATAGGGTGGTTTCTAACCTTTATGTTTTTGGAAGTTTTCCAGATGTTTTTCTGTGATTGATTTCAAGTTTCATAGCACTGTCATCTAAAAGTGTGCATGGTATGATCTCAATTTTTTTATATTTATGGAGGGCTGCTTTACAACCCAGTATGTGATCTATCTTGAAGAATATGCCCTACGCACTCAAGAAGAAAGTGAATTCCCTAGCCTCAGGATGTAGAGTTCTAAATATATCTATCAAATCCATCTGGCCCAATGTGTCATTCAGGTCCATTGTTTCTTCATTGATTTTCTTTCTAGTTGATCTGTCCATTGCTGTAAGTGAAGTATTAAAACCCCCTGCAATTAGAACATTCTTATCAATAAGATTGTTTCGGTTTGTGATTGTTTTATGTATTTGGGTGCTGCCAAATTTGGTGCATAGATGTTTATAATTGTTAGCTCTTCCTAATGGAGAGACCCTGTAATTATTATATAATGCCCTTCTTCATCCTTTTGTTACTGTCTTTACTTCCAAGTCCAGTTTGTCTGAAATAAGTATGGCTACTTTGGCTGCCTTTTGACTTCCAGTTGCGTGATGATATTTCTCCATCTGACACTTTGAATCTGAAGGTGTCTTCAGGTCTAAAATGAGTCTTTGTAGACAGCAAATAGATAGGTTTTGTTTTTTTATCCATTCTGCTACCCTGTGTTGTTTGATTTGGAGCCTTTAGTCCATTTACATTCACTGTTATTATTGAAAAATATGGGTTTAGATTCATTGTGTCCTCTGTAGCGTTCATGCTTGTAGTGGTGTTTGTGGTACCTTGTATTCCTTGTAACATTTCCCTCATAGAGTCCCTCTTAGGATTTCTTGCAGGGCTTGTTTAGTGGTGATGAATTCTCTCAGTTTTTGTTTATTTGGGAAAACCTTTATCTCTCCTATTCTGAATGACAAGCTTGTTGGGTAAAGGATTCTTGGCTGCATATTTTTTCTGTTCATCACATTGAAGATTTCCTGCCATTCCTTTCTGGCCTGCCAAGTTTCAGGAGATAGGTCTGATAGGTTTCCCTTTGTATGTTAGGGCCCTTTTATCCCTAGCTGCTTTCAGAATTCTCTCCTTCTCCTTGTATTTTCCAGTTTCACTATGATCTGTCATGCTGAAGGTCGATTCAAGTTATGTCTGAGGGGAGATCTCTGTGCCTCTTGGATTTCAATGTCTATTTCCTTCCCCAGATTGGGGAAGTTCTCAACTATAACTTAATCATGCACCTCTTCAGGACCTTTTCCTCTTTCTTCTTCTTCAGGAATTCCTATGATGTAGGTATTGTTCCACTTGATTGTATCACTCCATTCTTAAATTCTCCTTTTGTGCTCCTGGATCAAGTTCTCTTTTTCCTGGCTTCCTCTTTTTCTATAATAGTGTCTTCTAATTCACCTATTCTCCTCTCTGCCACTTCAGTCTGTGCAGTGCCAGCCTCCATTTTACTTACTTCATTTATAGCATTTTTTTAAAACTCATCACGGCTATTTTTAAGGTCACTTGTCTTTGAATTGGTAGCTTCTCTTTTGTCTTTCATGCTTTGTTCAAGCCCAGCAATTAATTTTATGACAATTGTCCTAAATTCCTGCTTTGTTATGTTGCTTATATCAGTTTTGAGCAGTTCTGTAGCTGTTACTTTTTCTCGAATTTCTTTAGAGGAGAGTTTTTCTGTTTATCATTGAGACAGAAATAGACCATGAGCAGGGGAGGGGCAGTGAGAGGGAGACACAGAATCTGAAGCAGGCTCGAGGCTCTGAGCTGTCAGCACAGAGCCTGACGCAGGACTCAAACCCACAAACTATGAGATCATGACCTGAGCCTAAGTCGGATACTTAACTGACTGAGCCACCCAGGCGCCCCTCTTGTCAGTTTTAAAAGCTTGTTATGCACTCTGCACCTGTGAGTATTGCTATATTAAAGGAGGCTCATTGACTGTTCAGTGCCTGTCCATTCAGGAAGTGTTCTTTTAATGGTGTCTCTTTGTCTCTTTTGTGACTTTGGTTATTTTATTTACCTACTCAGTGATATTTGGGTCTCTCCACCATCTGTACTTTGGCTTGTTTCTTGAGGTAGCCCTCTGAGGCTGCCTTCTTTGTGGATTCTGTGTCTTTTCCTCTGTGTCACTTTCCTCAGAGTATTGTGGCTTCAGTCCTTCTTAGTTTGATAGATGTGGGCGGGCAAAAATTAGGGAGTTCCGTACTTCTCTGCCATCTTGCGCCCCCCCCCCATATTTAAAAAATATATTTATTTTCGGGAGAGCAAGAGCCCACATTGGGGAGGGACTATGGACCTTACTTTAACTAGAGCCATGTAAACTCCCAAATCATCACAGGTGCTGATTTCTCCAACAGAGTCCATTGTCCCCGGTGGTTTGTACAGCTAATGCTAGCTGGTATTGTGTTCTGATACCTTATCTGAGTTACTGTCATAGAGTTATAGCTGATCCGTCCTGTTCTTTCTTTTCAGATTACCTTTTATATCTCTGTCTGATGAATTTCCTAGAACATAAATCTGATTATTACATCTTGGTTAGAAATTTTCAAGGGTTTCCCATTACTGAGAAGATAGAATCCAAATATTACTGTATTCCCAGCCCTACACAGTCTGAATCTGGATTTTATTAACTGTTATCTCCTATTCTGACCTTTGCATGGTTTTCATTGGCTGAATTGAAGTCTTTGTAGTTCCCCAAATATGCTTCTGTATTTATCAGAGGTATTATTTTGACTTCTCTGTGAAGCTTTATTTGGTATCAAAGCTGACTTAAGCACAATGTTCTTGTTGCAGTCTGTATATATTTCTGTTATAGCTCTTATGACAGTATGGTGTCATTTCATATGTGTGCCTTTTTATTACAAGAATATAAGAATAATGGCTTTATTTTTTTACTCAGGTATCCCTAACGTATAGAAGAATCCCAGAAATATTTGTTGACCTAATGAGCAATTTACACAAAGGAAATAAAACTAGCAAAGAAAACCATTCTACCTTCCTAGTGACCAAAGAACTATAGTCTTTTCTATTGAATGCAAATTTTCACTATAATTATATTAAGAAATATTAACATACCACTCACATTAACAAAATTATATTAAAACTGGTATTGGTGATTTTTCAGTGATATAACTCTTTTGGAAATTTTTGACTATATAGTATGGGGAGCTGAAAAATTATTTTAAGTGATTATTGTAAAGACAAGATAAAAATCAGATGTAAAATCGCACATGCATTATGATTACACTAATATTTGATTTTTCATTAAAAATTTTTTTAAATGTTTATTTTTGAGAAAAAGACCGTGTGAGTGGGGGTTGGGCACAGATAGAGAGTGACACAGAATATGAAACAGAGGGCTCATGAGGGCCCGAACTCTTGATCCATAAGGTCATGAGATCATGACCTGAGCCAAAGTCAGAACCCAGAGGCTGCCTCATATTGTGTCTCCCTCTATCTCTGCTCCTCCCATGTTTATGCTCAAGTCTCTTGCTCTCTCACTCTCTCAAAAGTAAACATTAAAAAATAACAATAAAAAATAAAATGTATAATAAAAAGACTAAGAAATACAATGGTGATAGTCGTGGTTTTATGATGTTAAAACTATGGGTAGTTTTCCTACTTTTGAGAGTATTTTCTGTAATGTTATATATTTTATGGTTTAAAATGTATACAGACTTCTCTAATATTTGGGTTTTTTTTTTTTAAATGTGATTCTGAATCAAAATTTTAATGTAACAGTGCTTGAACAGGTTTTAAGTAAATTTTTCTTAACAATAGCTTCTTCAGCTTGGGTTGGAAGGGAAAGGATTGGTAGTTAAAAGTTGCTCATGAGGTAAGGTGGGTGAAGCCAACATAGAATGAAGATAATTTATGTATGGTCTCAAGAATGAGTCATATAGCAATTCTTCATTTTAAGAATTTCAGTAGTAAATATTCTTTACTTTAGATGTGTTTTTTTGTTTGTTTGTTTTTGTTTTAAGGTATCAATTTCTTGAAGAAGCTTTTCAAAACCAGAAAGGTGCAATTGAGAATCTACTGGCTAAGCTTCTTGAGAAGAAGAATTATGTTCATTTTGCAGCTACTCAGGTGCAGAACAGGTAAATGTGTTGCCTTAAAACCATAATTTCATTTTAAAAATTATTATACACACTAGGCCCAGTTTAAATTTGTTTTCTGTCTGTATTAAGCGTATATAGAAAACATATTTTTGGAAGGGTAAATATATGTATAAGTTTGAGTTTGGATTATGATATTTGTTAATTAAAAATTAATTCACCAAAATTTTGAATACTCTTAAGCTACATCTTTAACTATTTTATAGTTAGTAAAACTCTATTCTTTGTAAAGCCTTAGTTAATGGCGAAAAAAGCAGTTAATATGTAGCACTGAGTTAGAAAACTTTAACTGTGTGGAAGACACAGTCTAGAAGAGAGAGTATGGAGAATGCCTCCTATAAAACCACCATTTTCACAGACACTACTCTCAGTATTCTTACTATAAGACATAGGGATAGCACAGTTTGTGCTACATAGCAAACCCTTACAGTTTGGCTGTTGCTGTTATTTTTATCAGTAATACCATCAGCATTTAAAGATTCTATTCAGGTTCATTTCTAAATAAACTCAATTTATTGATAAGGCAAGTTGGAATAAGTTCCATTAAGTGAGTACATTAACAAGGTGAGGATTCTTGGTATAGAAAAATGGACACTTGAACTGGCATAATTAAAATCTGTATATTCCTAGAGGTATGAATAGGATTAATGAGTAATTTTCAGTTTCAGAAATACTGAGACTTTGAGGTACTTCTAGAATGTTAAAATTAATTTATTTAAAATGGCAATAGATATTCAAAAATATTAAATAGATGTATAAATGAATAGCACATTATACATTAGACTGTAAGGTGGCAGAACTTTCATCTTAAGAAGTGATACCAAAAGGAAATGCTACTTCCAAGGTTGTAGATAATATGTAACAATATAGTTGACTCTTGAAAAACATGGGTTTGAACTGTGTGGGTCCACTTACGTGTAGATTTTCCCCCCCCGATAAATATAACATTGTCCTTTCTCTAGCTGGCTTTATTTATTGTAAGAACACAGTGTATAATACATATAACATATGCTATGGGTTAATCAGCTGTTTGTGTTATCAGTAAGGCTTCTGGTCAACAGGCTATTAGCTAAGCTTTTGGGGAGTCAAAAGTTATACGTGGATTTTTGACTATGTGTGGGTAGGTGCTCCCACTTTGCTCAAGGGTGAACTGTATATACTTTATACACACTAATCATGGATGGTTAATTCTTATGAAAACATTAGGATGTTTTAGTAACACTGCTGATATGTTAAGGGGGATATTGGAGAGGATAGCTAGCAGTCTTGTAAATCACAGATGGGAAGTTGATTCATATGGCCTTCCCTTAGTTTTGTATCTATATTTTATAGATATGTTTCTTAATCTGTGTATAGAGGAGATAGAATAAGAAGTTTGTATTATGAAATTGCAAAGTGTTGGAGAAATTAATCTCATCTCGAAAAAGATTTTTTTAAGTATTGAAATCTCCAATTATTCTTGCCCTTTAGACACATAATGACCTATATCTCCATTTTTTAATGTACATTGATTTCTTTCTCCACAGTTAAACATATAGCAGACATGCTTAAACGAAAGAGAGTCTGACAGTGACTAACTGTTCACTGCTTTTAGCATGCTTAATGATTTCACTGTTTGGCTGAATCATTTTAAGTTGGAATCCTACATTATCATTAGTAATCAGCATTCTTATTTTAAAAACGATGTCTTCCAATCACTTTTAATAAGGATAAAATTGAATAAAATTTTCAAATAAGTGCCCCAACAAGCACTGATGTATAGACAAAGGAGGGAAAATTATATTATTATTACTCAAATTGGAAAAGCCAAGTTAGAGGTTGGAAGTGTAGATAATTGTTTGTAAACAAGTTACAATGTATAAAAGTTGAAGGCCACTTTTTTTGGTTGTTTAACATTTTATATATTTATATCAGTGGGATTCTTCCCCACCCATGAAATAGATATCAGCTATTTCATTTTTGCACCTGAAACACCTAACTCTTTTAAAAATGAATTGAAAATGTTTTATGCCCTTAATTCTATACTCTAAGAAAACTATTTTGAGAAGAACATGTGGAAGGAGGGGGCACATTTGAAGTGGTTAAGTTGTAAGTGAAAATAAAGGCTTCTAAGCTTAATTTTTATTGTTTCAGTAATTAGTGTTTGCAACATTGTTCTTTTGCACATTGTTTTAAAAACATTAAGTAGACCCAATGTGCCAGATTCAACACTAAACAGCAGTTGTTGATGTCAGATGTTTATGTATCGTATTCATGTCACAGGAACTAAAGGAGATTACCAGCTAGATTAATAAAATAGCCTTTATGAATTTAATTTAAATTACTAAATATTTAATCCATTCTTTGTATAAATAACTTGTTTAGACCAAACCGAGTGCTCAGGTCTACTGAAACATAAGTTGTACATTTTGACAAGGTTTTAATTTTAATTACTTGTTTAAGTGCCCAGTTGGATGAATTTCTTTAACAGTTGATGATTCAGAGACATAGGGTAAGTTGATAACCTAATGATGCATTTCTCTTATTCAGGATAAAAGAAGTAAATGAGACTAACAAACGAGTAGAACAGGAAATTAAAGTGGCCATTTTCACCCTTATCAATGAAATTAATAAGAAAGGAAAATCTCTCTTACAGCAGCTAGAGGTACGGTTCAAAGCCAAAAAAAACAACTGCTTCTCTTGCTCTTTAGCTGTTTTTAATGTTTATTGAAAGGTCTTTTAGATTGGTTGGGGGGGGGGTGGGTATGGAAGTAAAGAAAATTAAAAACATTTTTATTCCATTTTCTCTTGGAATATACAGCTTTATTGTGTTAGTTAATTTGCAGCCCAATTTAATAATACTGATTTTAGTGGTATAAATTAGGAGATAGTGTTGTCCTCTTAGGAATTAAAGAATTATTACTAAAATGTGATATAAACAAAGCAAGATGAGCTGCTACTTCCCCCTCATCCCGCAGTATAGGCCTCAGTTAACTCAGTTCATACTGGGGTCTGCTTGAGTCATTTTGTGTTTTATTTTAAAAACATTCCATAGTTTTGCTAAAATGCTCATTTTGAAATTTATAAATTTTAAACTTGTTGCGTATTTTAAGACTAATACGCACATATAAGTTTCCAGATAAGAATCCAGTCAATTTGTGAAACCCAAATTAAGTTTTAAACAAAGAGTCATCTCTACTGACCACAGTTCATCGGTTCTCAAAATTAGGTACTCTTTAGTAGGTTCCGGTGATAGGGGGTTGTGTTTTCTGCACCATTGGTAGCAATTTAAGCTATGAACCTGATTTTAACTTCTATTACTAGTAACCTCAAAAATTTTCACCCATTATTTTTTTTGTTCCCTTCCCTCATAGATTATTGTAGAAAATACTAGACACATAGTTCCATACATACAAATAAAAGAAATTATGTTGGCAGTGTTATTTCTGACTTTCTGTCTTTTGAAATACATCTTTTTATTGAGACACAATTGGGAGATTAAAAGTACTCTCACACATACCATTGAAGTTGGAGGTCTCTTTCCTGTTGTACTTCAGCTGACACATTTAACTCTAATAGTTTTTTGTTTTCAGAAAGACTGTGTAAGTGGAGAACACTGAGCAGCAACTGTTTTTGATAACCTTTTAACTTGTTGCAAATACATTGTAACTATAGGTCGAAAATAATGTTCTTAAACCATTTCAAGAACTTTTGAATGAAAAGATGCCTCTTAATGCTAAAATATACAAAAATACTGAATCATAAATCTGCCACATACTCCTAACATGCCAAATTTAAGGAATAGATTTTTCTAGTATGATATGTTCTTAAACTTTGTAAAACACAGGTTTTCCAATGCCTTGTAGAAGGGATGATTTCCAGGAACTTGTGAATCAGGCTTCTAACAGTTGAATACTTTTATCCATTGTTTTACATTATAAAATGGGCAACTTGTTTTCTTAGGAAAAAATTGTCCAATATTCAAGTTAAGGCATTCAAGAAACACTTAAGTACGAAGTAGATAGTTTGTTTGGCATCCTAAATGTCAGAGTATGTTGGGTATCACTGGTCCCTCCTGGGAAGTTTAGTTGTCAAGTAGTTTATTTTCCCCAGATTGGTCCTTCAATTCTTACTTACTCTCTTGATCTTTATGAACTTTTGTTATTTCAGAAGGTTCCTTAACTCTACTCTTAGAGCTTTTGAATTTACCTTCCTCATTTTGTCTTTTAAAAGTACTTGAAGGAAGAGATTTTAACTTTAAGCTTCATGCTATACCAGTAGGTGGCACTGGTAACACAAAATTTTCTTTGACCAAAAAGTGTAGAGTTGATTATATCAAATTTCTAAAGGTCAGCTCATTATGCAACAGAATCTGTATATTGGATTAGCCTGATAGATGCTATTTTTATTTACTTATTTTTAAGTTTGCTTATATTAAAAGAGAGGGAGAGAGAGAGAACCCCAGGCTGGCTCTGGGATGTCAGCTTGGAGCCTGATGCAGGACTCAAATTCATGAACCATGAGATCATGACCTGAGCTGAAGCCAGAGGTCAGACGCTTAACTGACTGAGCCACCCAGGTGCCCCTAGATACTATTTTTAATAAAGACATTTTATCTTCTAAAGGGAAAAGAGAGACATCAGCTAACACTAATTTTTATATGTAGAATGTCCCTTTGTTAGCTTTGAGACCTAAGTAAAAGTGGAACTAACACCTTTGTTAGTGACTTTTCTTTTAATCAGAGGCTCATTACATAATGAGGTGCTTGCTATCTTAATTCCGATTTTAAAAAGTAACGTAGGTATTGTGTTCATTTGCAATAGAAATGATGAGTTGGATTTTTCATAAAGAAGTCTTCACTGAACTCTTGTTCTGTTTCAGAATGTTACAAAGGAAAGACAGATGAAGTTATTACAGCAGCAGAATGACATCACAGGCCTTTCCCGGCAGGTGAAGCATGTAATGAACTTCACAAACTGGGCAATCGCGAGTGGCAGCAGCACAGCTCTGCTGTACAGCAAGCGACTGGTGAGACACGTACTGTACTTACAAACAGGTCTTTACATTGGGTTTATACAGACACGTGCACTCAGTGCACTGTACTTGTTTCAAGTCTAGATTTGGTATTTTTGCAGTGTAACCACCACTGCAGTAAGAAAATTTCCGTTACCCACATAAGTTTCCCTGTTCCCCTCCACTCCTGACCCTAGGCAACCATTAGTCTCATTTCTCTTATTTTCCAGAATTTCATGTAAATGGATTCCTACAGTATTTACTGTCCTGAGGATACCTAATATCGTAAAGCAATTATAATTCATCATTTCTGCCAGAAATGGGCACTTGATTGCTAACATAGGTAGTCTTTTAAACACAGCTGTTTTATCTAAGATTGACCTTGTGGGGCTACACGAGCTTTTTATCATGTGTGTTTTCTTAAGTATACTTAATTTTTAAGACTAATGGAAATTTTTTCCCTTCAAGATTACTTTCCAGTTGCGCCATATTTTGAAAGCACGATGTGACCCTGTGCCTGCTGCTAACGGAGCAATTCGTTTCCATTGTGATCCCACCTTCTGGGCAAAGAATGTCGTCAATTTAGGTGAGAAATCATCCATTTTTTCAATATAACTGGGAACACTGAATTAAGAGGAGAAAGCATTTAAAACAAATTTTAGATGCTTAAAACTTTAACATGTAAACTTTTTGGAAAATACGTTCCTCATTGGAAACTCACTTGAGCTGTGTTCATGGCATTTTTAAGAATGTTGAGGGTATTCTGTGTGTTGATTTTAAAAATGTGTATCATTGCTAACTTTTCCCCCACATATTTTAAAATTGGTAATGATTGTTTTATCTCAACACCGTAGCACCTGGGCCTTCATTCTCTGGAAGAATTTATTAGACGCCCTAATAGTTTGTGTATTAATTGCACCAAATTGTCTACTGGAGGACACCTCCAGGATTCTGATGTGTGTGGAAGTCATATTGAGGAATGTTTGACAGATGAGAGTAGCTCTTTTCCACACAGAAGGGAAATGGACTTCACTTTAGTCCACAGTGTGGACTGACCCAAAACTTCCCAACAGTTAGAACTGTCTGCAGATTGAGTAAACTCGCTTTCAAAGTGGTCGAGTTCTCAACCACTAGAAGCTGCAAATGCAGAGGTAGATGGATTTCTGTAAAAATGTAATGTTTGTGTATATTAAAATGTGGCTATAGCTTAGATAAGGCATCAGCAAACTGTTTTGTATGGCATGGGTAGCTAAGTTTTTGTTCTTTTTACATTTTAAAGGTTTGTAAAAATAAATGAAAATAAAAGAATATATGGCAGATATTATGTGGTCTGCAAAGTCCAAACTGTCTGACCCACTAAAGGAAAGGTTTGCCAACTCTGCCTTTTATCAAACCTTCCTAAAATTTGCTATCTATTCCCAGAAAACAATGGGTTCTCTGAGAACCAAGGAAAATTGCCATTTCTAGGGACATAAGTGGTTAAAACGTTCCGTGTTTCCACAGAAGACACTTTTGTAGCAATGTAGCACTCTGCCCTGAACATTTTGGCAATTCAAAGGAAGGTGGACTTGGCATTAACAAGCTTAGATCTCCTTGAATCTTGTCCAGGAGAATTGATTTTGATCGACTAGATGCTCCTCCTCCAGTAATATCTCTTTCAGATCTTTAATTTTCTGTACATTTGTATAAATAAACAATAATGCATAATACATTATTCTGAATACTCAGAAGTCACTTGACTTTAGACTGTGTTTCTGGTCTTCATCATCTTTAAACCTTACCTCCCACCTCCGCTGTACTGTCAGAAGCTCTGAGTGCTGATAGTTGTCAAAGGGAAGAGGAAAAGATAATGACAATTCAGAGTGGATGATTTCATTGCTTACGTGCACATTATTCTCATTTTTTAAATCCTTCAGGTAATCTAGTAATTGAGAGTAAACCAGCTCCTGGTTATACTCCTAATGTTGTAGTTGGGCAAGTTCCTCCAGGGACAAACCACATTAGTAAAACCCCTGGACAGATTAACCTAGCACAGCTTCGGCTCCAGCACATGCAACAGCAAGTGTACGCACAGAAGCACCAGCAGTTGCAGCAGATGAGGATGCAGCAGCCGCCCGCGCCTGCACCGACGACACCGACGCCGACGCCGCCGCACCCGAGGCAAGCCGCCCCACAGCTGCTGCAGCAGCAGGTGAGCCTCCCGCGCCACGCGATCGGCATAGGCTCTGAAGCCTCCTCGTGGGATGAGCGCAGGGACAGGGCTCAGAGGTCACAGTTTAAACATTTGCTCTGGGTTTGGTAGAGGTTTGGGGGAGATGTGAGAGAGGACACTAAGGAAATGCTTAACATGGGATATGAAACTAACTCACTAGGACTGTGGAGGAGCAAATGTTTTTTATCCCTCCATTCCAGATATTTTGTGTTTTCCACATGTGGTTTGGGGCCAGAGAGCCAGATACTTTTTCACCTAAGATCTGATACATTCCTGAGGCATTTATTCAAACCATTCCCACCCCTCTATCTCTCCTCATGCCCCGATCCCCATCCAAATCAAAGCCATTAATCCAGGGTTGTATAAGTTAATGTTGATAAACTTTAAACACACACAGACAAGAGAGGAAGGGATTGGGCTAAAGATGGGGACAGTGATTTACACTTTTTACTTTATGCCATTCTGTCCTGACAATGATTTTTACCATAACATTTTATCCTTGAAAGATAAGTTTATAAAAAATATTACTATGTAAATGCAATTTCTACCTTTTGTAGCCTCCAAGATTGATCAGTGTGCAAACAATGCAAAGAAGCAACATGAACTGTGGCGCTTTCCAAGCCCACCAGATGAGATTGGCTCAGAACGCTGCCCGGATCCCAGGGATACCCAGGCACAGCGGCCCTCAGTATTCCATGATGCAGCCACACCTCCAAAGACAAGTATGCCTAGAGTTACATTTGTAAGAATCATACCATTTTAAAACTAAAAGACATAGTTTTTCTTAGTCAGTTCGTTGGGGGGAGGGGGGGGCGTGTCAGCCATAGATACCTTTAAAAATTTGATTAATGTTGTGTATCTTTTTGTCCCCCAAAATTACACATACACACGAATTCAGTTTTAACGGCTTCTTTAACGGCATTAAACCCATTATATATTAAAAACCTCTGATCGAATACAACCAATTCATTTTACAGAAATAAAAAACAAAGGAGCTTGTTATTTATCCAAAATCACAAGAGGTCATGGAACAGTCAAGACTAGAACCTTAGTTTTCTGGAACTGTGCCTCTGTTCTTTCCATGCGTGTTATGAACCTAATCTGTAAAAAGGACTTTGAAAACAGTAGATCTATGCTGTATGTTTTTATTTGGTTATAGCTTCTCTCTGCTTATTTTTCTTTTTTAGGGTATAGAAACGCCTGCTCTTAAAAATAAGTCTATATCAAAATCATGTTTTCTGATTTTTGCCCTAATAGTAGGTTATATTTGAATAGGAGTTAGGACTATAAAATCAGGCTACTTTTACGTATGATTTCTAGTTACAAATTAATAAAGTTCATTATGTAACTGTTATAGTGATATTTTTCAAAGCATGCTTTAATAACCCTCAGATTGAGTGTGGGCTCTTCTTCAAAAATAGATTCTAAGCATAGCCACTAAATCAGAATTTGTAAGAGAGTACTCAGAAAGATGGAAACTTTTACTAACTCTCAGATCAGTGTGCATACTAAAGTTAGATAAATAGCCCCAGCACAGTGGTTCTTCAACTTGTAGGCCCAAGTACCTCTGGAAAGACTTCTGAAAATATGCCTCACATTTAAGGCTGACATTTAAAAATTCTATTATAGGGGCATCTGTGTGGCTCCGTCAGTTAAGCATCTGACTTCAGCTCAGGTCATGATCTCACAGTTCGTGAGTTCGAGCCCCGTGTTGGGCTCTGTGCTCACAGCTCAGAGCCGGGAACCTGCTTCGGATTCTGTGTCTCTGTCTCTTTCTGTCCCTCCCTTGCCGTACTCTGTCTCTCTCTCTCAAAAAAAAAAAAAAAAGAAAGAAAAAAACCACATTAAAAAATTTAAAAATAAAGATTCTGTCTTTGCCATGGACATATTTTCTCGCATATTGTAGATATTGACATTATAAACTAAAACCTTTTCATCATTCTTATAAACCAATCCACCGAATCCCAAATACCATAGTAAGCTCTTTTGTTATTGTTTTGCATTTATTTTTTGAGAGATAAAGTGAGACAGAACATGAACAGGGAGGGTCAGAGAGAGAAGGAGACACAGAATCTGAAGCAGCCTTCAGGCTCTGAGCCAAGCATTCAGCACAGAGCCCAGCGCGGGGCTCAAACCCACCAATCATGAGATCATGACCTGAGCTGAAGTCGGACGCTTAACTGACAGCCACTCAGGTGCCCCACAGGCTCTTTTATGAAAGTCCAAATTTATTATTCTCTCTTTTCTCCTTGGACCTGAATTTCTCTTCTACTTTGTCTATAGAATTTTTTTCTTAATATACTTACGTTTGATAGCTATATAGATCAATCAGTTGCAGTTTTCTGTGGGAAAACTGTCTCAATTTAAAAATTCTTGTATTTCCAGTGACAAACTGTTATTAAGCTTAAAAAATTTTTGGACCAAATTTTCATTACAGTAATTCCTGTGCAGTTGTTTAAACAACATAAATATATTTACATGGTTTAAGAATATTAGGATACATAAATAAAAATTTTCTAGATACACATTTCTTTATGAGATATAAGGAGCCTTTTCCTTTTTCCTATTCATTTATTTGTGTGTGTGTGTGTATACACATATATGTATATATATTAATGCTTATTATTTTTGAGAGAGGGAGACAGCACAAGCATGGGAGGGCCAGAGAAAGTGGGAGAGAGAGAATCTCAAGCAGGCTCCATGCTGTCAGCACGGAGCCTGAGGCAGAGCTCAATTGCACAAACCGTGAGATCATGACCTGAGCCCAAATTAAGAGTCAGGCGCTTAGGTGCTTAACTGACTGAGCTACCCAGTCACTGTGTATATATTTGTGTCTGTTACTTGTTAGTTAGTCAGAATTCAATATCAGTTTTTATTACTGTTTTTTCTGGTTTTTGTTTTATGATGCTTGGTAAGCCTGTTTATAAAAACCTGTATCTGGGAATTAAAATAATTTTTTCACTTTCCTGAATTTGAACTTTTGCAGATTTTAAACTGAAACTCAGAATGAGCTATCAGTACTACTTAATAAATCTTTTTATCAGTTGATAATTTCTTCACGTCTTTTGTTTTTGTTGGTCATCTTGTATCAGAACTCACTCAGAGATTTGTTAACCCAGGTTTTTGAGGTGGGCACTTTTTCATCATCTTAACACTTGTATCTTTGCTTATCTTTCTAAGTGTATTTTCTGCTCCAGGGCAGTGTGTTAGATAAGATTTGGAATGAATCAGAGGTGTGCTGTTTTAGGGGAGGGGTAGAAGGGCAATTATGGAAGTAGAAGAGGAGAGCCTGTAGACTAGCACATTCCTAGGGAAATTGGGTTTTCTTTAGAAAAAAGTACATATGAAGGTTGAAGATCTGGACATTGGTTTCCATAAAAGTGTTCACATACCCATGTACCCATGAGTACATGGAAAGCCCACAAGTATTACCAGTGGGTAGCTACTCCCTTTGGAAGAATGCAGAAGCTGCAGAATCAGACTTAAGGGGTCCTACAGAAATAAGTGAATGTTAGAATTTTCAGTGTTTAAAAATTCTAATTATTTATATATGTATAATTTGTTTCCCAAAGATTGTCATCTGTATTATCTTAAATGATCCTCATACTAGTCCCTTAAAATGAGACAGGTGAGGTATTAACCACATTTCTAAATTACTGATTTGCGTAGAATCACAGATTATTGCAATCAGGAATTGATGTCATATTTCCTTTTGTATATTTTTTTCCATACTTATATCAGTTATATAATATACAATCTCACAATTGTTTATATTTTTAAAAAGACAAGAAGAGTCAAAGACGAATATAAACAGAACAGTGGCTTTCCTGGCCTGATGTTTGAAAACTTTGGGCTTCTAGATCATCTTTGTTTGTAATAACATCATACCACCAGGCTGGCAGGTTGAAAATAATGGCAAATCTCTTTTTCCTAAACAGTACACAAAAATGAGTAGGAAAACAAAAAGGCTAAGTTTAAGTTATTATTACTTTTTTGGTAAGTTGGAGAAGGCTTTTTTCTCCTAGTTTTACTAATAATTGATGTACATCACTATAAATTTAATATATTGCGAAATGATTTACCACAGTAGGTTCTGCTAGTATCCATGATGTTATATAGATACAATAAAAAGAAAAGAAACAAAACTTCTTTCCTCCTTGTAATAAGAACTCTCAGGATTTCCTTTTTTGTTTTTTAAATTTTTTTAATGTTTATTTTTGAGAAAGAGATAGAGTCAAGCAGCTGAAGGGACAGAGAGATGGAGACACAGAATTAGAATTTACTTTCTTACTAGCAATCCTGTATATTTAAACCCGTTGTCATATTGTATGCCATATCCCTATTACTTATTATCTTATAACTGGAAGTTTGAACCTTTTGCCTTTTGACCACCTTCCATTCCCCCTTCTTCCACCCTCTACCTCTAGAAACCACAAGCCTGAACTCATTTTATGTGAATTTGTTTTTGTTTTCAGATTCCATATATAAGTAAGATGATGTAGTATTTGTTTTTATGTCTTATTTCACTTAGTATAATACCTTCAAAGGTCCATCCATGCTGTGGCAAATGATAGAATTGCCTCATTTTTTATGGCTGAATAACATTGCATTCTATCCATACACACACATTTCAGATACATATTCTTTGTTCTTTGTTGCTTCATCAATGTACTTAGGTTGGCTTGGCTACTGTAAGATACGGCTTACTTTGTTTCTCAGCTACAGGTATCAGACATTTGTGTATCCTTCCAAAGCTAAAAATTCTTGTAAAGGTGTAGTTCACATTAGGATATCCTGGCAGATCAAGTAATGATAACCTCTGTTTTCCTAACAGCACTCGAACCCAGGGCATGCTGGACCCTTTCCTGTTGTGTCGGTCCACAACACCGCGGTCAATCCAACCAGCCCGACTACAGCTACGCTGGCAAATGCAAATCGAGGTCCCACCAGCCCGTCTGTCACAGCAATAGAGCTGATCCCCTCGGTTACCAATCCCGAAAACCTTCCATCGCTGCCAGACATTCCACCCATACAGGTTTGTATTTAGGTTGAATGAGAGATTGAAAACCTGTTGATTAAATTTAGCAACAACATTTTTTGAAATTTCCCAAGAGTAGAATATTAAATATGTGATTTTTAAGTTATGTGGGCTAAAAACAAAAAAATAAATAAAGTTAGAGTTATGTGTGCTGAAACTAGCATGAGTCCGTATCTTAAAGGTATAAGATGTCAGCTTTGCTAATCTTTCTGCCACCTGTAAACGGACAAACCTTGTGTCAGATAAAGCATTCCTGCTGTGAATTTGGATCCACAGAGGAGCCCAGGACCCAGGTGCGGTCACCTCTTTGCCACTCTTCTGTTAGGTCCCAAAGGGATGATGTACCCCTTGTGCAAACAGGTTGGATTGAGAAAAAAAGGGTTGGAAGGCCGAGATATCAGGCATTTGCGGGAGGAGGCAGGCATTCTGAGACAGGCAGTGAAGAGTGGAAGGGCCTCCGAGCGTCTGCCTCTTTCACCTGTAGTGTTTCCTGAAGTCGTATGTCTTTCATTGCCTTCTGAAATTTCATGAATTCATTTGAATTGAAAGCCTTTTGCTAAACATAGTTTTTTAGTGCAACATACAAGCTTTATTTAACTGAGGCAACAAAGGCAGACACATATAATAAGGGGAAAACTGACTAGAAGAAATTTTATCTTAAACACCTTAGAGAAGTGCCTGTGCCTGGCTGGTTCAGTCAGTGGAGCATCTCTCTCTCTCTCTCTCTCTCTCTCTCTCTCTCTCTCTCCCTTTTTTTTTTTTTTAGTAATATTTATTTATTTTGCGAGAGAGCGAGGGAACAGAGGAGGTGCATAGAGAATCACAAGCAGGCTCCACACTGTCAGCACAGAGCCCAGCTTGGGGCTCAGACTCACTTGCTGAGAGATGATGACCTGAACCAAAACCAAGAGTTGGATGCTTATTAAACGACTGAGCTGCCCACGTGCCCCAAGCATGCAACTCTTGATCTCGGGGTTGTTAGTTTAAGCCCCACATTGGTTGTAGAGATTACTTAAAAACAAAAAACAAAAAACCTATAGTAAGTTACTTACAGCAATGTTTAACTGAGCTCTTGTTGCAGTGAAGAGTACAGCTCATGCACAGTTACGGATGAATGATTTGATGAACAATTTGTACATTTTTCAAGTACTCGCCGAATACTCCTTCACATACATATATATTAAATTTGAAAAAGGTGTATTTAATGATTCCCAGATACACTTTATTTTTGTTGACATTTTGGAAGCGGTTATTTAAGAGAATACGTCATTCTGACTCATGAATCATGTAATGAACCCAGTCTGGACTCTTGTGGACACCAGGTCTCCTCCAGTCCTCTTCAGACATCAGATGGGTTTTACATACTTGTTTGGAAAGTTCTCTGGGTAGCATGACATTCTGGTACTCATAGTGCTTGTTGAACTACTTGTTCACATGGGTAGATCTGCTTGTGGGCATCACGAGAGTGGGTGGGAGGAGTGGGCACAGCAGACTGCATGTCCTCATCCAGCCAAGGCGGCAACGACTTGAGAGAAGGCATTTTATTCATCAATCCTGTGTAACCTTTGAAGGTTATACTGAGTCATCCTCTTCTGCATTATACAAGGTACTCAGAGTCCAGTACTAGCATGGGAGCAAGGAATAGTGTAATTACAATTACTAAGACACTAGAACCCTTGATTGAATTTAATATTTTTATGGATTTTATAAGAGTTTTAAAGGATATTTCTTTAACTTCAAATTGTTTCAAAATCACTAACTCATCACGAATTCTCTTAATCTTACTGCTTCCCTAATATTAGGAGAGGGCTTTTTTGGCTGAGTGAACATTAGTTGTATTGGTGCTGAGAGGACTGGACAGTATAGGATGGGAAATTTGGGGATGTATCTGTAAAAGAATAAAATTTCTAAGTTATAAACATTGTTTACAAAGCACTTTCACAGGCAGTATTATCATTTTAATACGTGAAACCCTCTTGTGATAATGACACCCCTATTTTATGGCTGAAAGTAAGAGAAGTTAGTGACTAGTACATGGAAAAATTTTAGTTCAAAGCTCATACTTCAGATTGTAAGTCTGATTCTTTCCCCACTATCCCTAGAGATAGTAGGAAGATAGTTCATGAGAGATTAAAAGGGGCAAGTGTGCACAAGTAGACCAAAAAAGCAAAAAGATGGGCAGTTATTGAAGAATAGTTTGACCACCTGTTGTGGAATAGTATTCAGTTTTTCTTATGGTAGTTTTCATCGTTAAGTAGTATTTACGGTTTTTTACGTAAATAATTTCTATTTCGTCATCATAGTTCTTCAGTATAATTGGTTTTATTTTATTTTTTAAAATATTTTGTTTATTTTTGAGAGAGAGAGAGAGAGAGAGAGAGAGACAGCGTGAGCAGGGGAGGGTCAGAGAGAGAGGGAGACACAGAATTCAAAGATAGGCTCCAGGCCTAGCTGTCAGCACAGAGCCTGACGCCGGGCTCAAACTCACGAACTGTGAGATCATGGCCGGAGCTGAAGTCGGACGCTTAACTGACTGAGCCACCCAGGCGCCTCTTGGGAGGTTTTAAAGAGAGGAAATTGATGTGTAAGTTGTCCAGTCCTCTGACTTTAACCTACTGTCTTTCCTATTAATGAGAAAAGGGCCCAGTTCTCCTTTGGACTGCCCCCTTTCTTGGTATAATAAGGAGCCTTATGCCCTAGGCTAAGGGCTTTCATTTGAGTCTAAAATCTTTTTAAAGCTTTAAAATTAGGCACTGACTTGATTAAGTTTCTATTCAGGTGAGTGATTCCGGCAGGACTCTAAATGTTGAAATAATGAGAGGAAGATGGGACAAGAATACTGATAAATAGGATTCTTTGTCAAATTTTAGAAAAGGCAAAAGAGTCAGTGTGTGTCAGAGCTATTTTCCTAGTAGAACATGAAGGATTTAGTGGATTATCAGGTTCTCTCTTGAGCTGCCGGGTATTCGCTGAATAACATTAATTATAGCTTTGTTCACATAAACTTTAAACCATTGTGGGTCCCCAGGGGAAGCAGCAATTAAGCCAAGTTTGATAAAATAATCTGTTAGTAAATTGTGAACATAAATGATTATACTAATTAATAGTTTCTCCTCTACTTTAATCAAAGGAAATTTACCATCTCCTTCTTTTCTTTAGTTGGAAGACGCTGGTTCAAGTAGTTTAGATAATCTACTAAGTAGATACATCTCAGGCAGTCACCTACCCCCACAGCCAACAAGCACCATGAACCCCTCCCCAGGACCCTCTGCCCTGTCTCCAGGATCATCAGGTAAAGCCATCAGAGGGACTGCCTCGTTTCTTTAACACTGTAAAAAAGGTATCTGTCATTATAGTTGACCTTTGAAAACAGGTTTATGTGGATTTTTTTCAATAAGTGCAGTACTATAAATGTATTTTCTCTTCCTTATGATTTTCTTAATATCTTTTCTCTAGTTTATTGTAAGAACACAGTATATGTAACATGCAAATACATGTTGACTGTTTATAGTCTTGGTAAGGCTTTTGGTCAGCAGTACACTATTAGTAGTTAAGTTTTTAAAGAGCCAAAAGTTATATGCGGTTTTTAACTGCATTGTTGGGGGTGTTGTCGATGTCTATAACTCTAATTGTTTAAAGGGTCAGCTGTGTATGTATTAAGGTTCTCCAGGAAAACAGAACCAATAAGAGAGGTGTGTGTATGTGTGTGTAGGGTTTATGTAGAGGAAGATTTTAAGGAATTGGCTTACATGACTGTTAGGACTGGCAAGCCATAGGACAGGTTGGCAGGCTGGAGACCCAAGGGAAAGTTGATGTTAAAGTCTTGAGTTTGGAGGCAAAATTCCTTCTTCCTCTGGGTACCTTAGTCTTTTCTCTAAGGTCTTCCAACGATACAATGAGACCCACCCAAATTGTGGAGGTTGATTTGCTGAGACAGAATCTACTGATTAAAATGTTAATCACATCTAAAAATCCCTTTACAGCATCGTCTAGACTGGTGTTTGGCCAGACAACTCGGTAGTTATATTCTAGCCAAGTTGATATAAAAGTAACCATCATAGTATCATAGCATATATTTTTTTCCTGATTGTTCTACTTATTTTTTTTCAAAAATAAGTTGGCAGTTTTCAACTAACTGAAGTAATCTGTATCTGTAATGTATGCTGTTCAGAACTGTTAATTACCCCTTCCTAAGCTCCAGCTGTATTCACATCCTTTGCTGGAGTTGCAGATGCATTTTATTACCATGTCTTATACTTTACGATACAGATGGTCAGTTGGAGAGTTCTTTGGTTTCATCCTAAATTTAAAACTTGTAAGATAATGAAAATTTGAAATTTTTTTAAATAAAAGACAAAAGGGAAGTGAATTTTCAAATTGCGATTTTAAAATAAAAAATTTATTGGAAACTGTTCACATTGTGACTAATCAAGTTTAGGAGGTACAGATCTCTCTCCTTTTTTTTTTTTTTTTTTCCTAAACATTTATTTATTTTTGAAAGACAGAGCATGAGCAGGGGAGGGTCAGAAAGAGAGGGAGATGCATAATCTAAAGCAGGCTCCAGGCTCCAAGCCGTCAGCACAGAGCCCGACGCGGGGCTCGAACTCATGAATTGCAAGATCATGACCTGAGCTGAAGTCGGCTGCCTAACTGATCCCCCTAGGCACCCCTACAGATCTCTTTAGAAATCCCAGTTGTTTTATTAACCCTGTTTATCATGAATGAACGAACGAATAAATGATTAAAGCAACTCTCAATAGATTGACAGTGCACAAGTGGTTACAGAGTATATTTTTTTATTTAATTAAATGTTACTTATTTCTTACTGAAACAGAAACATACCACCTCATTATTTCTGGAGTAAAAATAGTTCAAATTTAAGTGTGAGTTTTTCATAAGAGGGATCATTAATACAATTTCCGAGTTGTAGAATTTTTAAGGTTTCATATAATTATTCTAGGACTTCTAAAAGAAAAAATAAATATCAGGAATCTAAGAAAGGTATTGCCAGATCACTTCGAGTGGGATGGTAAATAGCTTTTTCTTGATCTGGTAGTTTTCATTGATTGGATAGTCTTGCTCTGAGAGGAATTCTGAGAATCATGTCTGGGCTCAGGTGACAGAAACTGGTTGGTATGTGCCAAGGGTTACACCTGCCTTCCCTGATTATGACATTAAGGCTAGGCCTGATTTCTAAGAATTGCTGAATCGCGTCATAGTAATCTTTAATTCTATAAATAGCAGGTAGAATTCTGAATATTCTTCCTTGCGTTGATACTTATTCTGATGTATTATTTTCCAGGTTTATCCAATTCTCACACACCTGTGAGACCCCCTAGTACCTCTAGTACTGGCAGTCGAGGCAGGTGAGTTTTAACATGGTTAGTGGGCTTTCCCCCCTTTTTATTAAGAAAAATTTTAAATACGTAGTTTAAAAAGTAGAATATTACATTGAACTCATATGCTTATCACTCAGCCTTACCAGTGACCAAGTTGTGATCATTCTTATTTCTTCTGTACTCTCAGACATTTCCCCTGGTCTGGATTATTTTGATGCAAACCTCAGATATCTTACATTTTACTTGGACTATTTCAATGTATATCATTTAAAGAATTGAAAAAATTTATAACCAAAGAACCATTGTTGCACCTAAGAAAAATTAAATAGCTAATTCTTTAACATCAGCAGAGATATGGTTAATGTACAGATTTCCCCATTTTTCCCATCCCTTTTTAAAAAATGGTTTCTTTAAATAGAATTAAAATAAGCTCTGTGTACATTGCCATCCACACATATGTTGAGGTCAAAATCAGATTGTATGTTGGAAGAAAATGTATTGTTTCTCAAAACAGAGTTTTCCCCACTTCGTCATTTAATTACACCAGGTGCTGTTTTTTCCCTCTCTATTGATAATTTTGATGAGGAGGTTTGATCAGATTTAGGTTTGATTTGGGGGAAGAGTGGGTAGGAAGAATACTTCATTGGTGGTGTCATGTACTTCCGTCAGGGCATATAAGGTTTGGTTGATTCTGTTTGTGATAGCAACTATTAATGATCATTGCCTAGCTCTTTTTTTTTTTTTTAACTGGTTGAAAAATGATATTTTAATTATTGTGTTATTTCTTTTTGTTTACTGGTTTAGAATATTTCTGTAAAGAGAAACTTTTCTGTCATAATAGTGAGTTGGTTCCCAGCACCTTCCAACAGTGACCAATGAGTTCATTATTACTTTCATGAACTCATATGTTTAAACATTTTATATGTTCAAAACTATTATGGATGTCATTTTTATTGATGGGTTAAATTATTCCATATTTGGCTGTTTGGCTCATTGGTCATTTGGTATAACCCCAGTAGTCTTTGGAAACTTCTTTATTCCTGTTATGAAATGATATTCCAGATTTGTCTAATATATTTCCTGCCTCAGGCCTACAGATCACCATTTCTTTAAGAAATCTTGATCGTGTAAATGAGAAAATAGTGCTTGGAGACTGTCTTCTGGGCATTAGGGGCATTCATTGCTTCTTAATTGTTTCTTACGCCTTTTTGGTAGACAGAGTTAAGAAATGGGGGTGGTGTGTAAAGTGTGTTAACATAAAATAGAATAAATGTTGACTGATTTTTATATTTTGGGTGATTTAGTACAATGCAAGAAAGATTTAAGATACATGAATTATTTTTAATAAACTTTTTAAAACATTGTTTTCAGAGAGACAGCCCGAGTGGGGGAGGGGCAGGCAGGGAGGGAGGGTCTCCATGGGGCTCTAACTCAGGAAACTGTTGAGATCACAACCTGAGCCTAAACCAAGAGTTGGACGCTTAACCTACCGAGCGACTTAGGCACCCTTGAATGGTGTTTTTTATTTGTGTGTGTGTGTCTATTCTGAAGACTAGTTCCATTAAAATACTTACTTGACTTCTTAATTATACTTTAAATAATCAGTACTTTTAGAAAAAAGTACAGATTAAGTGAAAATGTGTTCATTCTTAGTAGCAAAACGGTCTTATCAGTTACTCACTTCTCTTGTCAGTGGTTTTACTCTGTGGTCTAGATAGAGCCGATTAGTCATATACCTGTCCTCTTAGCCTATCATTTTGTTGGTTCATAAAAGGATATTCTGGGTTGTTGACTGCTTGTTAAACCCTTCTCCCAATTTCCTGCCCTCAAAAGCTAAAATAGAATTTCCTTTGAGGATGCTTCATGAACCACTGTTTTTAATGTTTTCTACAGATGTTTGGGGGCCGAAAAGAATTGAAACTTTTATTTTATTTTTTTATGTTTTATTTATTTTTGTGAGAATATGAGCAGAGGAGGGGCAGAGAGAGAGGGGGGACAGAGGATCTGAAGTGGGCCCTGTGCTGACAGCAGACAGACAACCCCATGTAGGGCTCAAACTCGCGAAACTGTAAACTGAGCTGAAGTCAGACACTCAACCGACTGAGCCAACCAAATGCCCCAAACTGCTTTTATAAAGAAAAGCAATCACTGATATTCTGTATTAACTAGCCAGGGAAAATGGTTATTTACTAGATTTCTTAAATGATTTAGCGTAAGTGTCTCATACCATTAAATAGATCTTTGGGGTCTTTTCATAGTTTGATCTATGTTTGTAAAGAATTTGAAGGTAAGGTTATATCACATTTATTTTACCTGCATTATGCATATCCTTCTAGAACATTACTACATTGTCTTGTTTTCACTTTAATGAACAATTCTACTTTTCATAGAATTGGTTTTTTGTACATTGTACACTCAAACTTAGGTGACATTTTTAAATTTTTTATTAGCTGTGGGTCATCAGGAAGAACTGCAGAGAAGACAAGTCTTAGTTTCAAGTCTGATCAAGTAAAGGTCAAGCAGGAACCTGGGACTGAAGATGAAATATGTAGCTTTTCAGGAGCTGTGAAACAAGAGAAGACAGAGGATGGCAGGAGGAGTGCATGCATGGTGAGCTCCCACTGGGGCCTGGCAGGGATTTGAGGGCCACTGCACGGGTACTTCCATCTCTGCACATTAGACTCTGCATATTATTTAGTTTGGAATATTTATCTTTATAACCCAGTTTTTCATTGCAGTGTCTACTGTGATTTGTTAAAAAAGATTTAATTGTATTCAGGACTCATTTCAAATGATCTTTTAGTTTGTAATCGGTCAGTATTTTTGTCATGATTATAAGTTGGGTTCTTTTTCTGACTTTATTAATATCATCTCAGTAGTCAAATTGAGTGTTAGGCCACAAAAGATCCTTGACTGGATCTGTCAGCTCAGGAGTAGGACTGCTGACATGGAGAAAGTTTGATGATCACAGAGTTTTGTGACAGGAAGATTGCCTTTGGCTTACGAATTATTAACTATTATATAGATTCTCAGATAGGACATTTGATTAAATGTATAATATAGAATGAAGGCAGTCTGCCGCACACATGTGTGCGCGTGCACGCCCAAATATTGGTCTTGGCTTTTTCTTCCTGGCCAGGCTTAAGTATCATTGTCTACATGATTGGCACATAGAATTTTCAACTAGGTGTGTTAGCATATTTATTTAACACAGTATTTGTATATTTAGAGCACAAAGGATTTAAATTTAGCCTTGTGTTGGGAGTAATGTCACATCTTCATCCAATACCTGATTTGAAAAGTACCCTCAGAAAACTGGGTGCAAAAGGGTTGGTGAAAGATTTCTTTTACAGTTATCACAATCTTCCATCCTTAGTAAAATGATACGTAGGCAGAGTAACATTTCTTAGAAGCTATACAGCAGATTCTCATGTGAAAGTAGGATACCAAAGTCAGCTCTCTTTAGGAAAAGTGTAATCCTATACTCACTTTCCAATCAATGTGCATAGCAGCTTAATTAGTTTTCTTATTATCCAAGTGAACAATATTAGAGCATACTCTATAAAATCATAAATTAACACGCCTAAATAATTTGGGGCTTATTTTTGTTCTTTTATGTCATAATGCCATTTCCAGATTCATTTTAAATTATGTCAGTATACATGTGTGTGTATTGACATAACTTCTTAGTTTCACGCACACACTGCATACAATAAGGATTAAATGATTCTTCAAGAGGGGCATCTGGGTGGCTTAGTCAGTTGAGTATCAGCCTCAGGTCTTGATCTCAGGATCATGAGTTCAAGCCCCATGTTGGGCTCCATGCAGGGTGTGAAGCCTACTTTAAAAAAAAAAAAAGAGAGAGAGTCTTCAAGAATTTGTCCTTGTTTTGTTTTAGTTGAGCAGTCCTGAGAGTAGCTTGACACCACCTCTCTCAACCAACCTGCATCTAGAGAGTGAGCTGGATGCATTAGCAAGCCTGGAAAACCATGTGAAAACTGAACCTGCAGATACAAATGAAAGCTGCAAACAGTCAGGGCTCAGCAGCCTTGTTAATGGAAAGTCCCCGATTCGAAGCCTCGTACACAGGTCGGCAAGGATTGGAGGAGATGGCAACAGCAAAGACGATGACCCAAATGAAGACTGGTGTGCTGTCTGCCAAAATGGAGGGGATCTCTTGTGCTGTGAAAAATGTCCAAAGGTCTTTCATCTAACTTGTCATGTTCCAACACTTCTTAGCTTTCCAAGGTACCAGTGAAATAATTGACTTTTTTTGGTTCTTATTTATATAAGCTGAAAGGTAAAAACCAGAAAGTTATTCATGCAAATGGACTTGGTAAGCAATGCATAGTATTTCTGTAAAATGGGGAGCCTGTTGTTCCTTTGGTATTAACCTTCTAGAGAAACTAACAGGTGAATGGTAGGTAAAATGTCCAAGATCTAAATAGTGTGATTAAAAAAATAGACTATTTCCTGGCCTTCAGGTTGTACTTAGCGTAAGCAAAGTAGGTAAAACTCTCTGGGATGTTGGAGATGGTAGTTGATTTCCTATAGAGGCTGAAGTTTTTATCTATTGCAATCAGTCTTAGTAGGGTCTACAATAATTTTATTTAAGAATATTATTTAGTTGGAAGGCAGCTCTGTTGGATCTTACGCAGACCTTACAGTTCTAATGTTTGAAAGCTCTCGAAAGGCATTTTAAAGAAAAAACAAGTACTTTGTAGGAACACCTTCAACATCTTGAGGTTTATAGTTGTATCTTCCTCTTGAGCACAGAAGCAGGTAGTTGGTAGTCCCAGCTCGGAGCACTGTGTGCACATTTCTCAGACTTCCTTCTGTCATTTAGCCGGAATGTCTTCCAGTCATGAACTTTGGAATGGAGAGTTACTGAATTCCTTATTTAGAAGAGAAGAACTTGGGATGAAGATAAATAAAGATTGAGGAAAACATGAGCATTGTCCTCATACTCTTTGACCCCCTGGCAGCTCTGTATCTGGTTTCCAGCTTTAAAACATACATTGGTGAGCATTCAAGGCAAGCTGGTGACTAGCTCCTACAGTGGGACAGATGTGCCGGGCTGGGTTATGAAATTTGTGGACTGGTCTTAATTCTCTAGGAAACTAATTTAGCTTGCACACTTCACAGATTTTCATGGATTAGTTTCATTTCTTAAGTGTTAGAGTTGGGGTTCAGAGAGCTTTTTTATCCCTTCCATTTAGCAAGTTGTACTCAAGCCATTTTTATCTCCAGTTGATTTCAGAGACCACGTTCTACCTTCTCAAACCTTTACCCCCAGATTTCCTTTAAAGCAACAATTAATAATGTTCATGGGAAAGCTCAGCTTTTCTTCTGTCTGTAGATGCAGCATTCACATTTCCTCTCAGATTCCTGAGAAGCAGTGATTTTAGTTGAATAAATACTACCTGTTTTGAAAATTTCAACCTTTTGGATTAGAAAAGTGGTAGATCTATGTAAACAGTGCTGGAATATTTTTCTGAAGAATCTTCAGAAAAGTCTAAGGAGGTACAGTCGTTTGCCGAGATGTAATAAGGGCCTTCTTTTACTTTTCTATTTTATAAAAGAAAAGCATTGAGCATTTTGGTGTTGTAATTAAGGCTTTTTATATTTTTCTTCCCTTTGAGTAGTAACATCTGCTGGAATGTTAGGATTTTGCCACTGGGTGCTTTCTCCCAAAGGCTGATGGCTTTGAAACTGTTGGCACAGACTAGTACAATCTCTAGACTTAAAATTTCTGTACGGTGGGGGAGAGATGGGGAGAATTACAGGGAGTGAATCCTTTTGGAATTTATGGTCTGATGGTAATCCTGATGTAAACAAACAGTAGACTGAGCAGATTTAAAAGGTAAGGTTTGCACTTAGAGAGTTGTTTCTGTATTCTTGGCTTTTGGCTGTGAGGAAGATTTGTTTTATTTTTGGCATACTTATTACATGCCAAAACAGTATTGGATACCCCAGGAGTTCTGTATCCTGTATTCTTATCCATGAGATGGGGTCATTGTGAGGTAATACTGGGGTCAGTGGTCTCATGCTGCAGGTACTGATCATCAGCTTTCTGCTAGGAAGAGGTCCCTTTTGAAATGCCGGGATACCAGTTTTATAAAGCTTTCTAGAAAGTAATTAATTAAAGAAAGACTGGGGTAAGTTTTGGGAAGCTTTTATCATACAACTTCACTTCATGAAGTCTGACAAGAATAGAGCCTCTCTTCCCCTCAAAAACCAGAAAGGAAAGAAAACAAACTGGAGACTTAACTCTGGAGAACTGGCTTCTCTCAGAGTGGGTTTTGTTAAAATTCCATGAACTAATTGCCAATTTCCCTCTTTAGTGGGGATTGGATATGCACATTTTGCAGAGATATTGGGAAACCAGAAGTTGAATATGATTGTGATAATTTGCAACATAGTAAGAAGGGGAAAACTGCACAAGGGTTAAGCCCCGTGGACCAAAGGGTAAGTGTCAAATAAGTTGGATATATTAGGGATTCTGTAGTTATCTAGCTATGCACCTCCACATTACCTAGGTAATCTATAAAATTTTGTACAAAATGCTAAATGTTGCTTTTTTTGACTCCTTTGGATTTGTATAGTCATTAGTAGATAAATTACCTTGGTCATCATCTAAGAACAAAAGCACTCTATCTTCAATAAATTAATGTAGAACAGAAATTGATTTAAAGTAGAACAGAAGAAGATAATTTCACAACTGAATTGGAAACAAGACAGTTTACCTCAGTTGTGTGTATTTAATTAAATGAGTCAATTGGTAGGAGGCATATATGTTCAGTTTATTGTAGTAAAACTTTGTAGTGATAAAGTTCTTTTACTCAAGAATATCTTATTAGGGGAAAAACTATTTCATGAGTTTTCCTTTCTTTTTTGGGGCCAGAAATGTGAACGTCTTCTGCTTTACCTCTATTGCCATGAATTAAGTATTGAATTCCAGGAGCCGGTTCCTGCTTCGGTGAGTTGTTTACTTTAGGACATCTTGGTGAAGAAGCCTAGTATAAGACTTAAGAATGTGGACTCTGGCCCTACAACTTCTTGTCTCAGACTTCTTGAATAATTTCCTCAACCTCTCCAAGGTTCAAGTTTCCTAATACTGTTTCTTACCCCATTTGGATATTCCAAGGCCGTATGTGATACCTTTATAGAATGACATAGCATAGTACCTGATAATGTTGTGTGTACTTATTAATCTGAAACTTAGAGAAAGAGAGAGCACGAGTGGAGGAGAGGGGCAGAGGGTGTGAGAGAGGGAGAGAGAGAATCTTAAGCAGGCTCCATGCTCAGTATAGAGCCTGACATGGAGTTCAGTCCCACGACCCTGCCATCACAACCTGAGCCACAATCTAGTGTCGGACACTCAACTGACTGAGCCGTCCAGGCGCCCCAATCTGAAAATTTATTAGGGCTAAATGGATATGAGACTCACTTGTTAAACTTACATTTTACTTATTAAAGGTTCTGTTGCTGTTGTGAAAACTTAATGAATTTAATTTCCGTGTCCTCTTTCACTTTTAGGATGGACATAAAGGGATATAGGTATAATGGAAAATTTTAGATCAAGCGTCAAAAGACCTCCCAGCTCTGCCATCAGACTTGGGAGGAAATTACATAATTTTCTGCCTCTGCTTTTTTTTTTTTTTTTTTTTTTTAAAGACAGCACAAGCAGGGGTAAGGGGAGAGAGAGAGGGAGATGCAGAATCTGAAGCAGGCTCCAGCTGCTGACAGCTCAGAGCCCTCTGTGAGGCTTGAACACAAGAACTGTGAGATCATGACCTGAGCCAAAGTCGGGTGCTTAACCAACTGAACCACCCAGGCACCTTGCCTCTACTTTTTTAAATGTACCATGGGGGTATTAGACTAGATTTCTAAAATTCCAGTTTTGTGACTCGAGGCTCTGTACTTTGGGGGAGAAAACAATCTCTGTGTATTAGTTTGAATAAAACTATAAAATTGAATCTTTCACACTGGCTCTTATATTCTGAAGATAAGCTCTCTTTTATAAACAGTCAAGATTAAGAAAAGACTGGAAATTTTGTAAGTGCTCTTTGTTTATTTTAAAGAAGACTTTTGTAAAGAATAAAAGTTCTAAAGGAATATCAAGGGTGATCAGTGCTTCACAAATGGAATGAGAACATGCTACACACATTTTATTTGCTCACCATCAGTTGAATTAAGATATTATTAAATACCAGGTCTGTTATAGAATATTAAATAGTAGACTTGTTTACTGGGTAGGCTCAGAAATGAATTGTATTATTAAAAAATTTTTTTAGTGTTTTTTAATTTATTTTTGAGAGATGGAGAGACAATGGGGGCAGAAAGAGAGGGAGACACAGAATCTGAAACAGGCTCTGAGCTGTCAGCACAGAGCCTGGTGTGAGGCTCAGACTCAGGAACTGTGAGATCCTGACCTGAGTCAAAGTGGAACACTTAACTGACTGAGCCACCCAAGTGTCCCTCAGAAATGAATTTTAAAGCACCAAACACCCAAACTCGAGGAAGGTATTTTGTGCAAATAGTATTCATCTGATACTAGGAAGTCTGTCTTCAGGTTCAGGAACTTTATTGTAGAAAATAACTTTCAAACACTTCTTCTCATGAACTGTTTAAATAGCTTCTCCAAATTCAGTTGTTTCCCAAGGCTACAAAGTTTTGGCCAAAAGTTGGGGCCAGAACTTCCTGGTATGATCACTAAAGGGTTAATAAAATTTTTATTGTGTTATTTACAGTCTTTCTCCTTCTGTCATTTTATGTTCAGAGTTCTTTGTGATCTAAAATTATAGACTCTCAAAGATGACATTCTAAGAATAATAATATATTTTGTTATCTTTTTAGTTTTCTTTCCTATTAAAAAAAACAAAAACAAAAAACCAAACCTCTTTAGGGGTCCTAAAATTTTGATAAGCCAGATCTGTCCTTAACAGTAGTTGTTGTCTATCTCTGCTGATTGCTTTCTTTCCAAATCTCCTTACTAAAGTTAGAGCTTTGGGGCCTTCACTAACCATTAAGGCTGCCACATATTCTGAATATGATTTGATTTTTATGATTGGGGCAAAAGATTTAAAAATACATTCACTCTGCCCAAAATTTGCAAGCAGCTAGCTCAATAATGAACATATTTCCCCCCCTAAAATCAATATGCTATGCATTTTTAAATAAAACTGTTTGGCATTTTGGGAGAATCCTCATCTATTCTTACTTATTTGTTTCTTTAGATACCAAACTACTATAAAATTATAAAGAAACCAATGGATTTATCCACCGTGAAAAAGAAGCTTCAGAAAAAACATTCCCAACACTACCAAAACCCAGAGGACTTTGTGGCTGATGTCCGTTTGATCTTCAAGAACTGTGAAAGGTTTAATGAAGTATGTTAGCTTCCAAACTATAAAGTCTTGGATTATTAGTTTTGGGGGTTTTTTGGTTTTGTTTTGTATTATTATTTTGTTTTTCCTGCCAAGAGATTTTTCTGATTTGATTCAAAAATCTTTTTCTGCTGCAGTTCTGTCAGAAGTAAAATTTGATTGCATCTGCAGCTCCAAAGAAGAAAGTTTACTGTGTATAATTAGAAGTATATACTTAAATATAATAAATTAAGAATATTAGTGGATATTCCTTTTTGAACAAGTTGAGAAATGAAATATACAAATATAGAAAGTCGTCTATAGTTAAATACATTTTGTGGGAAATGATTATAAACAGCCTATATTTGGGATACATTTAGGAAGGGCATTTGTACTGTTTTTTCTGATTTTATTATTAATGTAGGTTAATAATATGACTCTATTAAATATAGAACCGTAAAATCATAAACTCCTTGCTGGTGGCTCACCTTGAGAAGTAGCCTAGAGTATATAATGTTGAGTTTTCTCATCTCAGCAATATGACTTGCCTTAACTTGGTTAAGTATTTTTTTGAGGAAAAGGATGAGCTGCCCTTGAGAAAAACTGTGATACATGACTCTTTCAAAGAAATGGTTTTGTTTTCTTTGGGAAAAATTAAGTCTCTTATTGTTAAGGAAGAGTTTCATTATTCTAGAAGAACAAAATGGAATTGGATAAGAATCTATAAAATCTTTCAAAAGGTTATAGGTCTTTTGACCTCATAGGTCAAAAATATAGTATAGCACTATACCACAGAGAGTAGTATAGTAACACCTTACTCACTTGAAGTCAAATGAATACAGTCCTAAATTTTGTGTCTTTGTTATCAGCTAGATTATTTTCAAGTAAATTGCTGTCCTGAATTGTAGGTAACTCTTGCAAGGAAGAAGATACGTTTTATCTGCTTTAGTAATAATAGGTAAATAACTTATGATTAACAAATTGCCATACAGATAGAATTCTGGTAGGTGGTTTGTTGATGGTTTGACAGTTTTTAAAAAGCAACATTTCTTACGTTACTTGTTTTTTGGTCGTACTTATTGATGTATTTGGTACAGGTCCATTTCAGATTGACTTTACTAATTCTGAATTTGAGACAGTCCTTAAGGTTTCACAGTAGCTTTAGCAGCAGAACTTTGTAAAGAAAGCGGTTCCATGTTCTGTAGTATTTTAGAAAGCACTTAATCTGGTTATAGCAATTTGTTCCCCCTAGTATGGCTGACTTTCGTCACCAATCCTATGCAGTTTTATAACTTTAGAAAGGATTATAATTTCCCTTTTTTTTTTTGACTCTGGTATCCTTTTTAGATGATGAAAGTTGTTCAAGTTTATGCAGAAACACAAGAGATTAATTTGAAGGTAAGCTTTTCAGACCATGCAAACTTGGTGAAGGAATATGCGTTACCAATAGGTGAATATTCCTATCTTTTGCTTGCAGGCTGATTCAGAAGTAGCTCAGGCAGGGAAAGCAGTTGCATTATACTTTGAAGATAAACTCACAGAGATCTACTCAGACAGGACCTTCGCACCTTTGCCAGAGTTTGATCAGGAAGAGGATGATGGTGAGGTAACTGAGGACTCTGATGAAGACTTTATACAGCCCCGCAGAAAACGCCTAAAGTCAGATGAGAGACCAGTCCATATAAAGTAAATGACATGAACTTAAATAATTGTTTTTAAAAAGAAAAAAGAAAAAAATCTTTTATTTAAGTGTTGCTGGAATATCCTGCCTACAGTGGGCCCCTCTTGAAGAAGCTGATAGCCTTTACGCAGTATTAGATTGAAGTAATGGACAGAAATCACTTCTTGTCAAGAAAGGGGGAGAGAACTTTATTTGCAATTTCAAAATAAAAACAAAAGGAAACGTAAAATGATTTGAAGATTTCTGTTACTAAAGAGGACGGTCTTTAGAATGGCAGACATTGGTGATCACGTGGTATTGATTGGTGCAAGACACTGGGTGTACAAGTAAACACTTGAGGGTCATGTCGCTCGTGTCTGTTTGGACAAGAGCGCACCGTTACTAAAAACAACTTTCATGCCTCCCCTTCCACACACACACACACACACACACACATCCTGGTTTGTTTTCTAATTAAAATCAGTTTCTCAGATTCCACTTCGATGTCAAAGCAGATGTGTATTGAATCATGCCATTATATTTTTTTCTCACTTGGATGCTGTTGGACCTTAGTTTTTATATTAGTTTAAAGAACTCAACAGCAGTTTTATTTTCTGGTTATACTTAGAGTCTAGGAAACATCATTGATCGTCATTTAATCAGTTCTAATGGTCTGCTGAAATAAACATGGTAACTTTTCAGTGGCTGATCATGTGGTCATTTCCAGAAAAACACTCCCACGGACTTGCACTTCCCGGTCAGATCATCCGATCGTACAATTACTTCCATCAAAGGCGGGATGTGTGCTTCAAAGTTAATGTCGTTTTCTGTACATTTAAATTCAGTTGAGAAGGTGACAACTGGCTCTTACCCAGTCTTCCTTCATATCAGTTTTCTGATAGACCACTATTGGCAAACAGTAATCTGTCAACTACCAAATGTGTAAAATTTTCTGTATTTCACTTTGTCTTATTTGTAAATAGTGAACTGAAACTTCTGGCAGATCAGCAACATTTGCTGAGCCTGTTTTTTAAGCTAATGTGTATTCTTACTAATGTTCCTATCAAGAATGGATTTGTAATATATGCTGTCTATTTCTAATGTTCACATTCATATTTTGAGGTTCTATCTTATTTTAATAGAGAACAGACTTCTCAGAAAATCTTCAGAAGCAGCTTATTATTAAATATCAAACTATTGAAATAAACCCGGTGGGGTTAGATTACTCATCTGTCCACCGAGTGGGACATTCGCATGGACTGGGGGCTTAGCGGACTTAGAAGAGGCCTGTAAGTAAATCCTGAAGATGAGCCATCCCCACTTGAATGGTTACTGGAGTAAACCCACCGTCACTACCCTGCGCTCAGCACCCGAGGCCGATACACCGCCTTGGCTCGGTTTTGTTTTCCTTCTCCTCATTTGTGATGCTCAGATCCAAGATGTGTGTTCTAGACTGCGTACGGGCTTCTCTCTTGTTGGATTAAAGAAGTTAGTCCTACTTTTGTATGGACACCTTAGACTATAAAGTGACCAAAATAGAAGACTTGCCATTAGATATTTTTCAGATGTCAGCAGATTTGTGGCAAATCATTTGCCTTTTTAAAAACTCAGCTTATGCAGTTCGGACGGTAGACTACTCAGTAAAAATAATTCAACACAATTGTCTAAGAGGTAAATATTTTTTAGTGCATATTGAATCAAATAAAGTGCTCTAAAGAAATTATTATACAAATTCCTTTGGGTTGTTTTTCTTTTCTTAACAAATGTTGGGGGTGAACAGGCTTGATGGTGTATTTAAGCAGAATTGATTGTATTACTGCTATCGATTTACTTTCATTCTGTGGCTTCCTTTTAGCTTCTGTTTTGGTTTTGCTAGAAGTTAGGCTTTAAAACTTACACTGAACTGTTTTATCATTTTACTCAAATTTCAGGTTCCTAAGAAGAATTTTCTGATAAGAGAGAATTCTTTAAAAATGCTTTATTTTTGTGCATTTCCCTCTTTCCCACAACATTGATGATTTCACTTTATCGGGAGACATAGCTAAGGGCACGGTACTGGAAACTGATGAGTAGCAGTACTGCTTTTGTCAATCCATTGATTTCTCATGTGTTATACTTGCTCTTCAGATGAATCCTTTTCATGCTTCTTAGATAGAAGTCTTTTATATAGGTTCTACCAACGGAGGAGAAACTAAATTTTAAGTAAATATTTATTTCTTGATACTTGGGGCCTTAAAAGGTAATGATGTTCCCTTAGAAGTTTTTCCATGTTAGGTGGAGCTTTTGGTTTTTATTTTTCTTTTAATTTAAGATTGGTTTTTAAAAAGCCACTTTATTGTCAGCATTTAGTAGGCTCCATTTCTGTTATAGAAGGCAGTTCATACTACTGAGGATTTACTATGAAGTAAATAGCTATCAGCAAAGCACCGTTTAAATGAAGGTGTTCAGTTTAGATTGCATTGAAGCTTTTTTTCTTGTAACACCATCTCTGTTCCTAAGCTGATTTGTTCGGCCACTACCTAATACAACTGTTAAAAAGTATAAAAATTTACATTGATGCTCAGATACGTTACATATTTTTCTATTAATTTATGTCTCAATAAAGTAAACTTCAAATATCAGTTCCTAAAGACAGTTTGTTTTGATATTCTTTGCATTTATTATTCTTTGTTAAAAGGCAGTACTTTAGATTTGGAGATGTTAAATGTTTCCTTCAAAGCTTGCCAAGTTTTGCAATACCTAAGTTCCCATCTCCCGTCAGAGCACTAAGAACAAAGTGTTCCTCAGTCTGTTCTACTGGCCTGAATTTGTTTTTTTGTTTTGTTTTGTTTTTAAAGCACTTGGCTCAGCTGATTCACTGAGTAAGGGAATTGTTTTGCAAGGTGAAACATGTACGTGTTCCACAGTAAGGTTAGATTGTAGGTCATGCTCTGTATTACCACAGAGATGATAAGGCATTGGATCCCCTGTTGAAATTATTCTTTCTGGAATCAACAAGGTACTTCCTGATTTCTATATCTTATATAAGGGAATTTTAAATGATATTAAAGTCGATTAATTCTTTTTGTTGTAACTGTTTTTGAGATTTTTAGTTAATCCAAAGAAATAATGCTTTTAAATAGAAGCAAAAGGTTTATAGTGTGCAAATTGTAGATTTATCAATTACCTCAGCAGGTATCCTGCCATGTAATTATTAGTGATTAGTGTTAATAAGCCAGTAGATTTAGGTCTTCTGACTGTGCCCTTGGATTTTGGCCTACTATCTGTTATTGAGCAATCTCTTACTATCCACAATGGGAGTAGATACTGTGGCCCTCCCTCTCTCTTTTGGCCTTTTAAGGCCCATACCCATTCCTTCTCACACAAAACACAGGAAGTATAAAATTCTCATTTCTTGTTGAAGTCAGCACTGCTTATTTGCATACTCGGCATTGGATCGGTGAGTAGTTTTATAAAATCCACCCACCTCAACTCTCCTAACCAAAACAATCAAATTCTTAATTCATACCATCTGTATTAATAATCTGCTGAAGATGATCCAAGGTTTTCAAAGTGTATCAGTTTAATCTTGAACTGAACCTTGATGCTTTCTTTTAGTCCTCTCTCAGTTCTCTCCTCCTTGATAAAGCAATAACACTGCTTTAAGTCTGTTGCCTGATAGGCGTGTCATAGTCCTCTCCCGGATGGTGATTTTATAGGAAAGTTTGTATGCATATCACCCAGTCTATCTTTTAAAAAGTAAGAAATTTAAATGTATGCTGGAGCTTATGACAATATATTGTGGCATTTTATTTTAAAAATTGGGGAAAGTTGCATATTTTTTTAAAAGTATGTATTTGAGTAAAAAAATTGAAGGTACTTTTTTAAGAAAAAAATTTATATGCCACAGTTTACATAGACATTTCAGATTTCAACATGTACTCTTGGATATAATGGTTTCTTTTACTTGGCCAAAATGCATGCGAAGCATACCTTTCATCTTAGTTCCTTGTGTTTGCCTTCGTGGTCTTTTATATATTTTTTATTGTATCTGAGAAAGTTATCTTCAAAAAATAAGTCGATTTGGATATATATTTGTCACAATCATACTACAAAATGTACAAAATTAAGTTTGGCCCTTTTCTAGCAAGTAATCCTTAAAGTTAAAAATGCTGTTCTTTTAAGTTCACTAAATTTGTATGTGGGAAGGCACTGAGATGACGTTAAGTGCCACTGCAGTATTCCCTTTCAGGTGTGGCCTAAGTTTCAGTCTTAAGAAGGAAGTGCTTGTCTGCTCCTGGTCTGAAAAATGTAGGCATTTACTATGTTTTAAATCACAGTGAAACATGTATATAAGCCTATAAAAATGATATGTGCAATCTGAAAGCCTGTTAATTTTCTTTGTAGACATACACACGAAAGGGTTAAAATCACAGCCTTACTAGTTCCTTGCTTCCAGTACTTCAACTGGTCTTCTCCCCTCATTATTATTATTATTACTACTACTACTACTACTATAACTACTATTATTTTTGCACATAACTAACTACCCTTCAATATGATTCTTAAAAGTGCTGTTTCTGTGGTATTGTATTCTCTAAATAATCATATTTAATTTTTTAAAACAAGGTTGCAGTTTCTAATTGTTCTGTTCCTGTGTTTTTTGCTGGTGTGTATTAAAAGCAAGATTTTCTTTTTCATGGTTATTTAATACATTAGCTGCCTGTAAATATTTCTTGTTATAATGCTCTGGAATGTGTTGTAGAAGTTGTATTAGATTAGTTTAAAGCCTTGTTTGAAAGCCACATTGTTTTGGTTATTTCTATTAAATTAGAAAATTGAAAAAGTTTGCAAATGAATTCCTTTTTTTCTTCCTCTCTGAGTTGAGATTTAGTCATTTAAATGTTTTTGAGAAAGGTGTGCCAGGCACTGGAGTTATAAAAGTGAAAAGATCAAACACAGTCCCTGCCTTCACAAGTGTTTAGACTCTGTATGAGACAGATGAGTGCTTTTCACGGGATCAACACAGAATACAGTAGGAACACACAGGACAGTTCATGGGTCAGTGAGGCAATCTCTTTTACTCATAAAGATGTGATGATGATGGACCAGGCAAAGAGAAAGTGAAAAGAGAATAAAATACAGAAAGGTCTGAAAGTGAAAGGGAATATGTATAGACACATAGATATTCCTGGACCTGAGAAGTTCAGTTTGGAGCAGAGTATAAGTTGGAGGAGTAAAATACGAAGCTGGAGAATTGAGCCAGAGTCCTTTTTCTTTTCTTAATGTTTGTTTATTTTGAGAGAGGGTGTATGCACATGTGCAAGCAGAGGAGGGGCAGAGAGAATGGGGAAGAGAGAGGGGGGATCTTAGCAGGTTCCTCGTGGTCCATGCAGAGCCCAATGTGGGATTCATACTCAGGAACTGTGAGATCATGACCTGAGCTGAGATCAAGAGTCGGGCACATAACAGACTGAGCCATCCTTTAAATGACTGAGCTACCCAGGCACCCTGAGCCAGGATCCTATTTAAGCAGTGCCTTGGAAGTCTCCTTAAAGGGTTTAAGGGCTTTCACTGAGGGCAACTAGGAGCCCCTGAAGAATTTTAAGCAGGATAGGGCTTGTGAAGTTGATACAATCAGACTTAAACTGTTAAAGAATGGATTATGGAGAATGTTGGAAGTGGAGAGAGAGTGGTGGGCTCTGAATAAATAATCCAGGTGAGCCCTAAACTAGCTATTTGGCAAGTGGTGATGGAAAATAGCCAAAATTTAGAGAGATTTAGTAGTAAAAGGTGAAAGACCTATACAGTCTGAAGAGACACCAGAGTATTAGATTTAGAAGGTAAAACAGACCAATAGTTGAGGCCAGGTGGTTAGCTTAGGCATATTTTGCGTGACACCTATTAGTAAAGAATGGAAGAAAGGAATAAATTATGAGTGGAAAGGAGTGAGTTCAGTTCAGGGATATGTTGAGTTTAAGGTACCCATGGAGAACTGAGGTGCAGATGTCCATGGTTCTGGTGCTAATGAGAAATAGCTAGGCTGCAGAACAAGCCTGTAAGACCACATCCGGAATCCTGTTTTATTTATTACTGAGTATGGCTAGCACATGATAGGCCTTCAGCAAACAACTGTCAAAAGTCAAGCCATTTGCATAATAATTATTAAATAAATGTGAGAATAAATCAATGCAAATATGTAAGAATAAATAAACGTAAGAATGTGATATTGCCTAGGAAATTTATAGAATGAGAAGAGTAGAATACTTAAGATAGCTGAGGAAACACGAAAGGGGAGCATATAAGAAGGAATTCACAAGGAAAGTGGGTTAGTCATGGAAGAAAGGCGGAGGAACCATGATGGCAGATGAGAGAGGTTTCATAAGAGGTTTCAAAAGGAAGATCATTGATATCAAATGTTAAAAGCAAGAGGTGAAGTAAAGGTAAAGTGGCCACTGAACTGAGCAATCTAGAAGCCGTTGAGGACCTTGAAGAGCTATTCTGTTTTGAGCAGCAATAAGCATACAGTGTGTCAGATGAACGATTGAGTAGACTGTTTTTCAAGAAATGTGACTTTGGCTTCTCTTTAGGTTATGCAGAACTATGACCATGAATAACCATGTGAAATATCAGAATTGAACTTCACATTGTTACCTTTCTGAATGCATTTTGTGTAGTGGAAAAATGATGAGTTTTGACCATTGGGTCACTTGAACCCTTTGGTTTGAACTGGTAAACTAAAGTTTACCTGTATGAACTCAGTTTCATTTTATTTGTTTGTGAAATGAGGATAGTTATATGTAGCTCATGGAATTAATATGGACAAGAGGTCATTTATGCACAAGGTTGACACTGGTAAGTTATCAACACTTAGTTTCCTTTTTCCTATTTTCTCTTCCTGCTATTGCCATGAAAAGGAGCAGGTTAGAAATGTAATTTCTCCTTTTTTACTAATGGGACGGGAAAAAATGTAAATGCAGGACCCCAAAGTTTTTAAATCTATCCTCTTAAATATTTAGCTTGTCCTTCATTAATTTAATTGAAGCTTAGACTTCTGGACTCCAGCAGACACCTTGTTGGGCTCTAGATATTTAATCTAGAAATGAATTGGTAGGAAACAGACCTAAATTCAAGGTCTTAAGTTTCCCCTTGTCATGGCCTCAGGTAGTAAATGTGTCACTGTTCTTTCATTTATAAAACAGTTAACTGTTGATGATCTGTAAAGGCGGTATATAGTAGGGACATCAGTTTCTGACAATATGGCAGACTACATCAGCTGAGGAACCCTTCTGATGGTATAAAACATCTGAAATGTTGGATAAAATTCATCCAAAAACAAAACAAACTTTAAATGTATTGCTGAGCTAGCAAGGAAGAAAAATACTCAAAGCTGTAGCTTAAGCCGTGTTGTTGTTTTGTTATGTTTTTGTTTTGTAAAAAGTAAGCACCTGGCTTAAGCTTTGGTTGCCATGGCAGCCACTTCAAAGACAACTTTGACTAAACACATTGCCAGCCACACATCTAGATAAAGAGCCAGGCCACCTTTCCCCCATAGCTCCTTTGATTTAGAAATCTTGGTTGATTTCTGTAAGTGACCATTTGAGCCACTTGTCTTTTCTCCACACTTTAAATTCCTGTTCTCATGTTTTAAATTTACCAATAAAGAGTAAGCCCACAAAACCCTAGGCCCACCAAGCCCCAATAAACACGTACCCTTGGTCTTGTCGCACCCTGTCTCTCTCTGTCCCTAGCCTTTTGCAACCTTGCTATGTGGGCCCAGGTATACTGTGTAATTTCCAGGTCTTGTAAGTAAATAAACCTTTATTTCTTCAGTTTCCTGATGGTTGTTGCTGAAGGGTCTTGCACAACCATAATGAGAACCAGAAGGGCCAGTCCAGCTACATTAGTTATGGGTAGGTTGAGACCAGTCTAAAACAAAGCTTCATTTTATCGTCTAGCATTTTTACCAAAAATATTTGACAGTCTAATCATGTGAAATAATTAGACAAAAGTGCAGTGTAATACATTTACAAAGATGGTGTGAATTTTTAAAGTAACTTTTGTGTAAAACAGGTGGGGAGACTGTTACAGATGAAAAAATAGCATGTAATGCATTAACTTAGATTTGATCTTGAATTAAACCTTACGATTAAAGTCATTTTAGAAACAGCTGTGGAAGTTTGTGTATGAATTCTTAATGATATGGAATGTTTAATTTTCTTAGATGACAATGATTTTGTGCTTATACCGGAGAATATCCTTTTTCTTAGCAAGTGCATGCTGAAATATCTCAGAATGAAGAGTCATTATACTACTTTCTCATGGCTAGGCAAAATGTGTGTATAAAATGTATCTAGGATAGTGTAAATGTAGCAGAATAACAGCTGGTGAATCTTTGTGAGAAGTAGATGAGGTGTTTATTGTTATTTTAATTTTTGGGAGACTTGAAAGTTGTTGAAATAAGGTTTTAGTGGGTATGGAACAAAAAGCATGAATCTCAAGAAGTGTTGAAGAGGACAGTTGCCCCACAGGCTCTTGTGTCCTAAAGACTTTGGAGTGGGCTAAGCTTGAAAGGAGACAAAGCGTAGGGCCAACATACGTGTGAAGTCAGAGTCAGATACTCTTCCAAAACCTGACACTTCAAAATATGATACACTTAGGGTATCCTGGCTCATTCACTATCTCAGAGAGGAGTGAAAGAAAACTGGATGGAGGGAAGGAAAGAAAATTTCCCTCGAGAATTGATGTCTACAAGCTAACCCCTAAAGCAGGTTTGGAATCAGACTCCTACTACCTATGTCAGAAAAACCAAGAATTTAAAGTGGTTTCAGGTTAGAAGTGATCCCAGGCACGTAAACACGTGTTAGTCTTTTAAGGAAAGCACTTCAAGCCCAGTCTCAAATTTTCAGTGTTACAGTAATCTTGGACTTCTTCAGAGGCACAAAAATGAGAAAGTCATTTTTTAAAAATTAGGAGAAAGCAGAATCTGACCTGTAACAATTGCTAATACTGGAATTACTGGATGAGTGTGTTCAGAGACATTTAAAAGATTTATTTAGTATCTCTAAAACTGGGGTGCCATTGTATTATTATATTGGCTATGTTAATAGTGGCATAAAAATTGTGTATTCAATATGTGATTGGCTTAGATTCAATGAAATAAAAATGTGTATGGAGTAGAAGAGAATATCCAAAAATTGAGAAACTATTAAATATGGTGGAGATGGAGAATAACGAGTCTATGGGAGGAAAAATGGCCAATCAGATTTGAGAACAAAACATTTAGACCTGAAAAAAGAAGACCAAGATGAAGAAATTACTTACAATGCAGTACAATACAGAGAGAATATGTGAAGAAGTTAAGGGTCACCAAGAGCATATGGTAAAGGCCAATGACAGTCTTAAACAGAGCACCAGAAGGATGATACAGAGGTTAGGGATGATATTTGAGGGTATTTTGACTGAGAACTTGCCACATTTGCTTAAAGTCATACATCAGATTTGTGGAGTTTGAAAAATCAACATTGAGACATACTGAGCTAAGTTCTGGAAGATGACTACATCTAGGACCTACCAAAGTGGGAAGTCAGAGTTGACACTCTATGAAGCAAACCATCAAAAATAAGTCTTTAAAAGAGATTTTACTTACAAAGTTTACAGTAATTAGCGCTACAGCTACTTGAGAATAACAATGAAAACTAGAAGATAGTAGGATAATATTTTTAGATCCCGTGAGGAAGCAGTCAGTGTAAAACTTTGTACCCAACAGAACTACCAAGAAAAAGAGTAAGGTCATTTTCAATAAAAGTGAGACCTTACTATCTGCATTATCTTCATTAAATGAATTCTTGAGGGTTTACTCCTGGAAAAAGAAAAGGAAGTCCTAAGATACAAGAAGGAATGGTGACCAAAGAAAATGCTTAAGGAGGGTAAACTAAAGTATAAAACAATGTCAATTTTTGTGAGTTAAAAGGTAAACCAGATGACTTCCGGCATGGCAGTGTTCTTCTGCTTCTCTGCCCCAGGGAAAGTGGTGAAAATTTTAAAAATGTGAATCCTCCAGAAAAGGTTCTATGAGCAAACAGCAGGTGAAGAAACATCTTTTCTAGAAAACCTATGAGAATTCTGTAGGGATGGTGAGAGTGTGATATTTGAATCGAGTCTCCTCCTTAGCTTCCTCCTCCAGTTCAGCAATGTTCAGACTCCAGACTTCTGCAGCCAAAAACACATGTCTTCATCTTCCTCAGCTCCCAGTTGAAGAGCTCTCTTGCTAGGAAAAGTGGGGCATCAGTCTTTCTCATCCTGCCCCCAGGCACTCGTTGCTGAGCTGAAGTTTCAAGTGAGTGTGGTTGACAAGGCGAGTGTGGGGGGTTCTTACTCTATTCAGCCCCCAATCAGAGAACAGAGGCTCTGCCTTGGGTGTGGCATGCTTAGAATTACTGGAACACTGACTACCTCTGCCCTAGCACATGAGCTAGTGGTCCCATTCCAGGAAGAAAAAGCCAGAAGGCTGCTTCCCTGCTCCCTCCGCTGAGTATTTGGCTTCTAGAGTAGGAGTGTCACTAAAAAGTTTCACATTATTCCAATTAAGTCCTGGCTTTGAGATTTTAACCTAAGAAAGAGGCCCTTTATGAAACTAGTAGCCCCTAATCCCTTCCAAAAGGTCTGACTTCAGTTGTGATAGAGGGTGGTGAAGTTCACACGTGAGGGCACGAGGGCACAGCACTGGAGGTTGTGACAAAAGGCAACTGAAGAGAGATTCAAGATGCAGTCTAAACTGTAGGTTAGCTGGTTTGCAGGAGAGAACTGGCCCAAGGAATTTGTGATTCTTGGAATCACAAGAAATAGCAAACACAGATCTCGGTAACTCTGCCTTAGGAGGCAGGATATGATTGGATTAGTTTATAGGGCAATTTATGCCCCACAGCATCATTGAAAAAAATTCAGCAACTGGCAGTGAAGGGAGGTTAATAGCTGGGCATGGTCTAAGAAACAATACCGGAGCCCTATCAGACCCACTGTCATCCCAGGGAAACTTACCCGAAGCCGTGCGTTCTCAAGGAGAGACGTCCGAGGCTTAATACTGGGAGAGAGAGGGAGTACACTTCATTAAAATAATTCAGCCAGTCACTGAACAACACTCCCTTGGGAGGAGGGGAAGGACCAGTCGGTATGATACATTCGCTAAAATCTTCAGTCCCCAACAAAATAACCATGCAAAGAAATACAAAAGTATAACTCATATGCTGGAAATAAAGCAGGCAATAGAAATGCCTGGGAGAATAATAGGATGTTGGATTCATATGAGAAAAACTTGAAAGTAGTCATTATAAACATGTTCCCAGAACTAAAGGAAACCATAGTTAAAAAGAAAATGGAGGTATGATGTCAATGTCACATTAAATGGAGACTATCAATAAATTGATAATAAAAAGAGCCAAATGGAAATTCTAGAGTTGAAATGTATAACTGAGATAAAACAATGCAGGGGCGCCTGGGTGGCTCAGTCGGTTAAGCCTCCGGCTTCAGCTCAGGTCAGATCTCACCTTTGTGGGTTCAAGCCCCGCGTCGGGCTCTGTGCTGACAGCTAGCTCAGAGCCTGGAGCCTGCTTCCAGTTCTGTGTCTCCTTCTCTCTCTCTGCCCCTCCCCCTCTCATGCTCTGTCTCTCTCTGTATCAAAAATAAATAAAACATTTAAAAAACATTTAAAAAAAAACAATGCATTAGGGAGACTGGTCTTGAGTTGGCAGAAGAAGAAAACTTGAAGATAGGTCAATAGAGATAAAAAGAAATGGAGAAAAATGAACACCACTTCAGAGGAATGTGGGGCACCATTCAGTACTCTCTGACACATGCATAATGGGAGTACCAGAAGGAGAGGAGAGGAGAGAAGCAAAAATATTCACAGACATAATGGCTGAAAAATTCCCCAAAGTATTGCAAAGGCAGTAACATAAGGCCACATAAACTGAGACTGTATAAAATGTTACGTATATGTAATGTACAGAATGTAATATATATGTCTTGTATTTGCTAATAATAGCATTAAAAAGGGCCACCTGGGTGGCTCAGTGAGTTAAGCATCCAACTTCTCAGGTCATGACCTCACGGTTCATGGGTTTGAGCCCCACTTCGGGCTCTGTGCAGACAGCTCAGGCCTGCTTCAGATTCTGTGTCTCCATCTCTCTGCCTCTCTCAAAAATAAATAAATGTTATAAAAGAAAATAACAGCTAAAGAAGGTGGGTAGGAGCAAAGTTGTATAAAAACATCACAAAAAGGAAGAAACAGAGCTACTTAAGAGTAATGCTCTTATATGGAATTAGCGTAGTATAAATCTATAGTTCATTCTGATAAGATGTATGTGGTTTATAAATAGCACAACTAAAACAAAAACAGTGAAAATTAAAATAATTTGGAAAATACTCAACTTGAAGTAAAAGTATAAAAGGAACAGGAAACAACATGAGGCTCCTGGGTGGCTCGGTTGGTTAAGTGTCCGGCTTCAGCTCAGGTCATGATCTCACGGTTCGTGGGTTCGAGCCCTGCATCAGGCTCTGTGCTGGCAGCTCAGAGCCTGGAGCCTGCTTCAGATCCTGTGTCTCCCTCTCTCTCTGCTCCTCCCTTGCTCATGTTCTGTCTCTCTCTAGATCAGAAATAAAAACAAAAAATTTTTAAAGAAAGAAAACAACAAAAAGACAGGCATAGAAAGCAAAAAGTAAAAGCAGAGACATCAATCCAACAATATAAATATTAAATGTGAATGGATTAAACAACAAATTATGGAGATTGTCAGATTGAATAAAAAACCTTTGATTCAACTATATATATACTGTCTTCAGGAGACACACTTTAGATTAAAAGATACAAAGAGAGCAATCTCTATCAAAATAACACCAGCATTCTTCACAGAGCTACAACAAACAATCCTAAAATTTGTATGTAACCAAAAAAGACCCCGAGTAGCCAAAGCAATCCTGAAAAAGACAAGCAAGGCTGGAGGCATCACAATTACGGACTTGAAGATGTATTACAGAAGTTATTAAATTCAGGTAAAGCAGTGCATATAGGGAATTTTATAGTTGTAAGTGCCTATGTAAAGAGAAAGATTTAAAATCCACCACCTGACCTTAGAAATTATTCTTTAAAAATAAAGGAATGAGAATACAATAAACAGTCATTGTCATACAACAGATGAGATAACCTAGGTGAAATGGATAAAGTCCTAGAAGGACACAAGCTAATACGGACTAAAGAAAAAGCAGACAATCTCAATAGACCTGTAACAAGTGAAGAGTCTGAAGTAGTAATTAAAAAAAAGAAAAGACAAAACACTACCCACAAAAGCACAGGCATAGTCGGCTTGACAGTTCAATTCTACTAAACATTTAAAGAAGAATTAATACTAATTATCCACAAGCTCTTCCTACAAAGAAAGAGGAGCGCCTGGGTGGCTCAGTTGTTTAAGCGTTGAACTTCAGCTCGGGTCAGGATCTCATGGTTTATGGATTGGAACCCAACATCGGTCTTCACACTGATGGTGTGGAGCCTACTTAGGATCTCTCTCTCTCTCTCTCTCTCTCTCTCTCTCTCTCTCTCTCTCTCCCCTCCATTTGCACTTTCACTCTCAAAGAGAAATAAAAGAAAGAAACAAGCAAAGAACACTTCCCAACTCATTTTATATGGTTTTTATTACCTTGATACCAAAACCAGACAAGATATCACAAGAAAAGACTACAGACTAATATCTCTCATGAATATGGATGCTCAGATCATCAACAAAACACTAGTGAACTGAATAAAACAACATAAAAAATAATTATACATGATGACTGAGTAGGATTTACCCCAGGGATGTACACAGTTCAGCTTCTGAAAATCAATATATGTCATATCAGTACAATACAAACAAAAATTACATGATTATCTCAGTAGATTCAAGAAAAGCATTTGACAGAATCCAATGCCCTTTGTTAAAAACACTCAAACTAGGAATAAAAGGGAACTCCCTCAACATGATTAAAAACGTGCAGGTAACATGGTACTTAATGGTTAAAAGATGGAGTGCTTTCTCTCAAACGTCAGAAAAACTACAAGAATATCTGCTCTTCAACATTGTCCTGGAGGCTCTGGCTAGGACAGTCAGGAGAGAAGAGAGTGAAAGCCATCCAAATCAGAAGTAAAATGATCTCCATTTATAGATGACATGAACCTAGAGAAAATTTGAGGAACACACTAAAAATCTATTAGACTAATAATCATGTTATGCAAGGTTGCAGGATAAAAGGCAACATACAAAAAAAAATCCATTGTTTCTACACACATGCAATGACAAATCTGAAAATGAAATTAAGAAAATAATTCCATTTATGATAGCATAAGAAATTTAGGAATTAAACTTAAAATAAGTGCAAAATTCATACTCTAAAAAACATTGAAACATACTCTGAAACACTGAAAGAAATTAAAGAACATCTAACTCCTTGGAAAAATATCTCATGTTTTCATGGATCAGAAAACTTAAGACTGCACTATTCAAACTAATACATGAATTCATTATAATTCCTATGAAAATCCCAGTGACTTATTTGTAGAAATTGACAAGCTTATTCTAAAGTTGATTCAGAATTTCAGGGGACCCAAAACAGCTAAAACAGTATTAAAAAAGAATAAAGTAAGAGGTCTCAAACTCCCCCATTTCTAACCTATGTGCAAAGCTATAATCAAGACACACTGGTGCGAGTACAAGGACAAAAATAGGTCAGTGGAATAGAATAGAGAGTCCAGAAATAAAGAAACCCCTATGTGTATGGTTAACTGATCTGTAAATAAGGGTGCCAAGGCCATCTGACGGGAAAAGAAGAGTCTTTTCAACAAAAGTTAATGGTTACCTGGATAGACACATATGTATAAATATAAGAGCTAAACTATAAAACTTTTGGATGACAACATAGGAGAAATTCTTCATTACCTTGCGTTGGCTAAGGATTCTTAGATGGGACGCCAAAAGCACAAGGAACACCAAAAAGACAAATTTGACTTGACCAAAATTAAAAATTTTGTTCTCGGTGCCTGGCTGACTCAATTGGAAGAGCATCTGACTCTTGATCTTGGGGTCATGGGTTTGAGCCCCACACTGGGTGTTGAGATCACTTAAATGAAACTCTATATAAAAACTTTTGTTCATCAAAGGACATCATCAAGAAAATAAAAAAGATGACCCACAGAATGGGAGAAAATGTGTGCAAATCCTTTATCTGTTAAGTGACACATCCAGAATGTATAAAAAATTTTTTAAAATTCAATAATAAGAAGTGCTCAGGCAGCTCAGTTGGTTAAGTGTTTGACTCTTGATTTCATCTCAGGTCATGATCCCAGGGCCATGGAGTCGAGCCCCAGATTGGGTACTGGGCTGAGCATGGAGGCTGCTCAAGATTCTCTCTCTCTCTCTCTCTCTCTCTCGATGCCTGGGTGGCTCAGTTAAGCATCTGACTCAGCTCAGGTCATGATCTCATGGTTTATGAGTTTGAGCCCTGCATTGGACTCTGAACTATCAGCTCAGAGCCTGGAGCCTGCTTCAGATTTGTGTTTCCCTCTCTCTCTCTCTCTCTCTCTCTCTCTCTCAAAGATAAATATTTAAAAAACTTTTTAAAAAGATTCTCTCTCCCTCTGCCCCTACCCTGCTCACAGTATCTCTCTCCCAAAAAATTAAAATTCAATAATAAAAAGTCAAATAACCCAATTAAGAAATGGGCAAAGGATCAGAATAAGCAACGAAAAATAAGCACATGAAAAAATGCTCAACATCATCAGGCAAGAGCAAAGCAAACCACAATATCATAGAACTTCACACTCACTATGATGACTGAAAATGAAAAGTCATAATAAGTGTGAGTGAACATGTGGAGAAATAAGAATCCCTATACACTGCTGTTGGGAATGTAATATGGTTCAGCTGTTTTGGAAAATAGCACTGTGTAGACTTAAGAGTAGGGTTACCATATGATCCAATAATTCCAGGCTTAGTATGTAATGAATAGAAATGAAGACATATCCACACAATCACTTGTACAAAAATGGTCATAGCAGCATAGCCAAAAGTTGGAATAATCCAAATGTCCATCAATGACTAATGTATAAACAAAATGTGGCACATTTATACAAAGGAGAATTATTTGGTCATAAAAAGGAATGACGTGTTGACATACTAAAACATGGACAAAACTTGAAAACATTATCATAAGTGAAAAAGCCAGTTATAAAAATCACATTTTGATATTCCACTCACATAAAATGTCTAGAACAGGAAACTCTATAGAGACAGAAAGTAGATTAGTGGTTGCGTGGAGGTAGGGGTTGATAACTAAAGGGTATGGGGTTCCTTTGGGAGGTGAAGAAATACTCTAAAATTGATAGTAGTGATGATTGTACATATTGTGAATATACTAGCAATGCCTGAGAGGCTTACTTGAGTGTCTGACTCTTGATTTAGGCTCAGGTCATGATCCCATGGTCGTGGGTTCAAGCCCCACTTCGGCTCCATGCTGAGCATGGAGCCTGATTAAGATTCTCTCTCTCTCCCTCTGTCCCTACCCCACTCACACACTATATTCACTATATCGTGAATGTACCAGAAACCCTGAATTATAGGCTATAAACAGGTAAATGTGTGGCATTTGTAATATCTTAATAAATGTGTTGAAAAAAAACCCATAAACAATAAAAGTAAGCTACTGATTAAAGGAAAAGGCACTCAGAACACTTTAAGGGCCTTGAGTTGTTTGATAGTAAATAGAGTCAAGATTGGTCACCATTGGACCTTAAATTAAACATGCTCACTGAAACCTCAAAGGCAATCTTTTAAAAAGAACAAAAACAGGGGCGCCTGGGTGGCTCAGTCGGTTAAGCATCCGACTTCGGCTCAGGTCATGATCTCACAGTCTGTGAGCTCAAGCCCCGCACCTGCTTTGGATTCTGTGTCTCCCTCTCTCCCTGCATCTCCCCCACTCATGCTCTGTCTCTCTCAAAAATAAATTTAAAAACATTAAAAAATAAAAAGAATAAAAACAGAGTCTGTAATATACATGCAAGGAAAAGGAAGAGAGGAAAAATCTAAACAACGCCAGGGAAGGAAGAGGGGAAATGAACAGAATGAATTGAAAGCACAAAATAATATGCTTGAAATAAATCCAAATATTAACAACCAGTACATATAAACAAAACCAAAACCCAGAATCTTTGTCAAGTCCACTTAAAAATCCATACATATATTCTTTATGAGAGATATCCCTAAAACAAAGCTCTAAGAAAGATTGAAAGAAAAGTTTGCAAAAAATACACCAGGTGAAAACTAACGACATACCGACAAACAATAAATACAAATAGTAAACTTGTGAGCACCTAATAAATTCAAAACATATACGAAAGATTGGCAGAACCATAAGAAGAAATGAAAATTCCATTATTTTAGTGGTTGGTAAGTGATAGGTCAAACAGACAAAATACTATCCAGTTCAGTGAGGATTTACAGAACACAGTACCTAGTAATACAAAAGTATATGTTCTTTTGTGTAGGCTAAACTAATGTATAGTAACAAAAATTAGATTAGTGGTTGCTTCTGGTAGTGAAGGTAGAGTTACTGAAAAAGGTTGTAAGAGCATTTTTGGGTCATGAAAATATTTTACATTTTGATTGGGATGGTGGTTACAAAAATGTATAAATTTGCCAAAATTCATCTATGTTTTTTAAAAACAAATCACATCTCAAGTGTATTTTAAAAGAATATATATATATATATATATATATATATATGTATATATATATTCATATATTTTGCTCCCTTAATTAACTGTTTCTCTGGAGATGTCATTATATACAAGCTACTACCAATTCCCAGCTCATGATGGGGTCTTGAAATACTATTCCCACCAAAATTAATCAGATTTTCAGTGAAATGACTGATTCCAATTTTGGTGTGGGAAATGTGTAAGAGGAGCCCAGGGCATCCTGGCACACACGTGAGTAAAGGAAGCTAATCACTACTACTGTCATGTCATAAGGACTTAGAAGCCACAATGAAGAGGTGCTCTTTTTCCAAAATTGATACTATTTGAATTTCAAAAAGAATAATAGTTGAAATTGATTGAGGCCCATATGTATGTATACATATATATATACTTATATAATGATATAAAATTAATCACCCTTAGAGATGATGGGAACCAATTCATTACCTTAAAAAATGGTAAATACATGGAGACAAATATTTTATCCTGCCTTTCCCTATATGAACTGTATCACTGAGTAACCAAGTTGTAGATGTGGGAAGCATTTCACTTGGCTCAGATCATGATCTTGTGGTCCCTGAGTTTGAGCCCCACATTGGGCTCAGAGCTTGGAGCCTGCTTCAGATTCTGTGCCTCCCTCTCTCTCTGCTTCTTCCCCAGTCACACTCTGTCTCTCTCTCAAAAATAAAGATAAAACTTTTTAAAAAATTATTCTAATTAATGAAAATGAAATTATAGAATTAAAGAATTATATTACAACCTTCAGTGAATTCATGGATCTATGCAATGAGCTATCCATGGTTGGGAGGGAGCATTATATGTTTTCTGCTGAAAGGACACAACCCAACCTATAGGCCAAAGGAGCAGAACCTGAATCTGATGAAGGCTCTGGATCCAGCTGCCAATGTGTAGAAATTACAGAGCTGAGAACATGTTGAACTATACCATGGTTATGCTGTCAGCAAAATCCAGATTGTGTGAAACTCTATAGGTTTAATGCCCTGGGTCAAGAAGGTCATCAATGTGGTAAAACAAGCCACTGCTAATTGTGTGGTTTGTGATCCTTTGAGGGACTTGACAATTTGGAATTTTTCTGGTGTGAAACCTTCAAGGGACTGGTGTTACTGAAGTCTGTGATCCGTATCAAATTGATACAGAGAAAGGCAAGGCTCTTGGTAGTAGTGCCTCGGAAGTTAACCCTTTCTTTGTAGTCATCCAGAGCCGTACCTTCTGCCCCTATTTTTAGCATGAGTATGGCATCAGAAGAACTGGCTCTAAGGCGGACAATGTAGACCATGTTTTAGAGATACTTGGTGCTGATGAGGAAGAGACAAAGAAGAGGGAAGTACAGATGGGGGTGGCTTGTTTTTTAATGAGAGTTAACTTGAGAAAGTTCAGAGCTATTATTAAATACTCAGCAGAGGAAAAGTTCAAGACTAAGAGAGCTGGGTAATCAATAAAGTGTCCCAAGGAAAAGGAGGTGAGAGACCAAATCTAGAGAGGAAGGATATGTACTCTTCCCATAGAAAGGATCTCGGAGAGGATGGGCAGAGGATGGGGTTTATGGATTTGGCCCTGGGAAACTGCGAGCATCCATGTTTTCTGGCTTTCTTTTTTTCTGTGCATCATGTTGGGGGGCGGTCCTCATTTGGGAGTGTGAGGTTGTTAAGAGGGGTGAGGCAGCAAATTAGAGATTTGAGAAGAAGGTTTAGACATATTGGAGGAGAGAGGAACAGGTGAGTTGAGTGGAGGACAGGATTACCAGTCATTGCTGGGGCACTGTTGGAGGTCAGTGACCATGAATTTATAAGTTGATAGCATCAGATTTTATATGAGATTTTATATGAGGCAGTTTGATGTAATGATTGGGGTTCAGACTTTGGAGCCAGAACAACCTGGATGGTGTGATTTTATACATGTTATTTAGTGTTTCCAAGCCTCTTCTCTACAATGAGAAGAAGAGTAATTCATATCTCATCGGATTGTTTGAAGAAGTGAATGAGGTATTATGTGAGAAGCGCTTCGGAGAGTCCTGATAGATAGTAAGGCACTAGTTCTTCATTTTCTCTATCATTGCTCACTGGCTGAGGGTAGGCGTAATTATCCAGGGCTGGGATTTTGCCAGGCTCCTGCAAAAAAGGACAGAGGAGTTTAGAATGTTGACTGGAAGTAGTGATGGGATGAACCTTAGAGCAGGATGAGCCATTGAGGGAGAGAAAGAGAGGAAGAAGGAAATATTACCTGGATATTTTCATGATGTTGAGGACCTGTCATAGCCAAGGTAGTAGAGCTGGGAAGACAGCAGCTGTGCTCAGATAATAAAATACTAGAGTTAGTGATTTTTCAAGGTGAACAGAATTCGGCAATAGTAATATCCCCACTATGAACATGAGGGGCCCGAAAGGGAGGGCAAGCGTTCAGGTGGTAAGAAGCCAGTGACTGGACGGCTTGTCCACAGGGACAGTGAAGTCTCCCAGAATCACGGCAGCAAGGATCGAGGGGAGAAGAAGAAAGGGCTTCATCACTGTCACCTCTGTAACTCCACGTGCAGGAGTCCACCACTGGGGTGTCTTTCCAGAGGGCTGTGTGTTATCGGTGTCCTTTAGTAAAATCCAGAGGCCTCTGGAAAGGTAACGATAGCCAACACTTACCAGATGCTTTATGCTAGGCATTGTTTTAAGCTCCCGCCCTTTTTATAAGTAGATATACCTTTTTTAAGATACACGATGCATTGGTTTCAGGTAAACAACATGGCGCATCAATTATGCTGTGCTCACCACAAGGGGAGCTACCATCTGTCACATACAATGCTATTACAACATCACTGACTACATGGCCTATGTCGTATCTTATATTCCCCTGACTTAGTCACTCCACAACTGGAAGCCAGTGTCTCCCATACCTCTTCACCCATTTCCCCCAGCCCCCACCCTCTCCCCTCTGGCAGCCATCAGATTGTTTCTCTGTATTCATGGGTCTGTTTCTGGTTTTTGTTTGTTTGGTTGGTTGTTTTTAGATTCTCTACACTATTTTAAGCACTTTTAAAGTAGCAACTCTTCTAATCTCTATGACAACTCTGAAGTGGGTACCATTATTCATCCTACTTTATAAACAAAGGAGCTAAGGCAATCTGCTCAAGACCCCAGGGCTAGTAAGTGGGCAGACTTTAGATACAGATTCAGTAACTTGGCTCCAAGTCTGTGCCCTTAACCACTATGCCACCCTGCGTCTCAGCACATGAAATCACTGTTACTTCCATAGGTGGTTGTTTCTTTACGACGTTCCTCCCTGGCAACGTGCGCGCGCGCGCAGGTGTGGAGGTGTCTGTCTATAATAATTGTGCATGTATGTGGCACGGGGTGGAGGACGGTCCATCGGTCCACCTGTTCCACCTCCTCTAGGCCCGGCACAAGGCAGAACCTCGTCCATCACCTCAGGGACGCGGCCTGCGCCCACGCTTGGGAGCCAGTCGCTGCGGGTCCCCCCGGGGCTGACAGCGCGGCTCTCGCAGGGGAGAACTGAATCCGAGCTGCGTGGGGCAGAGCCGGCTGTGTCCGTCTCCTGCGGCTTGCTCTGGACACTGAAGAAAGCTGCCTCGGATGGGTGTGCAGTGAGGAGGCAGGGGGCCAAGGCCAGCGTGACATTAGTGCCCTCTGCCCCCACCTGGCCCCACACCTTGGCCCTGTGGGAGGGAAAAGGGAACAAGCTGTTGGGAGGTGGCGGGGCAAAGCCCTAGAGGCAGCCACGGGCCTGGGCCTCCGGATTGTCCCGTGCTCCCAGGGGCCCGAGGCAATGCCTCTGCCTTCAGAGGTTTGGGCAGGCAACTGAAAGTTAGTGACAAATGACATAGGAGGGCAAGGAGGCAGGGTAGTGAAGGATGCTGCAGGGGGATTCTGATGAAGCAATTTCTCCTCCTCCTCCTCTTCCTTCTCCTCCGCCTTGTCCTCGTCCTCGGTGAGACCCCTGTCAGGATCCCCATTGGCCTGGGCGCAGGGAAGCTCGTGTGATAAAATCCCTGGTCCTTTTAGAAGCCTAGGACGGGACAAAGGGGAAAGGCAGCGTCCGCCTAAGAGTGCAAGAGGCTCGCCTAGCAAGGGCCGTGTCTCCTGTTGCTGGGCTCTGAGCCTCCGTGTCTGCTCTTCCCTTTCCCATAGTAAGAGAGGTTCACCTGGGCCCGTGGCCGCCAAACCAAGGATCTTTCCCGGCCTCCTTTGCATGAACCAAGTTCTGCCAACAAAGTGTGCGCTGCCGTAGTGTATCCTGTCCCCCAGCCGTGCGCTTACAAGGACGTGGTGTGTGCTCTTGGACTGTCGTCTGAGAATCAAGAAGCTTTTCTCTTGTTTAAGCAGTTTATCCTCTAAGACACGGCTTTCCACTGGAAGAGGTGAATGAAGCAGGAGCAGCTGGTAGAGGCCATCTGATGCTTTGAACCCGCGCCAGGCTGACTGTATAAAGGCCTTTCGTCAGCAGTGGAGCTGGAGCCCCCAGTGGCTGGTGCAGACTTTACTCACCCTGTGCCTGGCACACTGAGCCCACTGTTCAAAGTGCCCACGGTCCCTGGGGGAGGGCAGCCCTAGGAAAAGCCCACGGGGAGACCCAGGCTGAGGGAAACCAACCCAAGGATGCCCAGTGCCTGCGCTGGGCTCCAGCCTGCAAAGATGGGCCATGTCAATCCCACCCTCCTTCCTGGACCGAGACAGTGAGGGTCTGCCTGACCGTTTCAGCTGGAAGAACAGACATGGAGGAAGCAAACTGCAGTGACCAGGAAACCATATTTCTTCCAAGGACGGGGTAGCCGAAAATGTCATCGCTCCCTGCTTTGAGTGTCCACTGTGTTTTCAATCGCTGAGAAACTCTTTTCTCTAAAGTCATAGATTATCAGAAGTTTCACTCTTTGAAATTCTATCAGCACGAATGAAATGTCCCCCTCTTGCCTGGAGGGTCTAGGTCACTTTGACACAAGGAGGCAGCCCCAGTTCACAGCCCAGGGGCAGAGCTGCAGATAAGGGCTTTCTGGACACAGCAGACCACAGCTGTCCTGTGTGTGTCCATTTCAAGGATGAGAACCCCGGTTCACTCCGCAGTCCTTGCCCAACATTCCGTTAATCACTCAATTTCCCCTGCATCTGGAGAGATGGTTATGTGGTCTCCTTCACGGCCATGGTCAATAAACCTGGCTTTGTCAGGTTGACACAGCAGGTTTGTCCCCAGTGTGCTGAGGCAGGTTGATCTAACAGAGATATTTATTTGAATATGGGAATACGGGGAAAAGCACATAGGCTGGGGACTGCAGCTAAATGATCATGGGGGGCAAGAGCAAGAAGCAAAGTTAGGGGGGCAGCTAGGTCATGGGGAAATGCAAACTATGAAGGGACAGAAGCTCCAGGAGAGAAAAGGTAAATAAAGGAGAGGAAAAGCAGCAGCCATGAGTCTGAATTGGAAGAGCAGGGCAGATATGTAGAGATGAGACTCTGGCCCATGAGCCAGTGGGCTTCTTGGGTGGTCTGAGGGCTGCTTCTTCCCATTCTAGCTCCAGGGTTCTGGAGTACTGCGGCCCTGGGTTCCATGACTGTTCAAAAAGTCTTTATTCTTGCAAGAAAGTTAACTGAAGAAGTTAACTGAAGCCTGTTACCTTTCCTGTGCTGTCAAAAACTTCAGCTGTGAGGCTGCCCATACTCTGAACAGAGCCAAGGCTTTTGCTGGAAGGCCCCACTGACCCACCCATCCATCCACCCACCCGTCCATCCATCCATCCGTCCACCCATCTATCCGTCCATCCATCCATCCATCCATCCATCCATCCATCCATCCATCCATCCATCCACCCACCCCTCCATCCATCCACCCACCCATCCATCCATCCACCCATCTATCCACCCATCTATCCATCCATCTATCCATCCACCCACCCATCCATCCATCCATCCATCCATCCACCCATCTACCCATCCATCCATCCATCCATCCATCCATCCATCCATCCATCCACCCACCCATCCATCCATCCATCCATCCATCCATCCATCCATCCATCCATCCATCCACCCATCTACCCATCCATCCATCCATCCATCCACCCACCCACCCATCCATCCATCCACCCATCAATCCATCCATTTGATATCTATATTAAGCAATCTCCCAAATATAAGCCTTCTTAGCACTGTCTTTTCAGCATACTGGCAACATGGGGAGAAATAACCTTCATAAGCCAAAATCTTTACTGTTAGTAATGGTTCTACTGAAGACCAGATCCAGAATTACATGAAGGAACTCAAGAGGAAGGAAAGAAAGGTGAAAAGTAGAAGCCGATGACAGCTAATGGGGGAATGCCCTAAAGACACACTCAGCAGACTCGGCTCAGGAAGAGCACTAGTCCTGCCGCCTAGAACTGTGCCCGACAGCTTGCAGGTGACAGTTACCCTTGGGTTCCTAGGTGTGTCTTTCCCTGCATGTAGTCGAGAGCAGACCAAAGGTGAATGCATGCCGTGAGGCCTGTGGCCCTGCAAAGAGAAAGAGCCACTCAGCCTCTAGGGAGGGGGGAGAGACAGACAGACAGAGGAGGGGAGAGAAGGAGCCCTCCGCTGCTGTGCAAATGCCCGGGCTGTTCTCCGGAGTGGAGCACAAGCAGACAGCAACAGACCCCTCTCGGATTTTAGTTTGGTGTTCGCTGGGGAAGCCACTGTGTGCCCAAGACCACCCTTGTGTGAGGACTCGCCCCTCCAGGACTCCTCCCCTCCCCCACCTTCACAAATGGTCCTATTTAGCCAGTTTCTCTGGGCCTTATTTAGCCCATAACTCATTCTGACTTTCAGATGTTTTCTTTTTTTTTGTAGCATGTCTTCAGAAGTATAGCCTGATAGTTAATGTGGGCTCAGAGCCAAACTGCTGGGGCTGAATCCTAACTCTGTGGCCTTAGACAAGTCTGTCTTGGTCTTTCTCTGCCTTGATCTTCTCATCTGCAAAATGGGAATAATACTGATAATAAGAGCTGCCTCACAGGGTTCTTGTGAGGATCCCACGAGTTAAAAACAGTGGGTGGCATGTGGGGGTCATTCAGTAAATGTTTAGTCCCATTCTTCCATAAACTGTACTCGTTTGCATCTTCTTTGTAGAGATGTCCCTCATAACGCAGTTTCTTTTTGTCATTGAGGGATAGGTGACACACATTACGTTAGCTCTAGGTGTACGACATCACGATTCACTATTTTTATATATTTCGAAGTGATCACCACAATAGGTCTAGATGGCATCTGTCACCATACATAGTTACAGAATTTTTCTTCCCTTTTAAGATATTTTCTCTTCATTCAAATATACAACACATTATTATTAACCATAGTCACCATATTGTACATTACATCCCCAGGACCTATTTATTTTATAATTGGAAATTTGTACTTCTTTGATCTCTGTCACTTATTTTGTCCACTTCCCACTCCCCACCTCTGACAATCACTGATTTGTCCTCCATATCTATGACTGTGGTCTTCCTCCTTCCTTTCCTCCCTCTCTTCCTTTCTTTTTCTTCTTTCTTTTCTTTTCTATTTCTTTCTTTCTTTCTTTCTTTCTTTCTTTCTTTCTTTCTTTCGTCTCTCTCTCTCTCTCTCTCTCTCTCTCTCTCTCTCTCTCAGATTCCACGTAGAAGTGGTATCATGTAGTTATTTGCTTTTCTCTGTTGGTGTTACTTCACTTAGCATAATACCATCAAGGTCTGTCCAGGTTCTCACAAATGGCAAGATTTCCATCTTATTTGTGGATGAATAATATTCCACACCCCCCTTATCCACCCACCAACAAACTCATAGGTTGTTTCCATATGTTGGCTGCTGTGAACGATGCCCAGTAAACACGGGGGTACAGATATCTTTTTGAGTTAGTGTTTTTGTTTTCTTTGGATAAATACCAAGAAGTGGGATTGCTGGGCCAGAGGGTAATTCTAGTCTTAATTTCCTGAGGAAACGCCATGACGTTTCCCACAGCGGCCGCACCCACCTTATCTTCCCACCGACAGCGCGTGACAGCGCGTGACGGCGCGTGACATGACGGCGCATGACATGACGGCGCATGACGGCGCGTGACGGCGCGTGACGGCTTCCTTTTCTCCCTCCCTCACCAACACTTGTTATCGCTGATCTTTTTGATAAGAGCCATTCTAACAGGTGCGAGATGATACCTCGTGGTGCTTTTGATTTGCATTTCCCTGATGATTCGGGACGTTGAGCATCTTAAGAGTGATTTCTTTTCAGTTAAAGCACAGGTCATAATACTTAGGGCTAAAGGGTTTTGTGTGTGATCGGCAGTTCTGCAGAGTTGCGTGTGCCCTTTAGACTGAACTTGGCTCAGCCGGCCGCCCGCAGGTGGTTTGCCCAGGCTTTCTTGGACGGAGGAGGCACCCAGCGTCCCTCTTGGGCAGGCCTGGGAGAGGAGGAGATGGGCAGCGTCCTCCGCTTCCTGGCCTTGGAGTGACAAGCCAGTCTGACGGCTCCTGGTTGTGTAGCCTCAGGCCTGGGTAACCTCGAGAGTCAGAGAATTCTTGCATGTGAGGAATGCAGTGGGCACAGTCTCAGAATCTTACTTAGTTCATAGGAGGAGGGGCCTGGGGACAAAGAGAAAACTATATGAACTCTGAGAATCCAGGAATTAAAAGTGTGGCTTGGTGTCATCTCGGTGGTGGCCTTTCAAGCCGGCTGGCCTCCCTGACTGCCTTGGGTCAGGCTGAGTCAGGACTCTGATGCGTGCAGACCCCGGAGGCCGGCATGAGCCTGCAGACCACTGACTGTGGAGCAGGCGAGGTCGTGGCCTTGCCTCTGACACGCCTGCTGGAGAATGTGGAGCGCGTCTGGGGGCTGAGGCACCGCGGAGGAAGACACCCCCGGCCTCCCTGGCTGGACAGTGTTGGCAGCATCGTTGGGCCCCGGGGCTGAGCTGAGGACAGGGACTGTCTGCTCCTTTGCTCAGCAGCACCTCTGGGAAAATGACAGCTGCACAAATCCCCACTTGGCCAGGCTCTCTGTCTGCGGTCAGTGTGTCCCTGACCACAGTGTCCACACTCAGTGCCCAGCCTACCAAATGGGCCACTTCCTCAGGGTGACCAGGGATGGCCTGGGGGCACCAGAACTTTCCCCTCAGGAGCCGGTGGGAACCCTGCCTAGGACTTCATGTCCCCAGCCGGTCACTGGCCCCTCAGGCTCCAATCCTCCTCCATGTCCACCTTCCTCCTGAGTTTCCAAGGCAGACACATGCTACGTACAGGCCCTTGCTTGAGGATAAAAAGAACCAACTCAACTGACATGGAGCACTTAGGAAGGTGGGGGGGAAGCCGCCTAAGGGGGAGCCAGGCACGGCCCTGTTAAGGGCCACACGTTAGAGCAACTGTACTTGTCAGAAAAAAATAAGGAGCAAAGTTTTCTGAAAGCCACTTGATTTCAGTCTTTGAATCACATTCACATGTTCCAGTAAAATGCCCATATCTTTGATTCTTGGAATGTGTGAGCTTTCCTTTCCCTGTGAGTCAATTGTTCAGTAGGGCTTCCCTGGAAACCCCAGAGTCTTCTCCCTTCCTTGAGTAAAAAGACACCTTTTGTAATGAATCTTGTCATTACAAGGCACTCATTTACTGTATTACAAAGTTCTCAGGGGTGGCAGCTGGGGGGAAATAAAACAAAGGAAGCGGGGGGGGGGGGCTGCCCCCATAGCAAACTGAGGATGGAGTCCTCCTAACCCTGGGAGGTGTGAGGTTGATGTCCTGAAATGAAGAAGCAGACATGTGGGGAGGGATCTGGAGCACGGTTGCCGGAGGCTCCTGCGGCACGGGTACCCGGCATGGCTCGGACCTTAAGAGTCATCGGACTAAACCTCTCAGTTTCCTGCTTGGAGAATCTGGCTCTGGAGAAGGGGGTTGCTGTCCGTGAGGGGGCGAGGGATGAGCTCAGGGCCGGCATTGGTAAGAAGTGTGGTGCTCGGTGTTGACTACTCAGTGGAAACACACTCGGTTTACTCCAACACGACACCCTGTACTTTCACTGGCAGGCTTTTGCACAGCGAGGGCACCTCCTCGGCATAGGGTTCAGTAACTGTGCCCAGGGTGGGGGTGGTGTCCAGGGCCACACAGGTGCAGGCAGGATGCCAACCAGAACCCAGTCCGAAGAGCTCGTCAGCGCACAGCCTCCATTCTACCCTGGCTCTGGCCCCGCTGCTGCGGGGAGAGGGTCTGGAGTCCCAGACGCCCATCCAGGTGTAAATGCACAGGAGATGCCCCAAACTGGAAGTACTAATATTGGGCTGTTAAGCATCAGCAAGGGGGTACGCCAAGAATTTGGGGATGGACGTGGAGAACCCATGTGGAGGTGTGACTGCTGGTTGAGCATAGCTTTCCAACGACAGCAGTGATACCTCTGCGGACCTGTTGGTTCATCTTTTTTTTTTTTTTAAACTTTATTATTATTTTTTTTATTGGAGAGAGAGGGAAAGAGAGTGCAAAATGAGGGAGGGGCAGAAAAAAAGAGAGAGAGAATCCCGAGCAGGCTCCACACTCAGCACAGAAACACTTGGGGCTCGATTCCGGGAGCAAAGACAAAATCAAGAGTTGGATGCTCACTCGAATCCAGGCGTTTTTTTGTTGGTTCATCTATAAAGAGGGAAACGAAAGGTTCTTGTGAAGCCTCAATGAAAGGTTTTTTTGAGATCACTTAGAAGAGTATGCAAATACAAGCCAGTATTGACAAAATTTTTCATATATTTGAGAAGTAATAGTGTAGGCCCCCTCAAAGGTAATCCCACATCAGGAGCAGCTGAGGTAAGATTATTCTGTGCTAGAAAATATTCTGAAGAAAGGGGGCCATTACAAATACAGCATTACTATTATTATTATATTCTTATTATTTTTCTGGGAGGAGCTGCCGCAGGGGATCAAAACGCTTTCAGTCTAAAAAAAGTCCTTGGGCTGAATATTCAGATAAACAAACGTATGATCTTGAAGCAAGGCCTCCACTGCAGGTCGTGGCCTTCTGTATCTGCCTTCCAACTCCAGGCTGCCTTGAAGAACGCCTTGGCGTCCCTCTTCTGAGGAGCGCTGGCGCCCTCTGGTGGACACTGATGAGCAGGACGCCGCGGCGCCGCAGAGGCGCAATGGCTGGGAGAGGCCGCAGGGGGCGCTGCACATGGGCAGACTGCTGGAGCTAAGAGATGGGCTTCCAGACATTCGCACAGATGAAAGGCAGTTAGGTTTCTTTCCACCTGTTAGTGTTTAAAATGGGGCCCAGAGGTTTTATACATACAGGAAAATCTTATTGGTTTAGTCCTAATCATTTAAAACATGCAATAATCCCTAATTATCAAGGCAGAAGTGTTTCTGTTCCGGCAGTAGCAAAAGCATTCGCTAAACAAATTAGGTCTATTGTTTCTTCACACTCAAGTGCCTATCAGTTCTTAGAGTTCCTGAATGGCCTTCAGAGGAATTTGGAAGCAGCTGGTGGAGTGGGAAGGAAGATCATGGAAGGTAAAGAAGTCCTATGTCCTCCTGAGGCTCACTTGGCCCAGCAAGAAAGGGGGTGACTTTCACAACGTTTTAGGGGGCTCTAATCCAGGAGTCTGATCCTGTGCAAGGGCCTCAGCCAATCAGCTGCCCTGTGCCTCCAGCCCCCTAGGTCCCTCCCTCCTTCCTGCACCTGGACCTCCCACAGAGAGCTTGGTTTTCTTGCATAACAGGCCTTGGCCCAGAAAACCAGAACTCAAATCTATGGCATCCAAGAATTGGTCCCCTCTTCCTTTGGCAAAGAGAGGGCTGGGTCATTCCTTCCAGCTGCTAGAGCGGGCTGAGTCCTTATTCAGGAAAAGAAGTGAAAAGAAGGCAGTTGATATGCAAATTAAACCAGGTTGAAATTCTTATAAAGCTACACTATTAATCAAAAAAGGCTTTCATCTATTGTCTACTATACACCAGGCACTTGAAATTCAATGTTTCTAATCCTTGCAACAGCCCAGCAAGTTGTTTTATTTTCATGAGAAAATGGAGAATCAGAGAGGGTAAGTGACTTGCTGAAAGCCACACAGCTCTAGCTATCAATTGCAATAGGCAGGTTATGTTGTGGTAATAAGTAACTCCCACATTCCAGAGGCATTTGTGAAGCCAGTAACAGTTTAATTCCTACAAACATGCCAAGTTCACCAGTCTCCCCTACATTGCCTTGGATCTGAGAACTACATTGATAGGCCATGAGCCTCGGGGCGCTGCTGGGTGCTGGGGCAGAGGTCAGGGAGCTCTGCAAGTTCTGGGTCGGGTGAGGGCAGCTCAGAGCTCCCCACCCCAACAAGTGACTCAGCTGGCCAGCTGCAAGGGGGCCGGAGGTGCACCTGTGCAGCTGTTCAAAAGTCAGAGGCGGGGACGCTGGGGATCAGCACTTGAGACAGTGTGTCTGGTGTGTGGGTGTCTCTCTCCCAGCTTCTGGGTCTCATTCATTGCTTTACTCTTTCTCTCTCTCTCCTCCTTCCTTCCTCAGTGTCTCTGCTTCTTCTGAGTCATAAAGCTGCTCACAGGGCACCTGGGGGGGTTCTGTTGTTAAGCATCTGACTTCAGCTCAGGACCTGACCTCACAGTTAGTGAGTTCGAGCCCCGCATCTGGTGACGCTGAGCCTGTCATTGGGCGAACACGAACTCTGCTTCGGGTAAAAAAAACCACGAGCCCTGCTTTGGGTGAGCCCTGCTTCTCTCTCTGTCTCTCCCTCTGCTCCTCCTGGGATTCTCTCTCTCTTTGCCCCTCGCTCACTTGTGCCCTCTCCTTCTCTCAAAACACAAAAAACAAAACAAAACAAACCCAAAACTGCTCACAGTATCCTTATGTGTTATGCCCAGATTTCAATATCGTCCCCAAAAACCAGAGACCACCAGAGAGACCAAGTGACGCATGCAAAAGCAAAGGGCAGTTTTATTACGGGCTTGGGCTGGCCGGGCCTAATCTCGGGCTCACAGACCTCACCAGTGCAGCGGATCTGTGCTGAGAGCCCCGAACAAAGGCGGGGTGGGGCCTTTATGGGTTCGGGAAGGGGGAGTTACAGGAAATTGTGACACAGGTACAGGGGTCCAATCATTAGCGCATAACATCATTGGCAGTAACTTTAACCATACACATTGTCCAGAGTGTTCGTTACTTTTGGCGGGCCCCAATCACAACATTTAGAGTATTAACCAATTACAGAGTGGGCCCAGGACCCTCACGTAGGGTGTAACTAGCCTTAAGCAATAAGTGATTAAGTCTATCTCTAGGCCTGCCCTTAGGAGTGTTAAGCATTTTAGCTGGCCGCTTCTGATTGGGTGTTACTAGGGTGGTCCCTGGCTGAGCAATCTGTGCCCTTTTGTTACCTAATGATTCTGGGAAACCGACACTTAGGCCTCCAAGGTCAGAGGGGAAACTTGAAGCCTGTCATGGAGTCGGTTTCATTCAGACCTGCGTCCTTACACATGGACTAGCCAGGAAATAAGTACCTGTTCTAATGTTTTCAGTTCATTCTAAATATAACAAGTGAAACTGACCATGGCAGAAAGTACAGTTGATGACATTGGTCACCGACTAAGAGTTAAGAGAAGAATAATCTGGTTTGACCACTTTACAAAATTCGATTAGAAAAAAAAGTCACAAAAGAGAATTCACAGTTGCAGATGCAATAATTGGAAGAATATATGGGTCAGAGGCGGATGATGAATCAACTTTCTGGTGTGAAATTCAAGTAGAAAAGACTGGTTGCCAAGGAAAATAATTTCAAGAATATAAAAATGAAAAATGGAAAAAATCAGAAACTCTTTAACTACACAATAGGGAAAATGCATTAAGAAATTAACTTGGAGGAAGGGACCTTGCACTGAGAAATGCTTGCTCAGTGAAAATTCATCAGGGTTTTCCATTTTCCGTGACCCTCACGTCCAATGCAATGACCCTCACTGCCTTATAGCCCGAGCGGCTTCTGTGGGTGTCACTGACCCGCTTTGTGCCTTATTTACACGTACAACAACTCAGGTTCCAAATACTGAACTTAGAACTCCATCTCTCTCTACATGACCTCTTAATTTTCCACTTGTCCTGTTCCATACTTCTTCCCTTTTCTGAATCACGTTCTTTTCCTCCCTTCAACGTTTCTCTTCCCATGGCATCCAGCTTTCTTCTCTTTCTGCGTGCCCTCCCGGGGTGATTTCCAACCATTTCAGATGTTTTGACCTGATGGCTACAAAATTGAGGGCCTTAACTGTAATAGTCATGCTTCTTCGCTTCAAATAATGACAACGACAAGAAGACTGATTACCTTAAGCTGGAAAAGGAATTTATTGTAAAGAGAATCCATTTCTCAAGAACCGACCGGAAAGCTGAAGAGACTAGGCTTAGGACCTGGGCCAAAGCAGAGAGGGCAGGCCCTGCCTGGGTCTCGAACCCCCGGGTGCCTGAGGGGACGGTAGTGCCTGGTTTCCTTGTGTCCTGGCCCAGGACTTGGGCTTCCCCGAGGTCATCCGCCCCCAAGGGTGCTGGGAGCCACTTCTGAAGTGAGGCAGGTTTGCAAGGCCTCCCACCGTCAGATGGTGACCTGCGTCTACACCCACTCAACCCCCACTCAATTTCTGCTTGAGCACCGACCCCCAAGGTGCGTGACTGACTGATATCAGGAGGGACTTGTCTTCTTATGCTAAAAATATGTGAACTGTACCTTGTGAAAAAACTTGTCATAGGAGTTTCTTCTTTTATGATTATAGGAGCACATGTTACATTTCCTGAGAAAACCTGTTTATCTTCCCCGCAGAAAACAGACTATTGACCCCTGCTCACAAAGACCTAGCTCTTGCCTTTGCTATGCTAAAAACTTTGCCTTGTGTTTGAATGCTAAAGACCCCTTCCTTCCCCATGTGATAGACATCTAGTCACCTACTTCAACCTCTATTGATAAAGGTTATGCACGAGTCTTCCACCAATCTACGTTCTGGGAAATTTTTACATACCAAAGATTTGTTATCGAAATTATTGTCTAAGGCAGTTGCCACTTCTGTTTTGTACCCCATCATTTTTTCAATAAAGCTGACTCTCCGGTCGGAGCAGGGACGCCTGCCTGGTGAGCAGAAAGAAGCGGAGGCTCTCTCACTCTCTTTCACCGACACCGTCCATCCTTCAGGGGGCCCTGGACCTGCTGGAGCTGGACTCCGGCACCAGGGGCGCCAGGATGAGGGGAGGGGAGGGAGGAGGGCCACTTCCCACTACAATTTACACCGCGGCAGAGTCTGTAAACACAGGAAGTGTGTTCAGGGCCATTGAGCCCACAGAGCCTAAAATATTTACCAGATGGCCTTTTATGTAAAAGGAGCGCCAGTCCCTGATTTAGAAGTTGAACCATCACAGACTTGAAGGTTGACTGGTCACAGGATTTTTCGGGCCAGGCCTACGTTATCGTTGGTGTTCTGTTTGCCTCTGGGTTCCAGGTGCAAGTACCAGTGGCCAACTGTTTTGTTCAGATAGAGATCTTCAACCTGAAAGCTCCGGCCATTTGCTTACTGACCCTTGTACTGAATTCGTTCCTTATCCCACGCCCAGTTTAATGGCACTTATCTTGAGGCCATCTGAAACTACTGGCTAGTATGAGGGATCAATGCCTTTAAACCATCCTGGCCCCCTGGAGTGGTTCTCTTGTCTTGGTGAGAGATCTTAAAGCAAAATGCTTGAGGAAGATTAGGGCCACACAGCAGCCTGACTTCCTGCTACACGGTTATCTTCTAACTTCTAAATGCTTCAGTTCAGTGACTAGAATCAGTTACCTTAGCTTTTTTGACCCACAAAAGCCCCACCTTCTTTTTTTAGTTTTTAATTTTTTTAATGCTTTATTTTTGAAAGAGAGAGCACAAGCTGGGGAGGGGCAGAGAGAGAGGGAGACAGAGAATTCAAAGCAAGCTCTGTGCTGTCAGCACAGAGCCTGAAGTGGGGCTTGAACCCATGAACCCATGAGATCATGACCTGAGCCGAAGCTGGATGCTCAACTGACTGAGCCACCCAGGCGCCCCAGATTCTTGAGCCCTGAGGCAGCTTGGATCACAAGCAGAGAAAGCAAGGTCTTCAACAGAGTTGCCCTCCCCCACCCCCGCCATTGCAGATTGATCAGATTTCCCTGGGATTATTCTAAAAGGGCCCAAGAGTACCCCAAATATGCCAACATTCTGATTTCTCCCCCCTCAACTTTGTTTCCTCCAGAGACACAGGCTTGGTGCATACCTCCAAGTGTGTTGTAAGTGACAACGTCATCAAATGTTTTGCCATGGCATAAGATGCAACGATTTGGAGTTTTTGGAGTACAAGAGACATCCCAAAAGACAAGGACTTTGATAGAAGTGACCCATCTCTCATGTCACTGTCTGAAGGGAGGCAGTCTAGGGCTGGTATGGCAGCTGTGCTTTAAGAGGTTGTCCAGGTCCCAGACCCTTTCTATTTGGGCGCTCCATCATGCCTGACGTGTTGGCTTCTTGGAAGATATTGTCCCCCTGCCCCATTTCATGCAGTGGGATGGAGGGAGTAAGCATGACATCGCCCCTGCCTCCTTTAAAGGCCTGCCCGAGAAATGTCCACCGCCCTTCTTCCCACATCTCACTGGCCAAACGCTCGTCATATAACCACAGACAGCTGAGAGGAGGCTGGAGACGCCATGTTGACTATAGAGCTCAGAGAGATTCCATGTTGGTGGACAACTCTTATCTCTACCCAGACTCCATGGTAGACTCCAATCAGTCCCCACCAAATCAGGTCATGCCATTTTGACCGCAACTCCAGCCCTGTCGTCTATTATCACTGCCATGATTATCTTGATTTTGGCAGTCAGATGCCTGAAATCAGCTTCTTCCATTCTGGTGTCTTTCCTTTTCCACGAAAATCAAGGATCCCATCTCAGGTGCACCCAATTGCATCATTAATTTATGGAAATCAGTCATGAAATTGCATTTTCAGAGATGCTGCTGCATTTTCATCTTCTGGGCCCTCGAGGAAAGAATTAACCGATATATGAGCAGGTCACAGATCACATGATAAATCTTCTACAGCATTTCCATCTCTACATTTTAGATTCTTTTCTCCATGAGTCCCTGGAATTTCATTTCACATGAGTCACCATTGAGTCCCAGTTTCAATCCAACAACTGACATGACAGTTAGGGCCACTTGCAGTGGCTGGAGCTAGCACACGGACTCCTGATTTCTAGGGAGCATACGCCTGATTAAATAGTGCTATAAAATTATGTACTCTTGGCAAACACTGCAATATGCCACCCAACCACTCCCCCACCTCCTCTGTCACCGCTGCTGGGGTGTTGTTGGCGGTGGGGCCTCAGGTGGAAAAAGCTGCATTGCCTAAGGTCATATCCTTTCCTGGAGCAGCCACATTCAGTGGCTGGTGAAACTTGGGTTATAAGGGTCTAGACCCTTGGCCCCAAATTGGATAACTTGGAGCTCACAGTGGGGTCAGCTGAAGCCTTGACTGCTGGTGCACACAGCTCACAGTACCCAATTTTCCTCTGCTCAATTTTGCTTCTGTCCCTTCTACTTCACAGGCATGGGCCCAAGATCACTTCCTAATAAAGATTCAGCATGCTAATCTCCATCTCTGAATCTGCTTCTGGAAATTCTTGTGATGAGGATTTAACTTTGTAAGCAGTTATGCCCCCTTTCTTTGCTCCCTGCTTTCGGGGTCAATCTGGGGTCGGACTCTAGTTCTAGATCTACCAGCAGTGAGCAGTGGGGGGAAGGAAGCATGAGTAGACCCAGCTCCCTTTCTGCAAGGAAATGTGTGAAGAGAGTTCCAGCATCTTCAGACTAGGCATCAGACAAGGAAGGGGATGTGTTTCAGCTGACAAGGAAGACCTGGTGCAGGTTCAACGCTCAGTGTTATTACAAGTCCTCCAGATCTTCCCAGGTATCTTTATTACAATTTTGGGGGTCACAGTCTTTCCTAAAAAATGCCTTAAAACTTTACATAGCATACCTAGGAAGTTTGTCAATTCATTAGATGTTGAGATTTGGCAATGCAACTCTGTTTTTGGTGTTCAGCTATTTTAGCCTGTAAATGATAAGACATTGTTTTAACTCATTATTAGAAAGTTTTTGGGTTGAGGGGCGCATGGGTGGCTCAGCCTGCTAAGTGTCTGACTTAGGCTCAGGTCACCATCTCATGGTTCATGAGTTGGAGCCCTGCACAGTGCACAGCCTGCTTCAGGTCCTCTGTTCCCTTCTCTCTCCGCCCCTCCCCTGCTCATGCTGGCTCTCTCTCAAAAAAAAAAAAAAAAAAAGTCTTTGGGTTGAAAGTTTAGAGATTTAGGCTTGTCATTTTCTCTTTTTAAATTTTTTTTAATTTTTAATTTTTAAACTTACATCCAATTAGTTAGCATAGATTGTCATTTTCTTTTTAAAAATGGTCTAGTGCCCTCAGGAAAAGCCATACCTCCAACGGTGTTTATGACTCATGCTTCTCATGTTGTTCTATGCAAGTAGCAATATGGTCTTCAAGGTTTTGCTTTAATGAGTCAGTCATTCCAGGTGATGGTAAGAGATAATTTTAGCAGTTTACCACTGGGGGCCAGTGATTGCCACCTTCCCTTCCCTTAACATTAACTGGTGTTTACTGCTCTCTTCCCCAACTGGCCAGAGAAACAACTCTCCTTCACACCCCTATCCTGTTGTTGATTTCTTTACTAGTTGGGGTTCTTGACTGTAAACAACAGAAGCCAACCCCAGGTGACTTGATGAGAAATAGAATTAATTTAGGGACCTGTTGTGTAGCTCACAGAGCCTGCCAGAGGGCTGGAGATCCCAGTTTAGAGAATAAGAGCAGGTGGAGTGGAGAGCGTAATGGCCACCAACAGGGTGTTCCGTGTTACTGGCCTCGACTCTTGAAGGATCAGTGGGATGTCACCTCTCACCAAGCTCATACAATGGCAGATTTTCCAACATAGAAAGTAGGTTCAGAAGTTGGGCAGCAAAATCCAAACTGAACCACAAAACCCCGTTTGTTACCTGAACTCCCTCTCTCTCTTCTCTCTCTCCACTTGGACACCCCACAGGCTGCTCAGGGTCCCCATATCTAAACCATCTTCTCTGCTACACATACTCTTCCTGAATTCTCCAGCTTAGTTGGTAACAATTTTCTCCATCTGCTGAGTTCTCTAAACTAGAATTCCAGTAGGCTTCCTTGGTTTTCTCTTATCCCCCACATCCAATCCATCACCCCATCACTTAGATTCTGCCTTCTAGGGATTTCATGAATTTATCTCTTCCTTGTCTTTATGGCCACCACCCTATTTCAAGACTTCATTTCTTCCTCATTGAATTATTTTAATAGCTTCTTAACTCATGTATCGATTAGCTTTGAAGCAATAATTCTTGTAGCAAACCACCCAAAACCTCAGTGGTTTGTAGCAATCAACATTCATTTCTCAGTCACATGCCTATAAGTTGACTGTGACTCAGTGATATAGAATGGGTCTGACGGGGCTTGCCTTAGCTGCAGGCGGGTTTAGGTCTATTTCACTGGTCTGTCATCCTTCTGGCAACTGTTGGCACCAGAAGAATGTAGGGGCATGCACTTTGCGTGGTGGAAGGCAGGAGCACAAATGAGGTAGCTCAGTCACTCCAGCACATTTCCAATCTCTACTCCCACCATGTCTACTAACATCCCATTGGCCAAATCATCCCAAGGTCAAAAAGTGTACGGCACCCACCATGAAAGGCATGGATGCATAATGCTACTCAAGTGGAAAGAACTCAGCCTATCAAAGATTGTCCCCCACAGATTCATCTTTCAAACTGCTTCCAGAGGAATCTACCCAGAATGGCAATCTGACTTTGTAATTTTCCTGCTTAAAAGTTTGGTTTTTACGAGTAAAGTGCAAAGATGTATTAATAGGTCCTTCATAGTTTGGCCACTGGCTGCCTCATCAGTTTTGCCTCTTTCTGCCTCCACATCACCGTCCACTCCCTGACTTGATCAGAAATTGAAATCTGCCGGGGCTTTGCCTTCCTATCTTCGCTAACACCTGTGCTCAAATGCTTACCTTGCCTTCTGCCCCTAGGGAGGCATCACTTCCTCCAGGTTGCTCTCTCTGCAACCCAGCTGCCCTCTCCCCTGGCCTTTGTGGCTGAGTCCCTGTTATGGACTGAGTATTTATCTTACCCTAAAAGTTGTGTGTTGAAATCCAATTCCCAATGTGATGGTATTTGGAGGTGTGGCGTTGGTAATCTGGTAATTTGGCTCTGACGGTGGAGCCTTCATGAATGCAATGAGGGGGTCAGAGCTCTCTTTCCATCACGGGAAGACACATCAAGACGTTGGCAGTCTGCAGGCTGGAAGAAAGTGCTCACCAGAACCCGATCCTGATCTCGGGCTTCCAGCTTCCAGAACAGAGAGAAATAAATGTTTCTTGTTTAAGCCACCCAGCCTAGGGTGATTTGTTATAGCAGCCTGAGATGACTAAGACAGCCCCAAATGTCACCCCAGACATATTGTTGGTTTACTTACCATTTTCTCCCATCATGCCGTAAGCTCTTTTGTCTTCCTGCTCAGGATGGTTTCTGGCTCATAGAAGGTGTTCAGTAACTGTTGATCTGAGCTGAACTGCCTCACACCTGTTCACTTCTTATCCGCCAGACTGCCTGTGTTGGTATTATTCTTTGGGGCCATCGGACCTAGATAGGAAGGAATGAAAATTTGTGACTTCCTCAGGTGAGAAAGAATGAAAGGAGCTGTAGAGTGGCTGGAGAATATCTCATTGGACAAATGAGGGCTGGTTGAATGAAAGTGTGACAATGAATTCTGATTTGAAAAAGTGCATTTCAGCTAGTCAAAGACTAGTGGAAATGGCCTTCTAGGAACCAGAGGTGAGAAATGTAGCCAGAGGTGGGAAATAGGTCAGCGCTGGGCATCATCTCTTTGGGGGTGATAATGGAAGAGGCCATGAGGGTTACCTAGAGAGAGGAACAAAGCTCTGAAGTGAGGGCTTTGCAGGCAAGAACTCTCTGCTGTGTGATGGGGATTGAAGTGAAGTAAACCACCAACTGAACAGATGAAGAGTTATGTTCTGCTGTGTTGGTAAATCTCAATGTTACCTACGCAGAGGTAGCAGGTGAGCTGTAATACGAACCTTCTGAAGAAAATACCTCACTCAAAGGAGTGACAGATGGTGGATAATCTGTTCCTGTGATAGGGGTTTTGTGGCCCCCTCAAATTCCATCCCCTCAGTAGCTTCCAGCCATAAACATTCAGGGAGGTTCATACAATCGTAGGATATGATGTTTGAAGCCCTTGGATGTGGAAAGAAGTGTTGATTGATTTTTAATGACCTTAGAGATCCAGTACGGGCATTGGAGGCTTCTAAGGAGACTGAAAACAATCTAAGAAAGTAATAGGTTCCTTCAGCAACTGGATCATAGCAATTTACTGAAAAAATAAAACGCTAAAACTTTTTATTAACATGAATGTTTAGGGGAAACCCTGTGATCCCTTAGTGCTAATGTCTACAGGTCTGTATTGCAAGCTATTTCCCATAACAGGAATAGAAGATGTTCTGAAAAGTTCAAATGAAGAAAAATCACAGTTAACCTTGTACTTGATTTCCTCTGAGTGCCAGACAATTCTCCTCTGAATCTCTACTAGACCGAATGCTTGTTAAAGTTGCATCAATTGTGTTCATAGTTAGATGCTCTAGTCAAAAAGTTTGTCTGCCAACCCTGCTTTATGAGCCATGAAATGATTTTTCTCCTCATACATTATTGAAAGCCCCAGGTTTAATAAAGTCAATGGCATAACAATGTTAGAAATGGGTAGAGCTGCTCTTCATGAATCACAGGGTAACTTTCAGAGCAAACAGTGGGAGCAGGGAGAAGCTGCACCAGGGAGGAAAGTTGGGGTGGGCTGGCCTTGGCTATAGCTCTCTTTTCTGCACTAGAGGAAATTATCTTTTTGGTCCGTGCCACTTCTCTAATTTGGTTCAGCTTAGCACTGAGATTGGAGAATAAGAGAGAGGCAAAAAATATAAAAAAGTTGGAGTTTAAATGGTACTTCAGTTTAAGAAGGAGGACCTCACCAGAGAAAACAGACTTCAAGACAAAAAAGTATTACCAGAGATAAAGGAGGGACATTTCATAATGATAAGGAGATCAGCTTGCCAGGAAAACATAACAACTGTGTCTATGTGCCTAATCACAGAGCTTCAAAATACATTAAGTATAAATCCTTCTTTCAACAATTGACAAAACTACTAGACCAAAAACAAACAAAAAAAATTAGTAACAATATACATGATACAAATGAATGGCATTATCAACCACCTTGGACTAATTGATATTACAGAACACTATACCTTATAATTCTTCTCAAATGTGTATGCTACATTTACCAAGATAGACTGTATGCGGGCCATAAAACAGGTCTCAATAAATGTCAAAGGATTGAAATCATATGTTCTCTGACCACCATGTAATCAAATCATATTAGAAATCAATAACAATATGATATTTAGGAAAACTTAAGATATTTGAAATTAAATCACATAGTTAAAAAAAACTTTTTTTTTTGAGAGAAAGAGGCAGAGAAGCAGAGGGAGAGAGAGAAAATCTTAAGAAGGCTCCACATTCAGTGCAGAGCCCAATGTGGGGCTCAATCCTATGACCCTGAGATTATGACCTGAGCTAAAATCAAGAGTTGGAAGCTCAACTGACTGAACCACCCGGGTGCCCCTAAACTACATACTTCTAAATAATCTATGTGTCACAGAAGAAGTCAAGAAATGAAGTTAGAAGATATTTAAACTGAAGTGATAATGCAAATGCAACATATCCAAATTTGTGGGATGCAGCTAAAGCAGTACTTAAAGGGAAATTTATAGCTTCCCATGATTACATTATAAAAGAAAGATATAAACAAGTAATAAGAATAGTTCCATCTTCCTTAATGTATTTAGTACATTTCTGTTGAGCACTTAATTGCTGGGTAAATAGTACCGAGCAGAACAGACATGGCTCCTGTCCACTGCTGGCCACACTGTACTGAGAGAGATAGACGATAAATAAGCGAGCACAGACAAATATAAAATTAAAATAATGATAAATGCTATGAAGGGAAAAGAACAGGGTACTATGGGAGGAAGGACTCTAATTGAGATCGAAACATAAAAGAAAGCCTTTCTGAAAAGCAACATTTGCACTCAGTAGGACTTGAGGTAAAAGGAGGAGATAGTAGAGCTTAAACCAGAGGTGATGTTCCAGGTAGAAGGGGCTGTGTGTGGAATAGGCAGCTGGTTCTATGGGTCAGGGGCTCAGAGGAGAGACCACAAGTCGTCTTGGTCTTATGGACAGTCAGGATTCTGACCTGCAAGTGTAGCTAAGAATTATGTGCAATAGCAATCTATGTTCTGTGCTATCCTGTCCCATCCTCCTGACTTGGATACCCCGGGGGGTGTTGTCTCCTCCTCTAGCCCACCCCAGGTACGAACGAAGATTCAGCTGCGCAGCAGGGATAAGGGCCAGACGAAAATATCTGATGAGCACTTGCAGTATGAAGTTGTTGGCCTCACAGATGAGTTAGCACAGGGCTGGAGGAAGGGTGAACAGAGGTAAAAAGTCAATTTGGATGGGAGAAGATGGAGTGGAGGGACCAAGGGTCTTTGTTAGAGGGAGAAACTCTTGTATGATTTCGCAAAGCCTGGGAAGTGAAAATACGAAGCTGTTTAGAGTGTGGGCCGTTGGCCAATCCAGGGGACCCCCACGATCCACTGGGGTAGATACTCGTCAACCTTGTGAACAGAAGGTAGGGACCTTGGACAGAATATAAGGCAGCAGCCTCCACACTTTTTGGTCTTCAGACCCCTTTACACTCTTAAAAAGTGCTGAGAATTCCAAAAAGCTTTTGTGTGTTAATTATATCTATAGTGGAGTTGCCAGATAAAATATAGAATGCTTAGTTAAATTTGAATATCAGATATTAGTATGCCTATGCCCATGTCTCCATATAATATTTGTATTTTTATTTGCTAATCCTGGTAATCAAAATCTATAGATATTTACTGAAGTAGAAATTAAAACTGAGGGATGCTTGGGGGGTCTTAGATGGTTAAGCATCTGACTTTGGTTCAGGTCAGGATCTTGCAGTTCATGGGTTTGAGCCCTGCATCAGGCTCTGTGCTGACAGCTCAGAGACTGGAGCCTCCTTTGGATTCTGTGTCTCCCTCTCTTTCTCTGCCCCACCCCAGCTTGTGCTCTGTCTCTCCTTAAAATTTTTTAAATAATCTGGCAAACAGATGTGTTGTAAAAAAGAAAAATTAAAACAGAAATTAAAAAATATATTTATGTATGTATTAATTAAAAGTAACAATAGTAAATCCATTACAGGTTAACATAAATAACACTTTTATTAAAAAACCCTACATTTCCAGGGGCGCCTGGGTGGCTCAGTTGGTTGAGTGTCCAGCTTTGGCTCAGGTCATGATCTCACGGTTCGTGGGTTTGAGCCTCGTGTCAGGCTCTGTGCTGACAGCTCAGTGCCTGGAGCCTGTCTTCAGATTCTGTGTGTGTCTCTCTCTCTCTCTGACCCTCCCCTGCTCACACTGTCTCTCTCTCTCTCTCTCTCTCTCCCTCTCTCTCTCAAAAATAAATAAAAATCATTAAAAAAAAGATTTAAAAAATAAAAAATAAAAAAACCTTACATTTCCTGAACAAAAAGTTATTGAAAAGGGCAGCATTATTTTATATTTTTGCAAGTCATTTTCATGTCTAGCTTGACAGAAAACTTGGATGTTTACTTTTGCATCCAATCTGTTGTGATACATTGTTTTGATTGAAGTATGTGAAGAAAATCTCCTTTGCTCAGGAAAAAGAAGGAGATAATTGTGGATATTCTTTGATGTAGTATTAAAATTCACGGAGCCCCTGGGTGGCTCAGTCATTTGAGCGTCCAACTTCAGCTCAGGTCATGATCTTGCAGTTTGTGAGTTCAAGCCCCACATTGGGATCTCTGCTGTCAGTGCAGAGCCCACTTCAGATCCTTTGTCCCTCTCTCTCTCTGCTCCTCCTTGGCTTGTGCTCTCTCAAAAATAAATAAAATATTATATTTATTTATAATATATATAAATTTGCTATTTAGTTGCAGTATGGAATCTGAATCTATATCCATGAACTTTTCATACTCACAGTAAAATCTATTGGTCTATCTTGTGCTTTGAATAGATCTACTCATGTATGATCTTATAACATGCATTGGTCGTTGGAAAGATACTGGTTTTTATACATATTGAGTTAGGCAGATTTTCCGAGTGTTGACACATTTCATTTTACAATAAAAAATCATATTTGTTAATATTACCACCAATTTCATTACAAAAGTCTTAAGCACTGGGAAGCTATCAAACCCAAGGGGGAGGAAAATGTTTCCCAAAATTCTAATCTTTTGCTTAAGAGCTCAAATTTGGTCATTGGCTACAAATTTTCAACAGTTTGACTTCCAGATACCCAGTTCTCAATAACTATGGCTTGTTAATCATTCTTTGAAGTAAAAATGGTGTTCCATGAAAAAAGTGGCTAGTTCAGCTTGCAACTCAAATAACCACACAAGTGCTTTGCCTTATAGACAATTGTCATATCTTGGGATGCAGCAGAGGGTTTTCCAGGTACTTCCCATTTTGACATACAGAGTTTAAAAAATATGTGTACTTAAGGGTCAGCAACATTTTAAAAAATATTTATTTATTTTTGAGAGAGAGAGAGAGAGAAAGACAGCAGAGTAGGGGCAGAGAGAGAGAGGGAGAGAAAGAGGATCTGAAGCAGGCTCCAGGCCATCAGCACAGAGCCTGATGTGGGGCCCAAACCCACAAACCATGAGATTATGACATGAGGCAAAGTCGGACGCTTAACTGACTGAGCCACCAAGCGCCCAAAGGGTCAACAACACTTTATGGAGCATTGCAATGCTTGCGCTTACAAGCTCTGTTAAGAATTGCATGTCTCATAGAGGAGAAAACAATAATAACATGATAGAACACAGACATAGATTTAAAAGCACACACAAAGCAAAATAAAAAGAGGCACAGATTATTATAGTCCCACCTCCTCCCTGGTGCTTGTTTCAGTTCAGTCGGGAGCCCCTAGGGTCTCTCTGCATGGACAGCTCCTCCGGCACCACCCTCTCTCTGCTGCCCTGCACCTGCTTAAGGCAAGCTCACCTTTCAGGTTTCAGTTCGCACACCATGTCTTCCATGAAAACTCTCTGACTCAAAGTCTGCCTAGAAATCTTCCTGTGCGCTCTCATGACATCTCAGCTTCTCAATCCTATTACTTATGTGCCAGTTTACTGATCTTCCTGACAAATGGAGTCTTAAACGCGGCACCTTGTTTATCTTATTTTCTCATGTAGGTCTTTCTCACAGGGGCATTCCCAGCACCCAGAATGTGGTAGGAGTTCTATAAATATTGATGGAATGAATAAGTGAATCAGTAAGTGAGTGAACACATCGAGAACCTGTGAGTGCTGACAAGCCACGGCCTGGAGGAATGACCTGGCTGCGCACAGGGGCCAGAGATGCCTGTTGGAAGGTGAAGTTCTGTGCAAGCTCATGAAGCAGAAGGCTCCAGGGTCTGGGACGCCAGATGGGACAGCTGATAGCTCTTCAGTGGGATGTGGAAGGATTTGCACTGCTGGAGGGAGGTATCTATTCTGGGTAGTAACTGGTTTTCTGCGTATTCCAGGTGCTGCCGGGACAGCATGTCAGTGTGATCGTGTATCATGGCAAATGTAGTGGAGAGCCAGCCTCTGCCCTTCTCTGCCACCATGTCTGGAGGGAGGCTGCAGCCCTGTGTGGCAGTGGTGGTGGCCGGAGTGGACCGCAGGTGCCGTATGAGTCGGGCCTCCATTGGCTGATGTGACGGATGCAGCCAACCCTTGGCCACGTGACAGGAGCACCATCTGTACCCCGGGCGTTTCGATTTTGCAGCTGCCACAGCCCACTCAGGCAGATCTGACACAGCTTAGCAAATAGCTTTTCCAGGAGGTTCATAAATTTCCAATCTGCTGTGTGCTACGTTGTCCCCTAAACTGCCACCAACCAAATGTTGATTTGGATTCAAGACCTGAAGGGTAATCAGCAAACGTATGGGCTCATCACAGAATTGGAAGGGAGATCGGGGCTCAGGTGGCCCTCTGAACGGACGGTTCCTGGAAGAAACACACACACACACACACACACACACACACACACACACACACACACTTGTCAAATCTTTGCTAGTGTGTCTGTCTTTAAACATAGATGTATTCCCCAGACATGGTATGTAAGTTGAAATTTTATTTTCAATTTAATATTTAGTACAAAATTAACAGAATCTTTAACGTGATTTTAAGGAATTCTGCAAGGACTGTTCTTTTCATCCAAGTAAAAATATGACCCTTGGTCCGTCTTTTATATATATTGTAGATTAAGTGTGCATATACTTACATTTGTGTGTTTGTATTTTCTGTTGAGAATCATATCTCTTTTTGAAAATGCAGAAAATATTGGCTCCCACTAACTTGAAGGTTTCCATGCCTTATTTAAAAGACAGGGGAAAAGATTGAGTTGTATACGCAAAGTGGCTAGCACTAAGATTTGATTTTCATGTTATCCATACATTATCTACACAACAAAATACAGAAGTGCAAAACTGCAGTATGAGGGGATGAAGGTGCATTTTAAATACAGCTTTTTGATATCTTAATGCCCATGAAGGTTAAAAATATTTATTGGGGCACCTGGATGCCTCAGTTGAAAGAGTGTCTGACTCTTGATCTCAGGATCATGAGTTTAAGCCCCACATTGGGTGTAGAGATTACTTAAGTAAATAAGCTTAAACTTAAAAAAAATTTTAATGTTTATTTATTTTTCAGACAGAGAGAGACAGAGTGTGAGCGGGGGAGCGGCAGAGAGAGAGGGAGACACAGAATCCGAAGCAGGCTTGGGGCTCTGAGCTGTCGGCACCAAGCCCTACATGGGGCTCGAACCCATGGGATCATGACCTGAGGCAAAGTTTGATGCCTTGCCAGCTGAGCCACCCAGGCACCCCTAAAACTTAAACTTAAAAATTGTTTTTAGTAATTTTAATTTTTTAAGTTTATTTACTTATTTTGAGAGAGAGAGAGAGAAGATCAGGGAGGGGCAGAGAGAGAGGAGAGAGAATCACAAACAAGCTCTACTGACAGTGTGGGGCCTGACCCAGGGCTCAATCTCATGACCATGAGATCATGACTTGAGTCAAAATCAAGAATCAGATGCTTAACTGAGCCACCCAGATGCCCCTAAAAAAATTTATTAATTGAAGAACCAGGGGACTTTGTTTCTCTTCCCAAATAAAGTCTAATTATAGGAAAGGCAAGCTGATGATTATACAATAGAAATTATCCAGGATGATTGGAGTGACCCCAGTTGCTGCTCTGTTGGACTGAAATGGCCATTCCTCTTCATAGTTCTGTATTATTTGAGTGGTAATACTACCTTAGAGTAGGTGACTAAATATCCAAGTTCACACAATGGTGTGGAATAGACACCAGTTAATTTGGGCTTTAGAGGATCTGGGCGTTCCCCTGTAATTGTGAGTCAGGACAACAGCGAGGGTATTTTGAAGTCTTGGAGGAATTTGTACAAAAAAAATTTTTTTTTCTGAGACTCATCTCCACACTGGTATTCCTGATGGAAGAGCCACCAAGGGTAGAAGTTCCTTTAACTTTATAAGGATTCTCTAGTTCAGCCACTGATGGCAGGGACTGTATGTAATTTGGCATCCTCACTACCTAATGCCATAGCAGGCACAGTGGAAGCCACTTGTTGAACAAACGAATGAAGGAACCAATGACTGCAAGTAGACTGGTGTAGGCTGGGACAGTGCCATGTCACCTTCTCTAAGGGGGGAGAGGCAGTAAGCATACAAATTCTCTTTAATTAAATGAGGAGATTACACTGGTGATTGGTATTTTTTCACATTCCTGGTAGCAGACTGGGTCAAGACACTTGACTCAGAAGGGATCAATCATTAATTTTTCTTCGCCAGAGATGGAAATTTTGGGAAAGGTGCTTGCCTTTTTACTCTAGAGTTGCTAAATGAAAAGATGTGACTTCGGGGTGGCTGTCTTACCTGGTTGCCTGGAGAAAACAGTGGGTAGTAGGTAAAAATGTAGCTCACCCACACAGTGAAGGATGGGGAGCTGATAGTGGACAGAAATGACACTTGAACTTTGGATCCAGCAGGTTTGTTCTGGTTGACAGAGAGAGAGAGAGAGAGAGAGAGAGAGAAAGAGAGAGAGAGAGAGAGAGAGAGAGAGAGAGAGAGAGGGAGAGAGAGAGAGAGAGAGAGAATATTAAGCAGCTTCTACGCTCAGCACAGAGTCAGATGCAGGGGCTCAATCTCCCTACCCTGGGATCATGACCTGAGCTGAAATCAAGAGCTGGACACTCAACTGACTGAGCCACCCAGGTGCCCTCTGGATCCAGCTGTTCTTAAGGTCATGGTGCTTCAGGAGGAGCTGGTTAGGTGGCCCAACAATCTTTCGATTAAGCGATTTGAACAGAATTTCTGTTACTTGCAACCAGTCAGCTCAGGATGATTCATTTGCATTTTTTGATTATTAAATCATGAACATACTGATTATATAAATAAGAAAAAACCCCCACAAAAATGAACACACACATATCCAGAGATCCATACTCAGGTCAAGGACTCCATTTCTCTAATTTCTGAGATGAGCAAAGTGAGTTTAGGGACCATCCCCACTTGGCTTCATTACCCAGCTATGGAAATTCCAGTCGAGGGGGGGGGACAGGAATCAGATAATGGGTGCTGAGTGCCACCATACTTTTGTAGAGAGATGGTGGCCAGTCTTCAGTAGAATCCAAATTGAACAAAGTCAGGGACAAACCAACCAGAAAGTTGCCATCTGGAATCTTCTTCCCTTAGATGGGAAAGCTTCCTGACTCTTTGGCCTTACTAAACTTAGCTTTGGAACCTTCTGGAATCTTCCCTCTCATGACAGTGCTTGCTTGTCTTTTCCTTTCCTTCCCTTCCCTTCCCTTGCCTTCCCTTCCCTTCCCTTCCCTTGCCTTCCCTTCCCTTCCCTTTCCTTTTCTTTTTCTTCCTTTTCCCTTTTTTTTCCCTTTCCCTTCCTTTCTCTTCCCCCTTTCCCTTCCCCCTTTCCCTTTCTCTCCTTTCCTCTCTTTTCTTTTTTTTTTTAAACATTTACTATTTATTTTGTGAGAGAGAGACAGAGACAGAGCATGAGTGGGGCAAGGAGCAGAGAAAGAAGAGAGACAGAATCCCATGCAGGCTTCCCTGTCAGCAAGGAGCCTGACATTGGGCTTGATCCCATGAACTGCGAGATCATGACCTGAGCTGGAATCAAGAGTCGGATGCCTAACTGACTGAGCCACCCACATGCGCCTGTTTTTTTTTTTTTCTTAATGAAGTCTTTTGAGGAGTAAAAGTTTTAAGCTTGATCAAGTCCAATTTATCAATTTTTTTTCTTTATGATTAGTTCTTTTTGTGTCCTAGGAAATCTTTGCTTCCCTAAGGTCAAGATTTTTCTCCATGTTTATCTTTAGACATTTTTTTTTAACCTTTTTAATGTTTATTTATTTTTGAGAGAAGGAGAGAGATACAGAGCATGAGTGGGGGAGGGGCAAAGAGAAAAAGAGATACAGAATCTGAAGCAGGCTCCAGGCTTTGAGCTGTCAGCACAGAGCCTGATGCAGATGCTTAACTGACTGAGACACCCAGATGCCCCTATCTTTATACATTTCATTGTTTAAGATTTTACATTTAGGACTATGATCCATTTCAAGTTATTTTTTCTGTATGCTGTGATATAAGAGTTGGGTTTATATTTTTTCCCATATGGATGGATGTCCATTAGTTCCAACACTATTTGTTAAAAAGACTGTCTTTTCTCCCACTGAATTACCCTGCCAACTTTGATGAAATTCTATCTCTTAGACTCTATTATATTCCATCATTATATATATCTATCCTAATGCCAATAGCATGGTTTCTTGATCAACATAAGTCTAGAAATTACATAGTGCATGTCCTCCAACTTTGTTCCTCTTCTTCAAAATTCCTTTGGTTCTTATAGGCCTTTTGCATTCCTTATTTTAGAAAGAGGGTGAAAGAGAGAGAGGCAGAGAGGGAGAGAGAGACAGAATCTTAAGTAAGTCCATGTTCAGTGTGGAGCCCAACACAGGGCTTGATCCTATGACCATGGGATCATGAGTTAAGCCAAAATCAAGAATTACATGTTCAACTGACTGAACCACCCAGATGCCCCTTTTACATTTCTATGTAAACTTTAGAATCACCTTGTCAACATCTACCAAAAAAGTTTTCTTTTTAAAAAAATTTAGATTGCATTGAATTTAGGATCAGTTTGGGAAGACATGACATCTTAACAATGGTGAGTCTTCTGATTCATGGACATGATATCTCTTTTGGTTTATTTAGACCTTTCACCTCTTTCAGCAATGTTATATAGTTTTCAGTGTATAGGCCTTACACATATTTTGTTAAATTTATCCATTGGTATCTTATACTCTTGATACTGTAATGCCCAAGATTTCAATATCACCCCAAAACCAGAAACCGCCTAGGAGACCGAGTCACGCATGTAAAAGCAAAGGGCATTTATTATTACGGCTTAGGCTCGCCAGGTCTAAGTTCGGGCTCACAGACTTTATCAGCACAGTGGATCTGTACTGAGAGCCCCGAACAAGAGCTGAGTAGGGTTTTTATGGGGTTTAGGGAGGGGGAGTTACAAGAAATTGTGACATCCAATCATTATAGTATAACAGCATTGGCAGTAACTCTAACCATACACATTGTCCAGGGTGTTCGTTACTTTTGGCGGGACCCAATTACAACATTTAGAGTACCTTTAAAATCAACCAATTACAGGGCGTGCCTAGGGTCTTTTTTGGCGGCTATCGGGTTAACTTTAACTTTAGGTAACAGGGTCCTATCTAAAGTTCCCATCTGCAGGCCTCACTCTTAGGAATGTGGAGAGTGGTAGCTGGCCTTCCCTGATTGGATGTTGCGAAGGTGGTCTCTCTTGCTCTAGGCAATGTGTAACTGCCTGTTAATTTCGGGAACTGAAACCTAGGCCTTCCAGATCAGAAGGGAAACTTAAAGCCTGTCATGGCGTCTGTTTGGTTTAGACTCCTGTTCTTACAATACTATTGTAAGTTGTATTTTAACACTCCAACTCTCAGTTTTTCATTTTTATTTATAAAAACATAATTGATTTTTGAATATTTATCTTATATCCTGCAACATTGCTAAAGTCACTTATTAGCTCTGAAAACTTTCAAGGTAGATTTCTTAGGATTTTCTATATAATGGACATGTCATCTGTGAATAAAGGTAATTTATTTCTTCTGTTCTAATCTATATGATTCTTTATTATTTTTCTTTCTTTATGGCATTAGCTTGGAATTCTAGCACAATGTTGAATAGAAGTGAGAGTGAACATCTGAACATCTTTGTTTTGTTTCTGATATTTGAGAGAAAGCATTCAGTCCTTCACCACTGAATATGACGCTAGTTGTGAATTTTTCATAGATGCACTTTATCAGGTTGAGGAAGTTTTCCTCTATTCCTAGTTTGTTATTTTTTGAAATCATGTATGGGTATTGGATTTTGCCAAATGCTTTTTCTGTATCTGTTGAGATGATCATATAATTTTCTCTTTGGTTCTGTCAACATGGTAAATTAGGTTTGGTTTTTTAATGCTAAACCAATTTTGCATTCCTGGGATAAGCTCTGTAAGGCTGAACCAAACAGACGCCATGACAGGCTTTGTTTCCCCTCTAAGCTAAAAGGTCTAAGGTCAGCCTCTCGGAACCATTTGGCCATTTGGCAACCGTTTGGCCATTTGGCAGTCATACATTGCCCGGGGGGTATCCAATCAGGAAAGCCCAGCTACCTCATCCCACATTCCTAAGGGTAAGGCCTGCAGATGGGAACTTTAGATAAGCCCCTGTTACCTAGTGTTAAAGTTAACCCCATAGTCACCAAACAAGACCCTGAACTCGCTCTGTAATTGGTTAATTTCAAAGATACCCTAAATGTTGTAATTGGGTCCTGCCAAAAGTAACGAACGCTCTGAACAGTGTGTATGGTTAGAGCTGCTGCCAATACTGTTGTACCATTATGATTGGGTCACTGTACCTATGTCACAGTTTCTTGTAACTCCCCCTTCCCAAACCCCATAAAAACCCTACTCAGCCCTTGCTCGGGGCTCTCAGCACGGATCCACTGCGTTGGTGAAGGCTGTGAGACCAAACTTAGGCCCAGCGAGCCTAAGCCGTAATAAAACTGCCCTTTGCTTTTACATGTGTGACTCGGTCTCCCTGGCGGTTTCTGGTTTCGGGGTGATATTAAAATCTCAGGCATTACAGCTCCATTGGTCATAGTGTATTATCTTTTTTTAATTGTTATTGGATTAAATTTGTTAATATTTTACTAAGAATTTTTACCTGGGGGGACTGCATGTGGCTCTTGATTTCAGGGTTGTGAGTTCGAGCCCAACGTTGAGTGTAGAGATTAATAAAAGAAAAAGAAAGAATTTTAACCTTTATGTTCATGAGGAATATTGGTCTATAGTTCAATTTTTTAAAATCTTTTTCTGTTTTTGATATCAAGGTGATATTGGCTTCATAAAATATGATGGGAATTGATTTTTTTCCTCCTTTTTTTTTTTCCTGAAGGAATGTGTAGGATTGGTATTCTTTCTTAAATGTTTGAAAGAATTCACCATTTAACCTGGAGTTTTCATGAGGAGAAGGACTTAAATTATACATTACATTTCATTGACACAGACGTTTTCATATTTTCCATTTTTCATGTGTCATTTTTATAATACATACTTCTCAAAACTTTTCTGGTGTGGTTTTGGAGCAGTGGTGAGGGTCTGGAGATGTCTCTGGTGCAAAAAGGTGGTTTTAATAAAACACGGGGCCAGGACCCGTGGGCAGAAAGAGCTGGGGTTGTGAAGAGTGACCGGTTTTATACTACGGAGTTGGGGGAGGTAAAGGCACTAGGGAAGCCTCCAGAAGGACTTTCATATGCTAAAGCGGACTCCTAAGACACCTGAGGCCTTGCTATTGTCAAGCTAAGGTTTCCCCTCTAGCCAGGCATTAACATTAGGATGGTAGGAGGTTCCTGGAGAAATGTTCTCCTCTTTGTTTATTTGCCTCTCAAGTATCTGTCCATGGGCTACAGGTTATAAAAATTATAATTTTCCCTGCCATTTCCTTCTTGCCTTTGTTCCCTACATCACTATGGGGGGCGGGGGGGATGCTAGGGGCGCCAGGAAGCTGAGTCTAAAGGTTTCTGGAGATCAGGCTGTTGACAAGATCGCGTTTTCCTTGTCATTTACTAAGACATTTGTAAACTGAAGGAGGCTCAGGTCTGGCAGGACTGTGACCTCTGTCAGTTAACCATTTGTTTTGCCCTTTCCTTTGTCCTTGGGCAGCCGGGCACACACATGTCCCACCAGGGATGGGGGTGTGGTAATGCCAGCTTGTGCTGGGACCTCAGCTTGCCTGATGGTCCCTCGTCAGTTGAAAAGGGCTTATTATGACTTTAAAAAAGACACCTTAGCACTTAGGAAATCCCAAGGGTTTTAGGAGCTCTGTGCCAGGGGAGGGGACAAAGACAAAATACATATTTCTTATTATAAGTCACATATCCCAGGTCATGAACTGAGAAGTATGATTAAATCAAACCTTTGCATGTAAGAACCAAAAGACTGCACCACGAAAGAAACCCCCAAACGCGCAATCTTAACTCCCTTCCCCGCAAAGCGCTTGCCTGCAAGCACTGACGCCTATCACCCAGGGCTCACTTGGTGAACCGGGAGGTTCCAGCCGCATTCCCAGAACACTGAGGTTGGGTTAAATTCCTTTCCTGCAGGGCTCCTCTGGGTCTTTGGTATAGTGGGCAGCTCCGGAGGGCCACATAATATAAAACATTTCTGAAACATACTTTTTTGGAAGACTTTATTTTTGTGTAAATCTAGCATTCTGTGAATCACAGTTTGAAGACTAGTGTGCTAAGATGATAGGGAAGAGATAGGATAAAATAGGCAGAGAAGGAAAGGTTAGGACCTGAGGTCCCTGGCTGGGAAAGAACACATATTCTGGAACAATGCTGGGAGCCTCCGACCACAGCAAACCCCTTGGGGTGTATGGCTCCTCTTAAGAATGTAGCAGACACCACATACTCCCCCTCAGGTTCCCTTCAGGGATGTGACAATCAAAATACCTAACTAAAAAAAGTAAACCATAAAACTTATGTTATACGAGGGACAGTTTGACCATAGTCTGACTCCTCACGCAATGAATCCAGCCAATCAGGAATGAACAACCCAACACCCAGAGGTATCCAGCCAGTAAGGGTAGAACCTGAGAAGGAAGTGGGGTAAGGGGGCGCAGCTGATCAGAGCCTTAAAAAACAAAGACTTTTGCCTGTTGTTGCAGGCTTTCACTTGCCCCCTTTCTGGAAAGAGAGTTTTCTTTTTAAAATTTTTTTGTTTTTTTATATTTATTTTTGAGAGACAGAAAGAGACAGCACAAGCAAGGGAGGGTCAGAGAGAAGGGGAGACACAGAATCTGAAACAGGCTCCAGGCTCTGAACTGTCAGCACAGAGCCCAACGTGGGGCTTGAACCCATGAACCGTGAGATCATGACCTGAGCCAAAGCTGGACGCTTAACTGTCTGAGCCACCCAGGCGCCCCGTAAAGAGAGTTTTCATACCAACTGTCCTTTCTGTTCTTATCTTACACTCTAATGAACTTTTAACTGATGATCATTTTGTGTCCACCTCTTCATTTTGATGAGCGGGGAGAGAACGGTCCCCGGGTATTGAGGTAAAAAATCTTGCAGCACTAGAGGAGGGTACACTGATGCATGAAATGAACTCACAGTGCAGGGGTTTCAGGAGTCCATGTGTCCAATCCCCAAGCTTCAGTAAGGGGGTTGTGGTAGCACACCTTGACACAACTAACGGGGTGTACAAAACTGGAAAGCCCAAGCCAGGACCTTGGTCTTCCATCACGGAGGACAGCATTTTACACACAATAGCATTCTATCATATTTTCCCTAAAGTGTTTAAGTAAGCCTTGTGAACTCTAGTGCATGATCTTAGCATTGCATTTTATTGTGGCAAAACTTTCTCCTTTTTATACTAAGGAAAGAAGTAAGAATCATTCAATGCTGAGTTTTATGTTTTTTTTTCAGCTATGGAAAAAACTCCCAACAATCTCAAAGCTTTAAATAAAACTAGTTTTTTGAACAAAACTGGTTGTTACTTGGATAGACGAATCAAATGGTTTTCATTACGCACTGCAAGAGAAACCACATGATTCAAGGGTATAAATATTGCCTATTAATAGTCCGTCGCTGGAAGTCTGTCTTATTTTGAAGACGTTGGCTTAGCCAGCTTTACAAACCACATCTTCCAAAGAGTCTACATTTTTTTTTTCATATGTCTGAATTGACACTGGGTGGGGAGTTTCTGGAATGTACCTTATAAAATCTTGTAAGCTATGTCCTGAATATCTTCTCCAGTGAATTCTAGCCCAAGACTCTTCAGTTTTTGATGGTTGTATGTTTATGGCATAACTAGTGATTGAGAGGGAAGGAAAGTCCAGAGGGTCGTGGTCTGTACTAACATACGGATTTGTGGAGTATTGGAAAACTGGACTGGGAATATAAAAATCATAATGTAAATCAGTTACTTCAGTATTTTTCCCTTCACCTGGGGATCTTTTTTGTCACCGTGACTTTCAATGACAAGTTTTAATAAACAGATATTGGAAGATTGGGAGGTAAGGCTTGATGAATATTTTATTCTGTACCCAAAACAAGGACAGTTTTGAACCAACAATTCTTTCAGTGAGAAAAAATTCTGTTCTACCAAAGGAAACATTTTTCAGAGAGAATAATTTAGGGATTCCAGGGGCCTCAGAAACCATCAAAAGAAGCTAAACAGAGTTGTGTAGTGACCACAAAGCCCCTCATTGCCTTGGAAAGAAAACAGCACATGCATTTTATAAGGAAATTTAATTTTAATATGTCAGGTTTTACCTCTGTGCATCTTGCTTATGTTTTTCATGTTTAATGTTTTATGGAGCTAGTCCTACAAAAAAGTGGCTTTTCTTATGTGCAGATCTCAAAAGACGTTAAGGAGAGAGATGTCTTCTGACCCACAAATCCAAGTCTTAACATTCCATTTCTCATATAATACCAAATGTGCCTTGTAATTTAAGGAAGTTTCTAGAATCTGGAAAAGTTGACAAAAGATAAGAAGGTAAAGAAATTGGTAACTCTTCTTAAACATGAATGAAATATAGTCTTAAAAATAGGGATTCTCTGGATGCCTGGGTGGCTCAGGCAGTGAGCTGTCCAACTTCAGCCAGGGTCATGATCTCATCGTTCATGAGTTCAAGCTCTACATTGGGCTCTGTGCCGACAGAGCAGAGCCTACTTGGGATTGTGTCTCCTCTTCTCTCTGCCCCTCCCTCACTAACTCCCTCCGTCTCTCTCAAAAATAAATAAATAAACATTTTTTAAAAATAGGGGTTCTCAATCTTTTTGAAGACGGTACACTGAGTTGGTTGATTTGGTGACTCCGTCTCCTGTCATGCCACTTAAATCGTCCTTTTTTTCCAAGTTTAGTTTGATCGGATGGTCCCCCTTGATGGGCCATTAAAACAAAACTTCATACAATCATTGGATCTATCCTGAGTAGTTCCCATGATTAAATCTGGACAGGACTGAACTACTTAAAATCAAGACTTCCCCTTGTTTGCATTGGGCATCTGATTGTCAGCATTTTTTTTTTTTTTTGAGAGAGAGAGCAGGGGAGGGGATGAGGGAGAGAGAGAATCTTAAACAGGCTCTATCCCAAAACTGGGCTCAGTCTCATCAAGATCTGAGCTGAAATCAAGAGTTGGACACTTAACTGACTGAGCCACCCAAGCACCTCTGATTCTGCCTCTTCATTAGCAAAACTATTTCAACTGGAACTTTGAGTGAAGAGCTATCCTGGCTGAACATTTCTGCTATACTGGAGACTTTTCCTCTTCTTTAAAATCTTGTGGGACTATTTTGACTATTAACAGCAGCAATACATTGGTATTGTTTTTGAAAGCCCTAGAAAGTAAGATTTGTCCTTGATTCTAAGATGCCCTTAATCATTTAATGGAAACTTCCTGGGGAACTGTACTTCTCAAATATGAGATATCTACCAGTTTCAGAAAAGTTAAATTTTGGCAAAAGCAGTATGTGCTCCAAAAAATACAGTTTATGTGCTGACATGGAAAAATGTCTGAGAGATATTTTACAGTGAAAGAAGGAAGCTGTAGGGCAATGTGTTAGCTAGTACAATGAACAGGCCCTGAATGTACCCAGTGGAACTACATTTCTTGTTCACACAATACTAAGCAGATGAATAGGTTCTTGGGGTGACTCTCCTCCAAGCAGTCATACATCGTTCAGACCGAAGAAAGCTCCTTCATCTTCAACATCTGGTTGTCGCCATGCCAACCAGCTAGAAGACCTTGGAGCAGCGCAAATGGGAGGGAGGGTCTCACGGCCAGGCCTCGAGTAAGTACACATCCCTTCTGCTCATGTTCCATTGGCTAGCCTTAGTCATGGGACCACATCCGACTGTAAAGCATGCTGGGAAATGTATTCTAATTGTGTTCTCAAGAGGAAGAGGAGAACACGAATTTTATCTAGCAGTCGTTAATATGCGTGTGTAGGCATGTATGTGTGTATGTACATATAGGTCTTATTAAAAAATATAGAAACATTAACCTATTAGTCAAGGTTCTCCAGAGAAAGAGAACCAATGGGATGGAGATTTTATATATATATATAAATACACACACACACACACACACACATATATATATTCTGATACATAAAATATATTTATATATTATACATATTTAAAATATAGAAGTATTATATAACAATATATTGTTATTTATGATATATATTAATTATATATATGATTTCTTATGGGGAATTGCCTCATGCAATTATGAAGTGTGAGAAGAGCTATGATCTGTCGTTCATAAGCTGGAGACCCAGGAGCCTGTGGTATAATTTTGCCCGAGTCTTAAGGCCAGAGAATCAGTGGAGCTGGAGGTGGTGGACAACCTAGTCTGGGGGCAGGAGGAGATGAAATGAGATGTCCCAGCTCAACAGTGAGGCAGAGAGGAGAAGGAGGCAAATTCGTCCTTCCTCTCCCTCTTGTTCTGCTCGGGCCCTCCGTGGATAAGATGGCACCCGTCCACATTTAGAAGGACACTTTATGGAGCCCATGGATTCAACTGATAATCTCATCTGGAAATATCCTCACGTATAAACATGGAAAAATATGAACGGAATTATCTACCAAGCCTCCCTCAAGCCGATGGATAATGGGAAAGTTTTACTTTTTAGTGATGTCTTCAAAAAAATATGTATTACTTTGGAAGGAGAAGAAATTGGTCGTTTTTTTTTAAATAACGTGGAAGGCCGCAAGGATCCAGCAGTGAAGTGGAAAAACCGTCTATCTGCAGTTTCTAAGGCGTGGCATCTGGTTACGACTGCAAACATGTTCATTTGTTTTCAAGCACTTATATGGGTCACTGCTGGCTCAGTAGGAAATACCAGCGTTAGTCTTCCTTAACACACTTATTAAGATATATGTTATTATACTTATTATACACACACACACACACACACACACACACACACACACATATATATATACACATATATAATTTTTTTTCTCAACTTAATTCTTTTTGGCCCCAGGAGTGAACCTCCTTCTCAGACGTATGTGAAGGAGAAGTAACTGGAGGTACCTAGCACCATAACATGTCACTTCATCCACAAGTTTCCAGGCAAAGAGACAACCTGATACTGAGAAAGAGCTGAGACTCTGAGCCACCTACTTCTAGTTCGGTGATCCTGGACAAATCACTGAATCTGGAGATTTTCAACCTCAGCACCATCACCATTTGAGGACAGCTAATGCTTTGCTGTGGGGCCATCCAGTGCACTGGGGGCTTACGTGGCACCCTGCGGCCTCCTCGTGCTGAGTGCCAAGAGCACACACAGCCCCCCTTTCCCAGGTGTGACAGCTAAAATGTCTTGAGGCATTCCTAAATGTCTCCTGGGGGTCAAAATCACTGCTGGTTAAGAACCGCAGACTTAACTCCTGTAAATCAATGTCCTCATTTGTTGTTTCAGGATTATAATACTTTTACGGTACTAATGGGGACAGTCAAGCAACACTAGCTTGTATAAGAAGCAAGCCCGAAGTCTCTGTGGCTTAGCACAAAGTTCATTCTTCGTTTGTATTCCACCAGTGTGTGTATGTGTGGTCTGGTGCCTTGCTTTGTGGAAAAACTCAGGGGCTGGGCTCTCCTGAGGCTCGTTGTGTGCCCCCATCCATCCAAGTTCTTGGCGTCCTCTCTGTTCAGCTGAGAGATGGGAAAGGAGACAGGTCACACGACAGGCGGGGGATACTATGGGCCAGGCCTGGAAACGGCAGTATTTTTGCCTGCTGATACTCCATTTGCGGTCATTTGGAGATCCCTGACCACACGGGAGGCTGAGACCTGCCTTCTAGCTATGTTCCCAGGGGTCAACGAGTCTCTGCCAACAGGTCTGGACAATTTATGCACTGACTGCGGAGTGAAGCGTATCTAACTGTCTCAGGGTTCACTTGGCGGATGGAACACAAGGCGACGTTGACGCTGAAGAACTTCTCGGGAGGAAGGAAGGATTTCATTCCAGCAGACATTCAGGCTCCCCGCAGTGTCCTGTGAGTCTCTGGGGGTACCCCCCAAGGACTCAAGAAGCATCTCCTCAACTCTTTTGCTCGATCTTCTCATGGAAGCCCCTGCTACACAAGGCTACTGGCCTCTGTCATTGCTGGTGCCCCTTGAGAGACCCAGTCTTCAGCTGCTGTGACAGGAGTTGACACCGCACTCTCCCTGCAGCTTTACAGCCCCTGCCAGACCCCACGGCCATGTTGTGGTGGCACGGGGGCCGTGACCCTTCTCCCCACACTTGACTGTGCTTAGGTGCCTCCCTCTCAGCTGTGCCCAGAGTTTTTCTTTGCCAGAACTTTCATTAAAGTGGTTCCTTTGGCTTTCTGTCCTCGCCCCTCTCTCCACAGGAGATGAAATCTAGCCTGTTCGCCAACACCATTGGCAGGAGCCAGCTGATGTGAGGAGATCTGGCAGGGACACAAACTCCCCTTTCCTTCCCTCTTCTCTGCACCTTTGCTACTACTACTAGCACCTCTGGCCCCCAAATGCCTCCCACACCAGCCTGGGAAAATGGGCACCACAGGGGTCCTAGCCCACCAGTCCTGCCCTGGCTATTACAGCTCAGCCAGAACTACTACACATATTTGACTGACTGAGCAGCCCTCTTCCTGAGATTCCCAGGGCACACTCCAAAGGGATGGCACTGCCATAAAAAGCACCTAAATGAAGTGGAAGACGTTACAGGGGTAAGAAGGCAGCGTCTGTTGTGTCTGCCCAGTGACGCCGACTTACCGCTGACTTGGTCCATGGGAACTGAAAGGCTCTCTGCGCGAAATGATACTTAGGTTACAGCATAATGAGCACATGTAATAGATCAGAGGCTGCTTACACTGACTGAACATGGAACTTTCTAAAATAAATCACCTCCAGCAGGTCTCAGGGACAGGAAGCCATCTACCCACTGGCCTGCTCACCCACCCGTCCTCTGACCTAGAATGGGCACCAAACTCAGTCGCCTAATTAGGTTTACAAGTAATTTTAATGAACTCGGCTTCTACTACCTGGGGTAAGTCTGATCATACTTTACAAAACTCAACTAGAAAATTCAGGGCTTGGTTTTGTTAGGATTCAAGTATTTTTAGTGGACTGTAAATTTAGTCATTGGTCAGAAACAATAAACGCCAGCAGTTACTCTCCTGTTCTCACTCAGGCTGTTTTTTATTTTGTTTTGTTTTGTTTTTTTGTTTTGATCCTTGGAGTTGGCTGTCCCTGCATTTTAATTGAGTTGGCTACTTTCCAGGCCTCCATGAGGACAAATAGGATAACACTGCAGAGAACTTCTGTGACTAAGGACATCTTGTTTCCTGATGTCTATGAGCAGGAGGGATTTTTTTTTTCTCTTAATAGGACAAAGAGTTCAACAAGATGTGTATAGGAGTGAGCGGGGGTGTGCACGTGTGTCGTAGATGAGTGTGTCTGTATATATGTGAAAGTGAGGGTGGACATGTATGTATGTCTATGTGTGTGAGGGCTTGCATGTGTGTGTACATTTGGGTGTGAATGTGTCTACATGTATAAACATACGTGCGTGTGGATGTGTGTATGACTGAGAGAAAGAGCGAAGGTGTTTGGAGAACTAAAAAAAAACAGAGAGCCGTCTTGCCACAGCTGGATCCGTGAATGCTCCATTTGGAATCACCCCAGTCAGGGCTTTTCCTTATCTTTCACATGCCTTTGACTCAGTTGCCACATTTTCTTAGCAGGAGAACGGAGTGTGCTCAGTCTAGGAGGGCCCGGAGGGATGTGTGACTTTCAGCGCTCTTTAAGAGGCAGGAAATCAGGGGCTGGTTCTTTGCCCATGGATTAATCTGGATTCACATCAGTCCTTACACTCACCCCTGCATCCCTTGTCCCCAAAACAAACAAATAGCAGAGCTGGCTTTCACCACCCCTGTGTCAGGCCAGTTCTGGTGCTGAGAATTTTCTAGGAGAAAAAAAGGAAGTGGGAAAGGGACTAACATCTCCTGAGTCTTTGTTACTGGACAGACAACATGTCAGCCTCTGTATAGGGAGAGAAGTGAAGGCTGAATGAGTTCGGCACCCTGGCCTAAGTCACACCACCAGAAGCGAAAGTGCTGGGCTTCAGATCCAGTCTATAGCTTTTTCCACTAACCACACTGCTTTGGCAAAACATTATGGGAGACTCAGGGGATTTTACTTTGATTGTGCCCCCAAATCTTGGCCTACACTTTGGTTAGACCAACTGTAGCTCAGATGGTCACAAAGAGCTTCCCAAAAAGAAAGGAGAAAAAAAAAAGCAAGATTACACACTCTTCCTCTGCAAAAATTAAATGCCAAAACCAATGGAAACTATAATAACAAAACAACTCACCGACACCAAATAAACAGTGAAAGTTTAACATTTGCGCCACAAACTTCCAAATTAGATGGTCAGAGAAAGAAATGGAATGTTCTGGCGCAGCTCAGTGAAGCTCTGTCCCAACCAGCCAGAATTGTCACTGGTGAAGGAACGAGAGTCAAAGCAACTCTGAGAGTTGTCTAACCGCCCCTCACTGTGGACAGGTGTGGTCTGAGGGAGTGAAGAGGGGAAGCAGGGAAGCATCCAGAAAGAGTGGATGGAGGAGAGTCTCTGGCCTGAGAGAACAATGAAGGGGGGAGTTGGAACAATCACAAGGACACAACACTATTATCCCCACAACAGATAGGAGCCTAACACTGCTTAAGACGAACAAGGAAATAAACAAGGCAAGATACTGGTCGGTGGGGGCATCAGGAAGCCAGGCAGTAGAGCAAAGGGACGCTCCAGGCAACGTTCCTCACTAGGTGTTAACACAGGACTGGCCTCTTGGATGCCTTCCCTTGTCTTCATCTGGTTTCTCACTTGGTGGGGTGGAAAGGGATGTTGGGTAGACAGGTGCGTAAGTGGGGACTGAACAAGTCGTGGCTGGCAATGGCCCAAAGGCTCTCAGACTCCCCATCAGAGTAAGAGGAAGCCCCCACTGGGTGGAGCAAAGCCATGAAACAGATTTTTAACAAATTCTTTTAAAACAGAGTTAAGAGTCCCAGTTCTTTAAGAGGATAAAGAAAAGTTTTCTCTAAGCACCAAGTTTCCTGTATCACAGACTTAATTGTGCTCTATTCAAGTGCCATCTGTTCTATGTGGTATAATTATGATTTTCTTTAAATCACTTATTTAACCTAAGAAATTTATTTTAAAAGGAAACCTTGTATCACCACAGTATAGCTCTTGAAAAACAGAATAAAATAGATACAATGAATATACATTAATATGATTAAATTCTAGCTCTACATTGCTACTTGTTAAAGGTGCTGAACCTTGATCTCGCTCTTTGTTAAAAAGGCAGGTTACATACATTTGGAAAGATGTTGAACACACCCTAGTGCCAAATTGAGACTCTTTGATATTTTTAAAATTTTTTTATTTTTTAACAAACCTAATAGGAGACTCGAACTTACAACCCTGAAATTGAGAGTTGTACACTCTACCAACTGAGTCAGCCAGGCACCCCTCAAGGCTCCTGATTTAAACGGAACTGAAGGAGAGTGAAAAGGCAATAACTTTTCCACCTTGTGATTCAATATTTAATTCTAACTCTATGCACCAATTGGGAAAAGTTGGCAGAAAAGAAAGACTTCAGATAACAATAAATACAAAACAAAAGGACAGGGAGTGCAGAGCAGTTAGGGAAGCGATGTTGGTAATACTCATAAACTCTTTCTTGGAGGTGGGGACACTTGAGGTTTAAAATTCATCAACCAAGTGAGTGAACCAAATAATAGAAATTAGGAATCGAGAGGCTGTGATGGAAAATCTCATGGTAAGCATTTTACCATTTAAACATGGAACTAAGACTAACATGATATGGAAATAGATATGAAACATTTTTAATAGCTAGACTCAATTGAGACTTTCTTAAAATTTTTTTTAATGTTTATTTATTTTTGAGAGAGAGAGAGTATGTGACAGAACACGAGTGGGGAAGGGGCAGAGAGAGAGGGAGAGAGAGAAAAAGAGAGAGAGTGAGGGCGACACAGAATTCGAAGCAGCCTCCAAGCTCTGAGCTGTCAGCACGAAGCCCAAGGCAGGGCTTGAACTCACGAACCACTAGATCATGACCTGAGCTGAAGTAAGATGCTCAACTGACTGAGCCACCCAGGTGCCCCTCAATGGAGACTTTCTAAAGTGAAAGACATAACTGAGAAACTGAGTCACTCAGAAAGTGACTTGTTCAGGCTCACACATCTAACGTTCAGGGTGTTTGTGGTAGGCTCATTGTTATACAGCTGTGTGTCATATCCTTTTCCAAAATGTGAAGAAGTGAATTGGGCTGGATCTTATCTACTATGAATCTATGCATTTGGATGTAACAGGTGAAGCCATAAACCCGTGTTTAAGACAAGGACCGAGGAAGGGGTTGGTTACCAGCTAGATTCCTGGGCACCTTAGCAAAAACTTGGGAAGGTGTCACTGGATCCCTTCTATTTCAATTTTATTTTATTATTATTTTTATTTTAGAGAGAGAACACGAGCGGGGGAGGATAACAGAAGGAGAGAAAGAAAGAACACCAAGTAGGCTCCATGCTAGGGATGAAACACGACGTGGAGTTTCCCAACCGTGGAATCATGACCTGAGCTGAATTCAAGAGTTAGACGCTCCACAGACGGAGCCACCTAGGCGCCCCTGGATCCTTCCAACTTAAGTTCCTCTTCTGGAAGAACTGCCCAGGGTGGTGGTCTACCTGTGGCTTGAAGATCTCTGTGACCCGTGGAAGAACGTAAAAGTCCCTTTGAAAATGGAAGGCACGGGGTGGGAAGTCTGGCTAGGCGCTGCTGTCGATTCCAGAGCAGGACATGGTATCTTTCAGGGATGTCGCTTAGGCAGAGCAGAGCGTATTTAGATCAGGCTTTCATGTTGCAAAGTGCTACTTTTCCTCTTCTGTCATCTGTCACTGAGCCAATCGCTGGGTCTTACTGGAAATTTCTGCAAGTCAGTGGCAAACAGGAATGTCTCGGCTCCTGCTGAAGCTAGGGTGCCGGCTGGAGGGATGTTTATGAGGGACTCCCCTTCTCAAAGTCCTCTTTCACTTGCTGGAGCTCTGGGGAGTCTATACTGTGCCCGACGACTGGGCTCCCAGGCGTGGTCCAGCCTGGCCTTGCCTTTGCGAGGCAGCCCCAGGCTCCACCTGTGTGGTCTTGGCTAGCTCTGCTCCTTATACAAAGGGGCACAACTCTGAGTTCATATTCACTAAATCTTCCCTGATGTTTTGCTGAAGCTACTGTTTCCCCACATTCAGCAGCCCTCTGGCAACCCTACTGGGAGAGGAGCCGGCCTCCAGCAAATCTCTTTTTGAGTCGAGAGGAACATGACCATGAAACAGGCAATAAATAAAGACCCCGAGCAGTGAGTGTGGTGAGGATGGAAATCTGCTGCTGTGTCCAATTGCATCGAGAAAGAAAAATGTGATCAGGAATCTATGTTGTCTGGTTCGGTTGCCATTTCTTTTCCAGGACGTTTCCCTGGAGAGGCTTACTCTCCTGTTTGCATTCTTGTTTCTTTCTGCTGCCGCAAGAGGGCTGGAGAGGTTTGCAGTGAAATCTTTCCACCTTTCCCTGGCTCCTCCTTCGATGAATGACAGAGATGACTTCAGGAGCTCATGTGCAGTCTTTTGAAAAGCTCTGCCTCATTCAGAACATTTTTGAGAAGCATGACAAGGAAACACTATTAGCGGGGGGGACTGTGTAGTTCAGAAAAAAACCCCGTTCTTTCAACAACCAACATCCCAGAGGCTGTAATTGAGAGCATTCTATGTACCAGGTATTGTATTTGGCACGGGACTGCGCCATGGGAGAGAACAAGGAGGTATGGGAGCTTTTTGCATTTGGGGAATAATAAGTAGTTCTGAATAGTGGGAGTGAAGGCTGCATATGTTTGGTGTGTGTGTGTGTGTGTGTGTGTGTGTGTGTGTGTGTTTTAATTAACATCCAAGTTAGTGAATAGTGTAATAATGATTTTAGGAGTAGAATCCAGCCATTCATCCCCTGCATATAACACCCAGCGTTCACCCCAACAAGTGTCTTCCTCAATGTCCCTTGCCCATTTAGCCCACCCCCCAACCCCTCCATGAACCCTCAGTTTGTTCTCTGTATTTAAGAGTCTCTTGTGTTTTGTCCTCCATCCAGTTTTCATATTAGTTTTTGCTTCCCTTCCCTTATGTTCATCTGTTTTGTATCTTAAATTCCACATATGAGTGAAGTCATACGATATTTGTCTTTCTCTGACTAATTTCACTTAGCATAAAACCATCTAGTTCCATCATTCTAGTCTAGTCTAGTTCATTCTCTTTGGCTGCCAAGTAATACTCCAATGTAGATGTATATATACCACATCTTCTTTATCCATTCATCTGTCATTGGAAATTTGGGCTCTTTCCATACTTTGGCTATTGTCGATAGCGCTGTTGTAAACATTGGGGTGCAGGTGTCCCTTAGCAACAGCACACCTATATCCTTTGGATAAATACCTAGTAGTTCAACTGCTGGGTAGTACATTTGTTTTGTTTTTAATTTTTTGAGGAATCTCCATACTGTTTTCCAGAGCAGCTACGCCAGTTTACATTCCCACCAGCAGTGCCAAAGGGTGTCTCTTTCTCTGCATCCTTGCCAACATCTGTTGTTGCCTGAGTTGTTAATGTTAGCCATTCTGACTGGTATGAGATGGTTGCATATGATTTTATATTGTTTTCAAAGATGAGAGAGACAAAGACATTTTTCATTGTGGAGTTTCCATTTTAAAAAGGACAGAGAAGAAAACACCCAGTGTGCTATGGTCTTTAATGAAAGCATGTTGGAGCTGGAACAGGAGCTGAGAAGGAAGAGACTGAGTTAAATCGGGGGTTGTGGTACCTGGGGAATGGGAGGTTGGGAGGAGGGTGGGGTGGGTTTCAGGGAATAGAGGAGGCTTGAACTGAAGGTGGAAGGTGAGCAGATTTTTCTCAAGTCAACAGTAGATGAGGGAGGACTCCAGGCAGTGGAAACAGGCCGAGTGAATGGTTAAACGCATGTGGACATGTACTTCTGGGGAGACAGCAGACATAAGGAGGTGGCTCTGAATAGCCAGCCTGTAGCTGTGGACTCCCAACGACCTTGTGTGTCACGGGGGCAGGAAAAGCTAGGGTTCTGGGGACAGCCCCGACTTCCCGCCTGACCCAACAGCTGAGTCCTTTAGGAAAGTGGATTTCTCTGAACCTTAGTTTCATCCTTTAGAAAATGGGAACAATAATGTCTACATCACAGGCATCATAGAACAAAAGTGGGCGCTGCAGAATGATTGGCAGTATGCCGAACCCCAAAGTGTGCCTTCCCTCCTCTCACTTCTCTTCCCTGATAGGTAGGTGGCCTGCCCTGGGCTGTGTGAGGTCTTGGCTGCCCCCGCTGAAGGGCCAGGTTCATGGCAGCCATACCCGCCATGGTCAGGCTGGGTCCACGCCTGGGTCTGCAGTGCAGAGTCCAAGAAAGCAGGAGGCTGGACTGACACTTCCCACCTTCCAAGACCATGGCCACTCCAAGCACTGACATCTTGGCGCTCCAAATACCTGTTTATTCGGGTAATAGTCAGGCAATGCCACACTTTGAGGGCCACAGGCTTTGCTGAAAGTCTAGGGAAGCCACATGCCACTCCCCAGACAACTGTCCACTCGCACCAAAGCTTGCAGAGAATTTCAGGGAGTCTGCAGACCCCTCTGAAGCCCACCCCCAGATTAAGACTAGCTCTCCGGTAACTTTCCAAGCAAGCAAAGAACCATCGCCCTGGGAATGCGGGCGTGTTTCTCTGACTGTGCACCCCCTTCCTAGGTGCCCTTCCAATTACCCTTCCCATCTCATATTTTCTGGGACTTATTCCCCTGAGCCTCCCCTGCTGCTATGGCTTTGCCTCCTTATTCAGTTTCCTGAGTGGCAGAAGCATACATTAGGTCATTTGAATCGACTTCATTTGTGCATGGCAAGCAACGGGCATGAATTCGCTGAGCCGGCCACAGCAGCCCTGCGCAGATCGATCCGGAAGTGCTGGGCAGCACTGACCTCCCTTCATGGACCCGAGCGCTGGACTGGCAGGAGTTTTAATTATAACGCTGAAGTGTATTTGTCATAGAAAGCACGTCAGCGATAAAATATTAAAAGGGCAAGTACTCTTTTCCAAGAGAATGAGTTTTTCTGCCAGGGTATTTTATTGGAACAATAATCCTGATGAAATCAAAGTAACACCCGAGCTCCTGCCAGGGGAAGTTGATGACAGGAGAGGCGTCTCTGTCATTTAACAACAAACACCCTTATTCGGCACCGACTCTGCACCACGTGTATTCTACATTCGTTGGTTTATCTAACCCTCTGATGGCCCTACTAGCGCCTGTCTTATAGATGGGCAGATGGGGGGGGGTAGGGGGGGCACCCGGGTGGCTCAGTTGGTTTAGTATTGGCTTCGGCTCAGGTCATGATCTCACAGTTTGTGGGTTCAAGCCCCGTGTTGGGCTCTGTGCTGATAGCTCAGAGCCTGGAGCCTGCTTCAGATTCTGTGTCGCCCTCTCCCTCTGACCCTCCCCTGTTCATGCTTGCTCTCTGTCTCTCAAAAATAAAAAAAAATTTTTTTAAAAAACATTAAAAAATAAGATGGGGAGACTGTGGCTCAGAGAGATTTGTCCGAGGTCACACAGTCATTAAGTGGCAATTAAACTATGTGGAATTAAACTAGGTGGGATTAAACTAGGGCCACTTGACTATATAGCATACCATATTTTTCTTTTTAACTATTTTAAAAGTTAATCATTTTCCCCAGCTAACAACAGGTGCAGACTAAAAGATCAAAAATGTCTACCAGATTCAGAAAAGAAAACCATCTTCTGCCTAGTGCTTCACCTCTGTCCCCGCTCTAGGTGACTTCCACTGTATTACTCAGGGCTCTTCAGAAAGGAAGGACAAAAAGGATGTATCTATATATAGAGAGAGATTTCAAATAGCATATGTCTATATAGAGAGTGATTTATTTCATGGAATCAGCTCATGGGCTTAGGAAGGTTCCTATGTCCAAAATTTGCAGCATGGGCTGCCTGGCAGGAGACTGGGGAGAGCAGATAATGCAGCTCAAGTGTGAAGATTGCCTACTGGCAGAATTCCTGGTTTGGTGGAGTCAGAAGACCTTCAACTGATTGGATGGGGCCCACCCATACTATAGAGAGCAATCTGCTTTATTCAAAGCCCACTGATTTAAATGGTAATCTTATCCAAAATGCCCTCACAGAAATAATCGTTGACTAAATTTCTGGGCACCATGGCTCCTCAAGTTGAAAATTTAATTTAACTATCACAACCACTTTTAATTCTATTGGGTGTTTAATCTGGTACTTACATTCATGGGTCTTAAAACATGCTTAGTTTTTCTGCTTTAAGTATCACCAATTGGCTTTGTATTATGGCATAGACTTAGTTCTCTCATGCTCTTTCCCACAAGTCCCATCTCTTTGTCAACTTCTCAATACTCTTAAACTACCCATTAAAAATTCTTTTAAGTTTATTTACATATTTTGAGAGAGACAAAGCATGAGCAGCGGAGGGGCAGAGAGAGAGGGAGGAGCCTGAGCGGGCCCTGCGCTGCCAGCACAAACTCATACAACTGTGAGATCATAACCTGAGCCGAACCCGAGAGTCAGACACTCAATGGACTGAGCCACCCAAGCGCCCCTAAACTACCCTTTAAATCAATATTCAGAGTTTGAGTCACTGTGACTATTAGTCACAGCTGAATCACATGGTATAATCCAATTACATTTCCTTTCTCTGGATTAAAATCATTCTTTTCTGGAGGTAAAACCACCTCCTGTTTAGTTGACTTAGTTTACTGCTTAGTACCTGCCGCTGATTAGTTCCCACACTCTGTCGAAACTGAGAAATTTCTCAGTATCCTCACCAGGGTTGAGGATTAGTCTATTCATTCTTCCCTCCCCTCCATTTTTTCTCCCTTCCTTCCTCCTAAGCCCTGCAGGTTTTTCATCTCTGGACTGGCTTTTTTCCCCAGGTCTGCACAGCTGTGGCCCTGAAATACCCAGCATCGCCACCGGGGAATCCCCTGGGATTTCTTTCTGTGTAGTCATCCCCTCCTTCATGGATCCCACGTTTTCTTCTTCCTTGATTTCTTTCTTCATTTTGGTGGAGCATATTTTCCAATAGCTTCTTGAGAAAGGTGCAAGGAAGTACATTTTTTGAGACCTTGTAGGTCTGGAAATGTCTTCCACCTCACACTTCACGGATAACTTGGATAGGCATAGAATCTCTAGTGAAAATAATTTTCCTTCAAAACTTTGAAATCCATGTTCCGTTTCCATCATCTTCTAGCTCCCAATGCTGCTTTTGAAGGATTACTACCGTTCACGTTCTTGATTAGCTTCAGAAATTTATATGTGATCTCTTCCTGGATCTCCCATCTCTAGAAGCTTTAAGATCTTTTCTTTATGCTTGGAATTTCAAAATCCTGACCCTTGTTTTTATTCATGAGAGACTTGAGGGGCCCTTTCAGACTGGAAGCATATATTCTTCTGTTTTGTGAAATTTTCTTGTATTGTTTCTTTAGTAATTTCTCCCCTTTTACTGCTTTTGCTCTCTCTCTCTGGGATGTCTATTATTCAAATGCTGTACCTCTGATGAATTCTCTTTTTCTCACCTTTCCCTTTCCATTTATTTTCTTTTGATTCTGCTTTTTAGGACATTTTTTTCAATTTTTTCTTCCAAACTTCTCATTGAATTTAAGTATTTCAAAATCATACTTTTATCTTCCAAGAGCTCTTCACTATTTTTCAAGTATTGATTATTTAGAGTCTCTTATTCTCCGATTAATGGATGCAATGATCTTACCTTACCCCGAGGATAATATTTACAGATTTTAGAATGTTTTCTTCTGTTCTTAGTACTGTCTCTTCTTCCTCTAAGTTTCCTTTATCTACTGGTTTACTTTTATCTCTTTCACACTGTAGGAATTCTCCATATGTCAAGTCTCCTTGATTGTCCATTTTTAAGTTGCTAAGTTATTATCAGTGTTTTAAGGCACTTAAAGGCTGACAGAAAGCTCTGGGTACATAAGAGGGACTCTTGTCTTGTCCAGTGGGGTTTACTTTGCGGTGGTAATAGATGGGGACCAGGTGGCTTTTTGGAGATTTCCCAAAGTCAATATCTGTAGTCATTTTCTCTTGAGCAGGTCGGTTTCCCTGGAGAGAAAGTCTTCCCTGCATACTACCACCCTACTTTGGGCATTCTGGAGCAGAGCAGGGGAAGGGGCTGGGCGCTGGCAAAGTAGGAGACAGGATGGGTGGATCTAATTGCTTCTTTCCATTTTTTCATCACTGGCCTTTTCCCAGTCCTGACACCTGGCATCTCCCATTCCGAGCTTTTCTAGGATTTGCAGTAGAGATAAGTTTGCTTCTTCCTCACGTCCTCCCTCTCACTGGCTTTGTTCCCAGTTACCTCTGGTTCATCTGCTTCTCAGCTTCTGAAATTTTATATACATTGATTATCTGCTGAATTTCCTCCCTTGTTCTCTTTGTTTTTGTAGGTTTAAAAAATACTTTTTAAATATTATCATCGTAGTGGCATTTTGGTGGGAAACAGAGATGAAAGCACGTGTACTCGTTGCCATGTTTAACCAGAATTCCTTGGAGCAGCTACTCTTAACCTCTGGTTTGGAAGAGGCTGGTGCGGAGAACACCTCTTGGCTGTAGAACCTGAGCCCATCTTATCCCCAGGCTAGCCAAGACAGCTTTGTTTCACAGTACATATGAGATTTGTTTTATTACCAATCTTTTAGCAACCCTCTTTAGGGCTCTCTCCCTGGAGCTGTTCAAGAAGCCAGATTTTAGGCACCAGGTAGGGCATCCTTCATGGAATAGGTGTCACTTGGCCAAGTTGGTTGTAAAGTAAATCCCTTTCCCCATTCTTCTGTTGCCAGATGGCTCCGCTTACCAAATATGTGGGCAAACAGGTGAAGTGGCTGGTCTGCTATGAATGGCAATCAGAGATGTGGAACTACTTGGCAGGTCTCAGAACTAGTGTGTTGTTTTAGTCACAGGGGAAATCCAAGTGTTAGCCTGGCCAAGCACAGTTCTATCCCTGATAATGTAAAGGCATCTTGAACGGCTCTCTAAATACTACTCTTTCCTTTTTCCCTTGTTGTTTGACCACCTTCCCAGTTTTAAAGGCTCAGATGAAACACCAGCTATTCGGTTGCCCTTCCTCTAGTCCTCATCTCTGTGGTCTCAGAGTGCTTTTTATGGGGCTCTGGGATGCCCTTGTCTACAGGATTGCATTCACTTGTCTCTCAGTCACTATCTCTTGTTGGACGGTAAGCTTATTGAAGCCAGACACTCTTGTCTTCCTTCAACCCAGTGCCTGACATGCCTAAGGTGGTGCTCAATGCATATTTGTTGACTGACTGAGTTAAGTGAGCTTTATCAGCACAACTTGTGTGTCCTTTTGCCAGTAATGGCGATGGGTTTCTATCCTCCTCCCTTCTTGTTCCACATTGTAACCTTTATAGTCAACTTGGAAACATCTCCTCTGTCAACCCCCTTCCAAGTGAAGGGAATTGGGTATGAGTCAAGAACAAAATAGAAGGGCGCCCTGGTGGCTCAGTCAGTTGAGCATCTGACTTCGGCTCAGAGCATGATCTCATAGCTCTTGAGTTCAAGCCCACGTCGGGCTCTGGGCTGACAGCTCAGAGCCTGGAGCCTGCTTCTGATTCTGTGTGTGTGTGTCTCTCTCTGTCCCTCCCCTGCTCATGATCTGTCTCTCAAAAATAAATAAATGTTAAAAAAATTTAAAAGATTAAGAAAAAAAAAGAACAAAATAGAATACCAAGACACAATTAGCCTCTGCATTGGGGTTGCACTCCTGGAGGAAGGATCGGAGATGGGTCCACACTCTGGGCTCTCTTTTTGGATGCCTTTGGAATGTGGCCTGCCCCTTTGCAGCTGGTGTGATGAGATGGTCCCAGCTCCCTCTGTTCTTGTTTGGTCCTTCCCACAATCAGCAGTGATAGACTGTGATCTGCAAACATCCTATGCCCAAATGTATCTGCTGCAGCCCTAGGTGTCTATTCTAGCCCTGTGTATCTGCTCCAGTTGGATCATTCCTTTATTTTAAGGCATAAGGTATGGAAAAGTAGTGATTTCCCTACTTAAGCATTTGGATTTACCTCTAATGAGGTATGCCTGTGTACAGAATCATGAGAGACTCTTTGGGGTTATGTTGGAAGAGGCTGTCCTTTCACAGGCACATTCTCAGAATGTGTTGCAAGGGGTCCTGCTCTTACTGCAAAGGAGAACTCTGCAGAGATAAACAAGGAATGTCTTCGAAGGAATGGGATCAACCTCCTTTACTCGGAGCATTTTTAAAAAGCATTCTAAATATCCCTCCGAAGGCGGATGGATAAACAAAATGAGGTATATCCGTATAATCGGACACTACTTAGCGATAAGAAGGGATAGCCACTGACACACGCAACATCATGGATGGATCTCAGACATTATCCTGAGTGGAAGGAGCCAGAAACAAGAGACTACATAGTGTATGATTCCCTTCATACGAAATTTCTACAAGAGGCCAATGGATGGAGACAGCGAGCAGTGGGTGGTTGCCTCGGGCTGGGTGAGAGCCAGCACTGGCTGCACGTGGGCATTTCTGTCTGGAGGAATGGAGTCGTTCTAGAACTGGGTGGCGGTGATGGCTGGGCAACTGTGTAAAGTAACTAGAATCGTGAAAGCACGAACTCAGGATGGAGGATTGCATAATACCTAAATGATATCTCAATGAAGCTGCAAAGTGTGACAAAAAAGAAGCCAGACCAAAGAATAGTCACGGAAGAACTCTTCTTCCAACTTGGGAAGCGGATGGAAAAGAATAGAAGATTTCCACAGCTCTCTGCTGATCTAGATTTGAGGTGTGCCTCTGGCTTAAGATCCTTCTTCTTTTCATTTAACTACTCTGCCTTCTTGTCCTTGGAGAGGAGGAAATGGCCCAGAATCCTTCTTGTGCTAAAGACAGTGGAAGCAGAGCAGTGACGAGAGAGGAACACGTTTGGCCCCGAGCTGCCTCCCCCACACGTAACCTCTTCATCTTCTCTTTTAGCTGTTATTTTAGTCATCTAAGCACAGAGCACGAAGACCTAAATTATCAGTGTGAGCAAGTTCAACCTACACACTTCAGCTTCAGTGTCTTAAAGACCCTGTGCTTCCTGGTGAGATGGCCTTGAAGGGGCAGCTGTGAAGACGACATGAGGGGGCGGGCCAGCCGGCCTGAGGCAAGCGCGCTGCTGACCGGTCTCTGAGGTAGGAGGCTGGGTGGTGGGTCAAGGACCCAGGTCCCGCAATCTGGACCACCAAGAAAAAGCCAGACCCACCAGGAAGGAGAGGTGAATAGTGAAAAAGGAAGAGGAGAATAAGCAAATATCCTCAGGATAAGAGTCCACATCTGTCCATACTCTTTGATCTTTTACAGAATTCTTTCACATTATCTTATTTTACACTCACAAGTTCCAGGCACTAATATTTCCAGGAAACTGAGGGAAGGAGGTAAGATAATCAGTGACAGAGGCAGGAACTCAAAGGCAGCCTTTTGACTTAAGTTATATATACTATACCTTATATCTACATATTGTATATATAGTATATGTTCTATATAAGTGTATATATATGTAGTATGTACACCATATAGGTAGATACTTATATGTGTACACGGGTGTGTATACATATGTGTGTGTATATTTGTATAGATGGATTTATGTATCTCTAGCTCTAGATACATGTCTCTGTAAATACATATATACTACCAAGTACCAATTGTGCACTCGACTTCATTTTATTTATTTTTTTAAATTTTTTAAGTGTTTTTATATATTATTGAGACATAAAGAAACAGAGCATGAGTCGGGGAGGGGCAGAGAGAGAGGAAGACAAAGAATCTGAAGCAGGCTCCAGGCTCTGAGCTGTCAGCACAGAGCCCCATGTGGGGCTTGAACCCATGAACCATGAGATCATGACCTGAGCCAAAGCTGGACGCTTAACTGTCTGAGCCACCCAGGTGCCCCTCGAGCTCATTTTAAACTCTTTACACCGAGTCCTCACTACAACTCCTTCAAGTCAATACTTTTTAACAGATGAAGAAACTGAGGCACAGAGAGACTCCCTTGTCTTGGTCACACGGTGCATGGCAGACCTGAGATCTGAACTGACTCCCTCTAGTATGCTTCTCAGGACACCATGCTGCCCTCCTGCAGGCCGGCCACGTTGGTGACCTTGGACTTCAGGGCACAGGCCGCATTCAGATCTTGCCCCCGTGGCCCCAGCCCATCAGGCCTGCGCTGCCTCACCTGCAGACTTCATTTCCGGCTACCATGGCAGCTCCCCTCCAAGTACCCTGAAAGCTTAGCAGTTTCTCTCACTCCGAGGCTCGGCTTCTGCTCCACCTTGGCCAGCCTCACCGTAAGGCCCGGGAGGAACTGGAAAAGCACGCCGATTTTACGGGTCTATGGATTTTTGCAGAGATATGAGTGTTGATTTATTATCTTCTGTGCATGTTGAAAGTGGTCTTCTAAAAATTTTATGGATATACTTACATGGAAATCTTCCAGCTGAAGAATGTACCGTAACGCAAAGAAATTTGCCAATATTTTTTCATTTCAAAGTGACATTGAATCAGGTCTGAGTAAATATTTATGATTTCTCTTGAAATGTGACAGACTCATGACACGGTAATTAATTTTACTGTAGGCTGAATTCAGAATGACTTTGGTAATATATGAGTAGGTGTATAAAATGTTTATAGGGCTTTTGAAAATAAGCCCAAGGCTTAAATGAAACCTTAATCAGACAACTGAGGAAGAATAACATTGCAATTCTAATTTTGCTGATAGAATTTCTGTGGGAAGCAAGGACTTTTAGAGATTGATATTCATTGCAGAGAATCAGCACACATCATATATTTTATGTACTGTTAGACTATTTGGAAACTTCGAATACACTTACTTTTCAAGAAATGCACGCCCTGAGCGATGGTTAAAAAAGAAAGGCTAAGTTTAGAAAATTGGCTTTGGTTTGGGACACACGCTTCAAGGAACACATATTTCATAACTCTCTACGAGAGGCAAAGGGCTAGTGTCTCGTGTGAGGCCTCCGTTTTCGGGTGCTACTTTCTCTCTTCCCCACATTTAATCCGCCAGCAAATCCTCTATTTTCTACCTTAAAAATATACCCAGAATGTAGCTACTTTTTACCACCTCCCCCATTACCACATGGTCCGCGCCCCATCGGCTGTCCCCTGGCTTACCCTGGCTTGCCCCCCAGCTCCTCCCACCCCTCCTCATCTTCCCGGCCCCCCAGCCTATTACGGACATGGCCGCCACCATGATCCAGGGCAGGATATAAGTGAGTTCATGCTCACTGGCTTTTCATCTCACTCAGACTCGAAGCCAGATAAATTCAGAGCCTACACCCCTGCCCCATCCAGCTCTGATGGCGGCTCCTGCCCTGCTCCCCCCAGCTCCCTCCCCCGGAGCACAGGCACCCTCCCACCTCAGGGGTCCACCTGTATTCTTCCCTCTTCCTCGGGAGGCTCCTGGCTGAGTCCTCTCCTGCAGGTCTTTATGAACATGTCCTTTCTCCAGGAAACCACACCTGACCACTCAGTTTTTTTAGTTTTACAATTTTATTTATTTAAAAATTTTAATTTCAGTACAGTTAACATACAATGTTCTATGAGTTTCAGGCATATAAGATAATGATTCCACAATTCTATACAGCACTCAGTGTTCATTGTGAGAAGTGGACCCCTAATCTCATCTCCTTCACCTATTTTACCCCATCCCTCCACCCCCTCCCCACTGTCAACTACCAGTTCGTTCTCTATAGCTAAGAATCTGGGGAGGGGGTGTTGTTTCTTTTTTCTTTGCTTATTTTGTTCCTTAAATTCCACATATGAATGAAATCATATGGTATTTGTCTTTCTCTGTCTGACTTGTTTCACTTAGCACAATATTCTCTAGCTCCATCCAGGTCATTGCAAATGGCAAGATTTCATTCTTTTCAATGACCAAATAATATTCCATTGTCTCTACATACCACATCTTTATCCACTTATCTATTGTTGAACACTTGGGCTGTTTCCATATCTTGGCTATTGTAAATAATACTGCAGTTAACATAGGAGGGTATGTATCCTTTGAATTGGAGGTTTTACATTCTTTGGGTAAATATCCAGTAGTGGAATGACGGGATCGTATCATAGTTCTATTGTTAATTTTTTGAGAAACCTCCATACCCTTTCCACAGTAGCTGAAAGACTGCATTCCCTCCAACAGTGAAAGAGGGTTCCTTTTTCTCCATGTCATTGTTGTTTCTTGTGTTTTTTATTTTTGCCATTCTGACAGGTGTGGGGTGATATTTCATTGTGGTTTTGATTTGTGTTTCCTTGATGAAGAGTGATGTTGAGGATCTTTTCATGTGTCTGTTGGCCATGAAGTTGGCCCTTATGTCTTCTTTGGGGAAAAATGTCTAGTCATGTCTTGTGACCCTTTTTAAAAAAATGTTTATTTGTTTGTTTATTTATTTATTTATTTATTTATTTATTTATTTTTGAAACAGAGAGAGATAGAGAGAGAGAGGCTGACGGGGCAGAGGGGTGGGGGACAGGGGATCTGAAACAGGCTCTGTTCTGACAGAGTCAGACAGTCTGACAGTAGAGAGTCTGATGTGGGGCTCCAACTCACAAAGTGTGAGATCATAACCTGAGCTGAAGTCAGACACTTAACTGGCTGAGCCACTCAGGTACCTCATCTTGCGCCCATTTTATAATTGGATTTTTTTTTTTTGATGTTGAGTTGTATAAGTGCTTTATATATTTTGGATACTAACCCTTTATCAGATATGTCATTTGCAAATATCTTCTCCCATTTCTTAGGTTGTGTGTTAGTTTTGTTGATTATTTCCTTTGCTGTGCAGAAGCTTTTTATTTTGATATAGTCCCAATAGTTTATTTTTTGCTTTTGTTTTCTTTGCCTCAGGAGACATATCTAGAAAAATGTTGTTATGGCCAATGTTAGAGAAATGACTCCCTGTGCTCTTTTCTAGAATGTTTGGGGTTTCAAGCCTTACAATTAGGTCTTTAATCTATTTTGAGTTTATTTTTGTGTATGGTATGAGAAAACAGTCCAGTTTCATTATTTTGCATGTTGCTGTCCAGTTCTTCTTGTTGAAGAGGCTGTCTTTTTCTCATTGCATATTTTTGCTTTTGTCAAAGGCTAATTGATCACATACTCATAGGTTTATGTCTGGGCTCTCTCTTCTGTTCTATCGATCTAGGTGTCTATTTTGGTGCCAATATTGTACTGTTTGATTACTACAGCTTTGTAATATATCCTGAAATCTGGGATTGTGATACCTCCAGTTTTGTCTTTTCCAAGATTGCTTTGGTTCTTCATGGTCTTTTGCCATTCCATGAAATTTTAAGATTGTTTTTTCTAGTTCTGTGAAAAATGCTGTTGGTATTTTGATAAGGATTGCATTAAATCTGTAGATTGCTTTGGGGAGCATAAACATTTGAATAATATTTGTTTTTCCAATCCACGAGCATGGAATATCTTTCCATTTCTTTGTGTCATCTTCAATTTCTTCTTTTTTAAAGTTTATTTGTTTTTTTGAGAGTGAGAGCAGGAGCTTGAGTGGGGGAGGGGCATTGAGAGAGAGACAGAGAGACAGAGAGAGACAGAGACAGAGACAGAGAATCCCCAAGCAGACTCCACATTGCCAACGCAGTGCCCGCTGTGGGGCTTGAATTTATGAACTGTGAGCTCATGATCTGAGCCAAAATCAAGAGTCAGATGCTTAGAGGAGGCTGAGTGACTCAGTTGGTTAAGTGCTAACTTTAGCTCAGGTCATGATCTCACGGTTTATGGGTTCGAGTCCTGCATCCGTCTCTGTGCTGACAGCTCAGATTCTGGAGCCTGTCTTCGGATTATGTTTCCTTCTCTCTTGGCCCTTCCCCCACTCCCACCCTGTCTCCCTCTCAAAAACAAAATAAAACATTAAAAAAACCTGAAATTAAAAAGAGCCAAATGCTTAATCGACTGAGCCACCCCGGAGTCACGTCTTCGATTTCTTTCACCACTGTTTTACAGTTTTCAGAGTACACCTCACCACCTTTTTAATATGTGTAGCCTGTCCCCCCACCTGCAAACTCCCTGTTCCCCTTGTCTGCCTGGCTTTTTTTTTCTTTTTTCTTTTTTAGTACTTATCACTGTCTGACACTATATATTTTACTTCTTTATTTTATTTAGGATGTAAGCTCCATGAGGTCAAGATGTTTGTCTATTTTGTTCACTGCTGTGTTTCTGGTACATGTAATAATGCCAAGTGTGCAGCAGGGATGAGAGAAACACATTATTTATTGGATGGATGAATGGAAGGATGGATGGAGGGAAAGGGACTTGGATCTCTGCGATGAGAGGGATGGGAGTTCTGAAAGAAGAGTGCTTAGTGGATGCTCTAGCAGGGAACTTTGAAGGGGGTAGAACCCTCCAGAAGGAATATCAAGGGCCACTGATTAGACTATTTCTGTAGAAGAACAACAGATGTAGCAACACCTAATGAGCTAGGAAGGATGCTGTAAATACAGTTGATGCCAGATCGGGGGTGCAAGGGTAGAAGGAATAAAATTATACACCTTACACCTTACCTGAATCATACGCATTCTAATTAAAAATGACTTTCTAAGTACAGAGCTGGGGCCCTGGGGCCAGTGTCTTCCTCACCCCACAGGATGGCGGTGGGGCCTGGGCAAGCTCAGGACTCCTAATATTTCTCAGGAGAATAGTTTCTATGATAGGAACGGGGAGTTCAAAACCATGAATTAATGTACTGTCTTACAGTTAAAAGTACTGTTGGAAATTATCATAATAAAATTGCTCACTAGTTGAGCAATTATCTTATGTAATGGTATGTATATTTACTGAGCAATTAACCTGTGCTAAGTGCTTTACTTATAACATCTTCTTTGATCCTCACAGGTTATTATTGTTATTACTGTTATTATTATCCCCAGGAGTGTATTCATTTAAAAACATTTAGTGAGCACCTACTATGCCAGATACCATACTAGACATCAGGTTGCTAGACTGTATTTGTGTTGGCACCTGCCATGGGGGGCTTACATTGTAGTGAAGGAGACACACACCAAAACATCAACAATTGCAGCCCCTAGTGACATGTGCCATGCAGCAGGACAAGGCACAACTATACCAAAGACTATAAGGGAAAATAAACAGTAGCTTAAAAAAAATCCCATTATCCCTTGCTCAATGAAATAGGGTTCTTTGTTAACTTCCTCCTTTGCCCAAATGAGTGAACTTTTCCAGGGAAGTAATTTCATCCACAACCACTATTTCTATTCGCAGTGATCAGGAATTGGGTTAGAAGCTGCCACAGGGCTGCTTAAAGGAAGGGGTGATTGAAGGTTTTGTGCATCACCTCTTTTCCCTTCTGGAGTCTTTAGAAGGAGGCTTTGTTGCTGTGAGGTTTGAGGTCTATTTGGAGGTGGCCTGGATCAGAGTGGGATCAAAACCCCGCTACTCTATCCACAGATGTGGCTCTCAAGAGCACCTGAGTCTGTGAGATGTAGCCTTTGATACCCCAGAGTGGAGAGAGGGAAGCCCAGAGACTGTGACATGATATATTGGAGATACAAGAAGAAAATACTGGGATGTCTGCTAATAATTACAAATAAGAAAGGGGTCAAGTTTTACTAAAATTTAATATATAGATTGATCTGTTCATGCTTGTTTGGTTTGTATGTCTGTTGGTCTCGTGACACAATCTGACCTTAAGGGATGTCCTGAGGCACAAAATGTCACACACGCACACAGTTTGGTCATTGTATCTTCCTTCAGTCACCTGCTTTCAGAATATTATAGCTCATTTGTGCTACTTGATAAGATGTACAGATTATATTATTTCATGTTAACTAAATGAGTTCTCACAAAATGGAGGAGGGGTGTAAGAAGAACCCTGCAGAGAAAGAATAATTGTGTTGAAGGTAACACCAATATGCAAATGCAAGTAAACAACAAGAAAATGTCACCGTCCTTAATCCAGTACATGCTCATTGTCAGACATGTTATGAAGTTAGAAACAATGGCTGTCTAATCAGATCAGAAAGAAGTTGGCACAAACAAGGTCAGTAATTATCAAGGGGCTGGTGCCTTTTTATCTCCATGGGCATTATGATAAACCTCCCCCTAAGTGTATGTTAAGCCTTGAGGGATTAGCTGTTGGTAGAGGTACGTTACCTATAATTCATAGATAAATAAATACTCATATTGGGTACATGTCCAAAAATGATTACTGGTAGGGTTGTGTGATTGAAAAAAATGGAAGGCCACTATGTTAGGGGACTGAACCTGCTTTAATACGTCCTGGCCCTTTGATATAACATTCTCTACCATTTGGGCAGAACCAGATGGCTAGTCTGGGTAGACCTGAGATCAAAGACTTGTTTATTCATTTATAAGCTGCATTTCTTAAATAACGTCATCTGCATACTGGTGTTCCCGGAAGGGGCTTCCTGTGAGCCTTTGGGAAAATAATTCCATATTTTGTAACAGATAACCACTTCACATGTACTACAGTTTCTCGGTGACTCATGGTCACGAAAGTTCCTTCAGAGCATGCGAATAAATCTCTGTCTCAGCCAATTCTTTTTTCTATTTGCTGTGACCTGGTCTGAGACCCTAAGCTCAGGGGCTCCCCTTGGGCTGGCCCTGCTTTTGCTCGAAGGCAAGGGCAAGGGGCTAAGCTCCTCCTCATGGGATTGGGGCTTTCCCAGAGGCCTCTGGGCCCTGCAGGGTGAGAACAGAGAACAGACCTCTGGGGACAGGCAAATGGTCATCCTTAGAACCTTCCCTGAATCTTGTGAAGCAAACAGGTGTGCTTAATCGTCGGTGCTGGGGGGGAGAGCTGCATGGTGGGTTGGCCAGTGTCCATGCTTCGGGCTGTGGAATCGTGGCCCGTGGGCTCCTGACCAAGTGCTTTGCTCCCAGTCTGCTCAAGATGCATCTGTCCCTGAGAGGTGAGTAGTTCAGCAGTGAGTTACTGAGTTCAGGCTCTGTTGATTTGGGCACCTTACTTGAGGCTCATTGTATCTCAGTTTTCTTACCTGTTAAACAGGGATAATCACACCGACTTCATGGACTTATGAAAATGAAATTGAGAATTTATATGATGCATTTAGCCTGCCCTCCAACCCCCCACATATTATTTCTCCCACCTAAAACAACTTAAATGCAGTTTGCAGAAATGGGCTTGGGCCGAAGGTAGGCTTGGATTCAGACATCATCTCTGCCACTTAATGCGGTCTTGGGCAAGTCACTTAGCCTCTGTGGGCCTCATCTGTACAATGGGCTTTTCACACAGTAAAACTGAGTTGTGAGGCATAGCTCCCAGAAGAACGTCGGGTATTTTAGTGGGATCTCAATATATTGTCCCCCCCACTTTCTTGATAGCCACTAAATAAATCACGTAATAAATATTTAGGCTATGAGAAACTAAGATAACATTATCTTTCAGGGTCTTGAGGCCCATCATGATATTGTGATATAATAAGAAATATATATTCGATTTTTATCTCTGGTCAAGTGTATCCCCAAGTCCTGAAAGCCACCGTAACAAATCACTGGACCTGACGATGGAGCCGTGGGGACCCTTGATTTGTAGCCAAGTTGGACAGGTATGTAGGTGACCTGGGGACCCACTATTTGAAACTCATATCTGGTGTCTAGTGTAGGTGACAGTCTTGTGGTACTATGTCCTTAACCTGCACTAACGCTGGGTGGTTAATGTTGGAGTTAGATGAAATTGCAGGTGTTTGTAGAGAACTGGAGGATTGCTTGGTGTGAAAAGCCCTCAGCAGTGTGGTGAGTAGAGAAACGGCTTTCACTCTCCTGTGTGGGAAGGCCCAGGCAGATGGCGACATCCATAGGCATCGATAGAAGAATCAATATTTTTTGCATCCCTACTATGAGCCATGCACTGGTTAGGCATTTTGTAATCTCATGTAATTCTTTACAACTGTGAACTATGTATTGGTAACACAACTTTATGGATGGAAGGACTGACGTTCAGAGAGTTTAAGACCTTGTCCGCAGCCAACCTGATTGTGAAGTCCAGGCTCTTTCTGCTTCCTGCTACCAGGCAGCACCCCAGGTCTCTGGACCAGCAGGGACTATATTTCTAAAGAAAACACCCAATTTCCCCTCTAGTTACAGACATTGGTAACTAAACCATAACCAGTATGACGAGGTGGTTGCCTGGAACCTTATAGTAAGCCTGGAAGACCTTCAGTGTCACGGGCAAGCCCTGGGCGCCTTGGTTCAGGGGAGTGTGCCTCAGTGTCCCCAAACTGCAATTCCTGGGGCTTCCACCATGTGCTCACCCAGCTAAGGCGTCTGTCTAGCTCTCCTATTACCACACCAGAGACGGTCCTGACTATTTGATCTGGGAGGGGTGGCCTTTGGGGCCAGTCCTCTACGAGGGCACAGAATCTTGCTGTCAGGACCCGAGACAGCTTGTTCTTAGGGATTTCATTGATGAACGTTCAGTTGACAATTCAAGGCACTTTGTCAAGAAGAAAGACGGAGAGAGAAATCTCTGCAATGACCACTGGCTATTAAATTTGACCACTATCTGAAATCAATACCCCCTCAAGTTCATCCCAGACTGACTGGATCAGTTAGAGTCGACTGTAATTTATGTCACACTGGGGCCACTGGGAAGTCCAGAGAAGCAGGGAGTGAAAGATGAAGAGCATAGAAGCTCAGTCAAGACCTGGGCGGATTATCTCCATACTCCCGGATGGAATCCCCCAGACAGCTTCTTTCAAGGAAGGAAAATGCCTTTTTTTTTAAATTAAAAAAAAGCATGCATGTTATTATGGTTTTAAAATTAGACACTATGAAAAGGTTGGAAGAAGGAAATTAAAATTCCATCCTTAATCCTGCCACCTGGCAATGATTTTCTGTGTGAATCCTTCCAGACATTTTTCTGTTCCTGCACTTCTAGCCCCCCCGACCCTGACCATTAATTGTTTTAAAAACGGGACTATACTGGGGAGCCTGGGTGGCTGTCAGTTGAGCATCTGACTCTTGGTTTTGGCTCAGGACATGATCTCATGGTTTTGTGAGGTTGAGCCCCGCATCAGGCTCTGTGCTGGCAGTGCAGAGCCTGCTTGGGATTCTCTGTCTCCATCTCTCTCTCCTCCACTTCCGCTGTCTCTGTCTCAAGATAAATAAACTTAAAAAAATGGAACTATATTTTATGATTTTATCATGTTCAATATATACCGTATCTTCCCCAAAGAATGTAGACCTATGTCTCTATTTTAATGGATTTATGATTGCATTATAGATATTTACCGTAATTTGTTTGGCCATTCTCCTCTTTCAAAAGCTTCCAATTTGCCATAATTATAAACAAAACTGCAGCAAACTCCCTGGTACACTTTTGGTAAGTATTTTATCCTGTGATCCTTAACCCTGAGCTTGAAATTCCTCAAGACTCCCAGGAATCTCAGTTGGACCTATATATTCCCCCCTTGATAGATTATGGCTAAACATTCATTCATTCCTCTGTTCATCCAATGAATACCTATTGGGTGGCCAAGATGTTCTAAACACTAGCTTGTGCCCTGTGGGTATGCAGGGAATGAAGTACAAAAATCTCTGTTCTCAGAAAGCTCCCATTTAGAGGGGGCAGATAAGCGATAAACAAAATGAATGATAATATGGTAGAAGGTGGCACGTGTTAAAGAGATAAATAAGGCAGCAAAAGGGGTTTCAGTTATAGTCATTGAACATTTATTCTATCATCACGCTATTCAGTTTAATTCCCTGAACATCTGTTGAGCTCCTTCATCATGCAATAAACTGCATACACGGAGAACTGGGAGTCGGGTTGTAAGCTGAATGAAGTATGAGTCGTGGTGGAGATAAGCTCACGATTATATTCTTACTTTAATGTAACCGTTTCATGTATGTACTTGTTTGTCTTCACGATAGATCAGAAAATCTGCAAGGGCATGCCTTCTAATTCTCTCACGTTCTCCCGAAGTTTCTTAGCATCACGTTTTAACACAGAGTTAATGGTCAATAAATGCTTGTGTATACTTGTGACATAGAAAGGATGCTGGTGGCTTGGAGAGATGGCAAATTGAGTTCCTATTAGCCAAGAAAGATTCGGGGTGAGTTAGTTCTACTTAAGCTTTGGGTGAAAGAAAGCACTGATTAATATCCCAGCTTAACGAGAAAGCTACCTATTTAGATAAGGATGTTGGCATTAAAAATAAACCTCGTGAGGCACCTGGGTGGCTCAGTCGGTTAAGTGACCGGCTTCAGCTCAGGTCATGATCTCACAGTTCGTGGGTTCGAGCCCTGCATCGGGCTCTGTGCTGACAGCTGGCTCAGAGCCTGGAGGTTGCTTCGGATTCTGTGTCCCCCTCTCTCTCTGACCCTCCCCTGCTCACGCTGTCTCTCTCTGTCTCTCAAAAAAAATAAATAAAAGACATAAAAAAAATTAAAAAAAATAAAAATAAACCTCGCTCTAAATCATGTATCCTCTAATTAAATATAGTAATATATAAATATTAAATATGGTAATTGTTGAAAATTTTGTGCAAAGCTTGTTGGATAAGTAATACTATTTTTTTTTTAAATAGAAAAACAGAAACCAAGTGGAGAAGCACCCAGGGTTTTTACTGGCTCTGTGAGGCTGTTAGGCTGCCCCACTTCGACTGACACTTACCATACTCTGCCTGAAGGGGGAGCCCGAGCACTCATTTGAAGTTCAAGGCCCTAGTTCTGCGGACTTCTCAGCCCCTCCCAACAGACCCTGGTTGTGCTGTCCTCCCCGCCTTCCTGGCTACCAAGTGGCTGTTTTGTTGCCCATTTAAAAAAAAAAAAAATCTTGCTATACAAACGTAGGTAACTTTTAAAATATGAAGCGTTACAGGATAAGACCACCTTGACCTTGATCACGATCGAACGCCTCATATTTGTCAAGGATTATGTCCTGCTTGCTACACATATTATTTCTAATTTTCGAAGCAACCTTGCAGGAGGAAGAGGAGTATCCCCACTTTCAGACAAGGTCTCTGAAGCCGAAGAGATCGCAATGGAAGTGGTGGAGGCTCTCTGTAGCTCTCCGTAGCTGCCTTTATTGGTCTGCTTCCTTATTGTCAGTGCCATCCTATTATGGCCATAGTTGATGCCATTCGGCAAAAGGTTGTGTAATTTTAAATCATTTTCCTTCAGATTTAACCTTCAGTTCTTTCCCTTCTCCCCTCCATGGCTCCTTTCAACAAAGACTCGCCCATCAGCTTTGGAAGGTTCTGGTGAGGACCTGTAGGGTTTTTTTATTTTTATTTTTTGGTATTTTCTGATCCAGGACCCTTTGAGCTAAGTGGGACCCAGCACAGGGAGAGAGTCCCACCAGGCAGATCCCCACCAGCCCCCAGGACCAAGCAGTGCTTTTCACTCAATTAATTCTTATGTGGGCTGAGCTCTCCTTTTTATTTTTTTAGAGTTTTTATTTTTGAGAGCGAGAGAGCATGCGTACGCATGCATGCATGCAAACGTGCAGGAGGGACAGAGTGAGAAAGAGAGAGAGAGGTAGAGAGGGAGATTATCCCAAGGAGGCTCCTCCCTGTCAGCGCAGAGCCCCACTCAGGGCTTGAACTCAGGATATGTGAGATTATGACCTGAGCCGAAATCAAGAGACAGATGCTTAACTGACTGAGCCACTAGGACCCCTCTTTTTTATATAATTTTTCCCCAGCTTTATTGAGATATAATTGACACATAACACTGTGTAAGTTTAAGGTGTACAGTGTGGTGATTTGATACAGATATATATGGCACAGTGCTTTCTGCAGTGACCTTAGTGTTTCCATCCCCGTGCGTGCGTGCGTGCGTGTGTGTGTGTGTGTGTGGTAAGAACATTTAGGATCTTAGCAACATTCAAGTATGCAATACGGTATTGTTGACTAGAATCACTATGCATTAGATCCCAAGAACTTATTCATCTTATAACTAGAAGTTTCTACCCTTTTGTCAACCTCTCCCCATTTCTTCCACTCTCCTGCCTTGGCCACCTACTCTCTTTTTCTGTGAGTTTGGCTTTTTGAGATTCCGCACACAAGCAGGATCATACACTATTTGTCTTTCTCTGTCTGGCTTATTTCACTTAGCATAACACTCTTGAGATCCATCCATGTTGTCACACGTGGCAGGATCTCCTTGGTGGTTGAGGCTTCCTTCTGGATTGTTGTTCCGCTGGCACCCCCCACCTTGTTGTGGGGACACCTGTGAAGAAGTAAACAGCTCTCCATGCAGGCCCCCTGCACATAAGAGTGATGTGAGCACTTCCCTAACAGAAGTGTTTTATGGAAGTGCTGACTGTTGAAACCTTTCCTGTAGTGGGCAAAGAGAAGGTTCAGAGCAGCTATTGCCAGGGCTAACCTGGGAAACTATGAAGACAAAAATTATGGAGTCGCATCGGCAAAGTGGCTGGCTATGCCCACCACAGATAAGGGGAGAATCCCTAAAAACTTTTTTTAGCAAAAAGAATTCTTTTTGGTATAAACATTTCTGCCAGTGGCACCAGGGGAAACACTCCATATTTTTTTATCTCTCCAGTTGTTATCAAATCCCTTTCTTTAAAAAAAAAAAAACCACCTTAATAAGGGGCACCTGCGTGGCTCAGTTGGTTAAGCATCCAACTTGGGCTCAGGTCATGATCTCACAGTCCGTGAGTTTGAGCCCCACGTCAGGCTCTTTGCTGGCAGCTTGGAGCCTGGAGCTTGCTTCGGGTTCTGTGTCTCCCTCTCTCTGCTTCTCCCTGCTTGTGTTCTGTCTTTCTATGTCTCTCAAAATAAATAAAAATAAACTTTTTTTTAAAGTCCAAAAAATTATGTAAATCATGCACATGTATTACAAAAATAATAGAAAATACAAGTATGAAGAAGAATTAAACATCACTAATAATTCCACTACTCAGAAACAATCACAACTAACAGTTTGGTGTATTTCCTTCTAGCATTTTTCTTTGTTAATGTATATACATGATACCAGTGAAAACACACACTGTTTTCCATCTTGCTTTCTCCACTGAAAATTATGTAGTATTTCCCCATGTCATTAGATATGCTGAAAATCTTGACTTCAGTAGTTGTAGAATATTCTTTTGTATGAATGTCACACAATTTATTATAGTTATCTCGTCATTGTTTCTACTCTTTGACTACATAAATACCCCACAGTGGATAGATCTGTACATAGCTATTGTAAACATCTATGATTATTTTATGATTTTAGTCTCATTTTTAAACTTCAGAGTTGGCCACTTCCAAGGCAGGAATTTTCTGCCAGTGAGGCACAAGTCCATAGGGGGATGACAAAAAGCAGGATATGTATAAGTGAAAAATCTTGCTCAAAGAATTTTTTTAATGTTTATTTTTGAGAGAGAGAGAGAGAGAAAGAGAGAGAGAGAGAGAGACAGAACGTAAGCAGGGGAGTGTCAGAGAAAGAGGGAGGCACAGAATCTGAAGCAGGCTCCAGGCTCTGAGTTGTCAGCACAGAGCCTGATGCAGGGCTTGAACTCACAATCCGCAAGATCATGACCTGAGCCAAAGTTGGATGCTTAACCCACTGAGCCACCCAGGTGCCCAAAATTTCTTTTTTTTTAAATGTTTGTTTATTTTTAAGACAGTATAAGTTGGGGAGGGGCAGAAAGACAGAGGGAGACACAGAATCTATAACAGGCTCCAGGATCTGAGCTGTCAGCACAGAGCCCAATGCTGGGCTCAAACCCATGAACTGTGAGATCATGACCTGAGCTGAATGAAGTTGGATGCTGAACCAACTGAGCCACACAGGTGTCTCGCTCAAATTTTCTGTTGCGTTGTCTTTTATTAAGATACTTAACTATTTCAAAATCATATAACAAAATGTTGAGCTTTGTTTTCCTGAAGGGGGAATGGGGTTAAAATTTGCATGCCTTCAAACAGTATTGAGCACCTACTACGCATGAGGCCCTGTGCTAGGCTCTGGGGATCCAGCCATGAACAAGACAGGTTGAGAATCACATACTAAGGTTTGTGTGTGTGTGTGTGTGTGTGTGTGTGTGTGTGTGTGTGTGTGTGTATGTGTCACTTTTAAAGCCTCAGACGGCCCATACAGATCATTTTTTTCTTTATCACTCTTGTTTGGAGCACATCATATTTTTGCTGAGATGAAGAGAGGTTACATATGGTCACTGCCGGGCACAATGCCTGAAATACAGTAGGTCTTCAATAAGAACAATGATCCCTCACCTTCTTACCTCCTGAAAGTGAAGTTTTGGTCATGTTCACGGTTGTGCTCAGCCACACAACTCACCCTCAGAGACAGCATGCACGAGATAGCCGCTGGCCAGAGTTTCTCTCTGTGAACACAGAATCTTGGCACCATTAGCACCAGACTCTGAGCCCAAACCAGTAAGACCTGATTTGAAAGGTCAATAATGTAAGACTTTGGTGTTCAACATTGTCCTGTGAACCTGGATGATAGGCCTTATGTAAAATGTTTTCTTTGAAATTTTGATGGACATTTTGCGGTCATTCAGTGTTACCTTTGCATTTTACATGACTATTAACCATCCCTCTAAACCTCAGCGTTATTGAGGGTCAGTACTAAGAATTGCTTCTTGCTTATTTATTGTTGAAAGAGAGTGTGTGAGTGGGGAAGGGACAGAGAGACTCCCAAGCAGACTCCTTGCTGTCAGCGCAGAGCCCGATGTGGGGCTCCAACTCATGAAGTGTGAGATCATGCTTCGGGGACTTCTTATAACCTTGAAAGAGATTTGGCCATCTGGGGAAAGCTGTAAAGGTGGCTCATATGAGGGCAAGGTGGGAGGATACAGCTGTCTTCTGCTCCCCCCACTCCCTACGGAGTTCCGGGGGTAAAAACACAAGATTATTTGAGAGAGTAAAGTTCTTATGAATGTTTTCCTTTTCTGTAAGCACAAAGCCCATCAATTTTCTCTGAAGGAAGCTTGTCTTTGGTGTACATTGTATTTCAGCATGGGGTTGCTGCAAATCCCATTGTACAGCCTGACATCCTTGTAGAAGTTCATGTATCAGGTCAGTAGCTTATTTTCCAAAAGTTCTAGGTGGACCTGGCAACCCGTAACTTCTTAAAGATCTTGTCCTCAGAGATTAAAACTTTAAAAATAATTTTCTGGGGGCACCTGGGTGGCTCAGTCAGTTGAGTGTCCGACTCTTGATATCAGGTCAGGTCATGATTCCCGGGGTCGTGGGATGGAGTCTTGTATTGGCCTCTGTGCTGAACTTGGAGCCTGCTTGCGACTCTTCTTCCCCCTTCTGCCCAGATAGCTCTCCTTTTTTCTCTCTCTCTCAAATTAAAAAAAAAAAAAAATCATTTTCTGGCCTTAATGAAACAAACCAAAGACATATGTTTAGAGAGGCTGAGGAGAACTCAGAGCTGGTTTGTAGGTCAAGGAATAATGTTCTCTTCCTCTTGTTACCTCCTATACTATCCTTAGTATCTTTTCTTAGATGATCTTTTCTCTCTCTCCGGGGCTTTTAAAATAAAACAAAACCAAAAACCTCTCAGAAGCCCATTATCAGGCCAGGTTTCCAAAAGTAAATCGAACCTAACATGAAGAAATTATTAGCCAAGTTTCTTTGATCCACATTAAAGAGTATGTGAAACACTGATCTTGACTAGTCTTGATAGATCATGACCATCTGATAAGCCTCCCAGGGTGGCTTTACTACTAGTCAAATACATGATAAACTCTGTTCTTCAGTAGAGCCTGGACGGACACACACATAGCTGTAACAGAAAATGAAGTAGAGGGATTTATATGCCTGATTAAAAGTAACAAACTCTCAAATGCAGACCCATAAATTGACTTTTAGAGTGCTGGAAGAGTTGCAAATAAAACCAATTTCTCTTGAAGCAGGTGAGCCCAGTACTCTAAAAATTAAAAGCTTTCACTCGATATTAATTTTACTTACAATAAGAATATAAATGTAATCTGAATTATATGCTATATATAACTCCGATTTATGAAAATCTGTCAAAGAAATCATTGACTCTAAAAATCAGTGGCAGATATAGCTCAAGATAGAAAATCGTAGGATTATCTAGCTAATAAGCCTTAGAGCGTATAAACCATATAATTTTAAATTTGTTGTGTTTGGCGAAAGTTATATATAAATTAAAAAAGGAATCTGGGAAAATTTAAGCAAGAGTAAGAAGCTGAATTCACTGGTGTCATCCACACAAGGCCGTGATACATTTTTCTCTATTTTTTTGTTGTTCTGATTCTGTTTTTCCGAATTGATGGCTGGTTATCATGTCCTTGTATTGCTGCATTTTTTTATCATTCTGAACCTTTCAAAGGACATAAAATTGCTTTTTAATCACATCAGTAACATAAACCATAATGACATAGGTTTTTTTTCTTCACAAATGCTCTAAGACTATGAATACCTTAATAACCTCTGAGTTCCTTGGGGGCAGGAGCATGTCATTCCATCTTGTGAACCCAGCTCCCGGCTCCGCGCTGGAGTGGAGGAGGGGCTCTGTAAGTACGAGTTCACATTAATTAGGGACCCAGCATATTCAGCCTTTGCTCCTCCCTGAGCCTGAGGGATGCAATTGGTCAGGCCATTCCATTAGCTAGGAAATAGCAGAAATTGAGCTAGGGATAGTTGGAGAATTTGCAGTTGGCATCTTCACCACCACAAGGGCCTCATTTTGGGGGTGACTTGAAGAGGTAGAGATCTGGAAGCAGAGAACCTGAACTGGCCCAACTGTAGAGCCCAGGAAAGATTCCGAGAGAGCCACTTCGCTGCAGGAAAGAAAGGCGATCCTTAGGACACACAGCCACACGTCTTCAGCTGGTCTCCTTCAAGGTTGAGTGATCATCCGCCTGCCAGAGGCAAGAAGAATGACTAGGGGGAGCTAATGGGCTCCCTATTATCAGCTGTAAACTAAGTGCCGCATGCGCTTCTATAAATATTTGGCACGTGAGTAGTAAGCAGGGAATAATAATCGGGTCCGAATTACTCATTTGTTACTCTGTAAATGGCAAATGTAGTGTCAGCTGATGCAGTTAGCTAGAATCAAGTCTGATACGATCAGCAGGGGAAAAACCCTCAGTGACAGCCACAGAAGGTTCAGGGCAGCCTGTTTGGGGTGAGATGAATCCAGTGAAGGCTGCCCTCTTGCCCTTCAGCACTGCCCCCCACCGCACCCCCTCATCCCCGCCCTTGTAGGTACCCCTCAAACCAGCTCCCAGCCTGTGGAGGACTTTAGAGCTATTTCTCATCATCCTAAGCAATGATATCAGCGGCCACTTGCCGGGGTGCACCAGAGCCTTTACTGGGGTGCCCTGGACTCCACTTTCTTTGTCTCCAATGCTCCAGTCTGCCCTGTTCATACACTAGTTCCATACCCTAGACACACCTGAATTTGAATTTGTAAGACAACTTGGAGAAGGTAACATCTCTCGGAGACCTAGCAGCCTCACCCTAAGTGATATCCCGAGTTCGCCTGAGATGTAAGACTTTTAGTGTTGAAACCAACCAGGATGAGTTGGTCACCCGACTAAAACAAGAATAATAATGCCTCCTTCCTTGTGTGGATGAAATGTAATACCGTTTGTAGAGCTATCTGACAAGGAGTACATATTCAATCAATACTAACTCTCACCCTCCTTTATCAATTAGAAGTATTCATGAAATAAAAGTTTGTGGAACATCTGTCAGGTACCCCTCTAGGTTTTGAGGGCTGTGATGGATGGAAATCAAACACAATTCCTGATTTCAAGGTGCTCATGATACAGTTGTGGATGTAATGTTAATACACATGAAACTGACACTTCAGGGGCGTCTGCACGGTTCAGTTGGTTAAATGTCTGACTCTTGATTTTGGCTCAGGTCATGATCTTACAGTCATGGGATGGAGCCTTACATTGGGCTCCATGCTGAGCATGGAGTCTATGTAAGATTCTCTCTCCTTCTCTCTCTATGCGCCCCCCCCCCATTGACACATATTCTCTCTCTCAAAATAAATAAACATTAAAAAAAGAAACTGACATTTTATTTGCTTATTCATTTATACTTCATTTCTTTCTCAGAAATGATTGGAAGACCTTCAGAATAAGTGATATAGATTCGTAAAAATAAAAGTTGAAGGAAAACAGCCACGTAATTAAGGAGGCAGTGGTGGAATAATTACACTAGAAACCCAAAGCCAAAGAAAGCTATTCCAGTTGAACACAAAAAGTCAAGAACAAAACAAGAATCACACAGGGAAGACCAAAGTGAAAGAGTAAATTATATGGTATCAGTTTCAGAAGTTCAAGGCAGTGCTCTAGAAGTTCAAGGTGGGGTCCTGTGATGATTTCCCTCAAAACAGATGCATGACGGTGGGTGAGTCACCCATGGCATGCCTCAGTTTCTTCTTCTAGAAAGCAGGGAGGATAATTCTTGGGCCAAGACATCAATGATTAAAGGATGCATACGTTCAAACTCTCCTCTTCCCCGCCCATTAAGGAGGTTATGTTGCCCAAATTTCTCCCACTGTATGTGCAGGATCAGCAAGAGTCTGACCTGGGGGAGGAGGTGAGGAGAAAATTTTTCTCAAAAACTTGGGAGGACAGAGAGGCCAGGGTGGACTGTGGTGGGTGAGGGAAATGGATGAGAGATAAATGAATTTTTAGGAAGCACCGTTTGGCGTCATACATTGCCTTTGTGGTGCTTGAGAAGTGGAAGTTGAGACCTTGAGTAAGTTCAGGAATTTCTTTTTAGCTGTCAGACTGTGTTTCTTTGACTCCAAGCTCCCTCTGAGACAGGGGCAGTGACTTAATGTAGGACAAAGCACTTTGCAAAGGTCATGTCTGGGTACAGATCTGGATCTTCTCTGAGCAACTCAGACCCACTGCTTCTACTCTTCATCAAAATGGACAAATGCAAAAGACTTGGACACCAGCATTCTGGCTCGTTGGCTCCGGGGTGTGAGTCCTTAGGCAAGTTCTTACCCTGTCAAATACTCAAGTTCCTCATCCGCAAGTTGAATCATTTGAAGCGAAATGAGGAAATGCATTTGTAGTTTGAACATTTTGCACAGTGCTGGGCACATACCAGGCCCTCAGGAAATGTTGTTTTCCATCCTTCATCTTTTGCAATCCCAACTTTTTCATGATGAGTAACCGCCGGTAGGCAGAAAATTCATTCCTCTTGGACCAAACCCATGCAAAGGTGAAAGTTCCATGACTGTCCTTTATTTAACTCTCCAGCCACACCCCTTACGTACTATGCTCCACACCCCTTAGGTGTATCTGCCTAAGAATTTACTTACCCAGAGATTTACCTTTCCTTCATCTTCCCCTAGGGTTTGTGATTGTTCCTTTAGGATAGTGACTGCAGCTTTCTAACCCCGTGTTAGAGTAAAGCACAGAAGGTAGACAGATGCATAACAGAACAAATCCCTGCAACGCTCCCCCATTATTTTATGGCTCTTACCTTTGCTCTACTTCATTTCCATGACCTGGATCTAACATCTACAACTGCTCCAATTATGAAGCTTAATATCCAAATTTCTTTCTGGTAGCAACATCTCTCCCTTAACATGTGCTGTCAACCCCAGTGTGACCTCCGGTTCCAGAACTGCTCATTTGGCTGCCAACTTTTTGTTCACTTTGGCTTGACCTCTTTGTCTACCATGGTCACTTCTTTTTTTTTTTTTATCTTTATTTATTTTTGAGAAAGAGAGAGAGAGAGATGAGAGAGAGAGAGAGAGAGAGAGAGAGCATGAGCAGGGGAGGGGCAGAGAAAGGAGACACAGACTGTCAGCACAGAGCCTGACACAGGGCTCGAAGTCACAAACCGAGAGATCATGACTTGAGTTGAAGTCGGATGCTCAACTGACTGAGCCATCCAGGCGCCCCTACCATGGTCACTTCTGTTGCTCTCTTACCGTTTCCCTTTACCTTCTTACCCCATGAGTGCCAAAGGGAACTAAAGAAAATCTCATCGCCATGCAAATTCATGCTTTCCAGCCTCCCAGAGTTGGGGCTACAAGAAATCCTTCCATGTATCCCAGTCTTTCTTTCATCCCCTTAGCAACTAGTTCATATTTCCATCTCTATCCCTAAATTTAGCCTTCTACCTTTCTCTGTCCCTTCAATGACCTTGCCTCCTGGTTCTATAGGAGGAACTGAGGCCTTCATTCAATTGTTTCCTTGGGTCCCTTGGCTGCCCAGAGATTTCAGCCCTTACCATCTGTCTACCACCCATCATCTCAATGGCCTCATTCCATCAATCATCCCAGATTTCTTTATTACATTTCACATGGTCCTACTCCATTGGCCCTGTCCCTTCAACGTGTAAATGCGCTCACATTTTTATCCTCAAAAAATTTCTGTCACCACATTACCTATCCCTATCCCCAATTAGTGTACTATGGGAAAGGAGCAGAAACACTAACAAATGAATATCCACAGACTGTTCCCTTAATCCATCGTCTAATGAGAATTCCTTTCATCATCATCTTAGCCTTTCGTCTCCTGTTTCAAAGGGGAAGGACTTTTCTCATCGTCCATGTTGTGCAGAATCTGGGCAATGAGGCAAGAGGAAAACAGAAAGAAGGATAACTCAGTGGATCTACATGATAAGGAGCGGTACCAAAGATGAGAAGGATGAGCGCTTGCCTGAGTGGGATTTCCGTGAGTACCTCAGGGGTGGTTTTGGGGCAGGGAGTGGACGGTGAAATGGAGCTTTTAAAAATTTAAACTTTCAGGCACCACTGTAGACTTACTGAGCCAGAATATGCACTTTTATTTAGAATATGGATTTAACAAGATCTCTAGGTGATTGGTACATTAAGATTTGAGAAGCACATAAAAATTAACTAAAAATGGATTATAGATATATAATGAAAACGTAGGACTATAATAATTCTAGAAGAAAATATAGGAGAAACATCTTAAGACCTTGGTATGGGCAAAGGAGTCTTACATACGACAAAGAAACAAACATCATGATCCATAAAAGAAAAAAACTGGACATCATCAATATTAATAACTTTTACACTTCAAAAACATGATTAAGAATGAAAAGAGAAGCCACAGTTTGGGAGAAAATATTTGCAAGTAACATATCTGATAAAGGACATGTATCCAGAATGTATAAAATTCAAAACTCAATAAGAAAAAGATAAGCAATCCAATTTTAAATAGGCAAAAGATTTGAATATGAATTTCATTAAAGGAGATACATGAATGGCTAATAAGTGTATGGAAACATCAACATCATTAGTCATCAGGAAAATGCAAATTAAGCTACAATGAGATACCACTAACTACCCTCTGGAGTGGCTACAATCAAAACAATGATGATACCATGTTTGGTGCTGGTGGGAATATAAAATGGTACAGCCATCTTGGAATATAATTTGGCAATTTCTTTTTCTTTAAAAAAATTTTTTATTATTTATTTTTGAGAGAGAGAGAGAGAGACAGCATGAGTAGGAGAGGGTCAGAGAGAGAGGGAGACACAGACTCCTAAGACAGGCTCCAGGCTCTGAGCTGTCAGCACAGAGCCCAATGTGGGGCTTGAACCTATGAACTGTGAGATCATGACCTGAGCCAAAGTCAGACACTTTACAGACTGAGCCACCCTGACGCCACCCCCCTTTTTTTTTTTTTTTTAAAGTAGGCTTCACGCCCTGTGCAGAGCCCAACTCAGGGCTTGAACTCAAGACCTTGAGATCAACACTTGAACTGAGATTAAGAGTCAGAAGCCTAACCAACTGAGCCACCTAGGTGCCCCAGTTTGGCAGTTTCTTAAAGAGTTAAATACAAACTTACCATAGAACCCATAAGTTATGCTCCTGGGATTCTGTCCAAGAGAAACAAAAACATATATCTACCCAAAGATATGTACATGATTGTTCATAATGGCATTATAGCTAAAAACATGAAACAGTCCAAATGTTTAATAAGTGCCCAACAGCTTCCTACATGCCCTGTCCCTCCTCCTCTCCATGTCCAGCTCTTCTCTGCTAACCTTGCTGACCAGTAGTGGCCCCAGGCCCATCATCAGATACTTGACTGGACCATAGAGCACTAGCAACACCAAAACCAAAGTTTCCCAGACCAATCCACTAGTCTCTCCATTCATAGGTGGATGGATGTGTCTGGCTTCGCAGACTGATTGAGGGACTCCTCCCCTGACCATCCAATACTACGTCTATCCTTTACTTTCCCAGCTCCTCCCACAACTGTGAAAGGTCTTATTATTTTAAGTCCCTCATCTCATAAGGCCCGTAGAAACTGCTCCCCTGGCAGAACTCTAACTGATTATTGCTAACAAAAGTGGTTCCAGGAGAACAGTACCTTAACGGTGAGAATATGGAATCAGTTCACGGATCTGACTAGATTTAAAGGTATTAAAGACTCTGCTGCTAATGGCAAATTGGACACTGATAGTCTATGGTATCTGAGTAAAGTGGCAAACTTATTTAATGACCATCTGTAGTCAGTCACCTGCAATCATGCTCTTAGAGAAAACATGGCATAGAGTACCAAGAGACTGCTACCATGAAAGATTTTAGTACAGATAAAAATTACAAAGGATTTGGGGCACCTGGGTGGATCAGTCAGTTAAGCACCCGACTCTTGACTTCAGCTCAGGTCATGATTTCACAGTTCGTGAGATGGAGCCCCACGTCAGGCTCTGTGCTGACAGTGTGGAGCCTGCTTGGGAGTCTCTGTCTCCCTGTCTCTGACCTTTCCCCAACTCATTCTCTCTGAAAAATAAATAAATATTTTAAAAACATCTTTAACAAAATTACAAAGGATTTGACTGCTTCTCAGTACTTTGGAGAGCTTCTGTAAAAACAATGGTGAGCTCGATGCTCTCTATGCCCAGATCAAGGTCCAAGTGATAAACGCAAAAGCTTCTCTGACCTCCCTGAAAACAAAAAACAAAAAAACAAAAATCCTTACCTCTTTTTTAAAAATTTTAAATGTTTTTAAAAATTTATCTTTGAGAGACAGCATGAGCAGAGGAGAGTCAGAGAGAAAGGGAGATACAGAATCCGAAGTAGGTTCCAGGCTCCGAGATGGCTGTCAGCACAGAGCCTGATGCGGGGCTCAAACCCACGAACCGTGAGATCATAACCTGAGCTGAAGCCAGACTCTTAATCGACTGAGCCACCCAGGCGCCCCCCCCAAATCCTTACTTCTACAGGCACAGAGCCAAGATTTCTGAAATCCAAACCCAAAATCTAATCTTGCAGATGTCTAAATGACAATGCAACCAGAATTTACATCTGTGAATGTACTAAAAACCATTGAATTGTATATTTAAAATGGATGAATTGTACAGTATGTGGGTCACCCCCTCCCCCCCAAATCACAACTCCACAGAATTTCCATGACTGGAAAGAAAAGAGATCCTGAAAATTAGAATGGAGATGTATGGGCAGTTCCTGATGAGGACTTCCAACTCTAAATTCTGCCAAGTCTCCTTTGTCAGTAGAAGCACTCCTTTCTCCCCCTATCTGAGGAGGTTAGTCTCTCCCTTGTCTCTCCAAACGTGGGTCACTTGCAAGGGACTGTTGATTTCCCTTAGGACCCACCTACCATAGACCCTTCCTCTGTCCCATCTACAGTCATTGATGACTTCATCCAAGCTCATGGCTTTAAATGTCATCTCCATGCTGATGACACAAATTTATAGCTTCAGTTCAGGCCTCTCTCCTGAACTCCAGACTCATAGAGTCAATTGCTGCCTTTAAACTTCTACTTGGATGCCTAACAGGCATCTCAAAATTAACTTGTCACAAGTGAGCCATTCTAGGTTCCCTCCCCCGACCTACTTCTCCATGGCTAAAATGCGTGCTGTCATCCTTACCTCTTCTCTCCCTCTTACGCCCACATCTAAAACATTAGCCAACCCTTCAACAATATATCCCGAATTTATGACTTCTTATGGTCTCCACTGCCATCATCCTGGTCTAAGATTTTATTATCTCTCACCTCTGAACGGGTCTTGGGCTTCTATCTTTGCTCCTCTTCAGTCTGTCTCCAATACAGAGCAATATGATCCTGTCAAAATGCAAGTCAGACCGCAGTACTACTTTGCTCAAACCTTGCAAGGGCTTTCTGTTTCCTTTAGGGCAAAAGCTAGAGTCAGCACAAAGGCCTGCATGACCCCAACTGATCTGCACCCCCTCCACCTCTCTGACCTCATCTGTTTCTATGCACCCCCTCATCACTGCACTCAGCCACAGTGTTGCAGGTTTGCTCAGCTCACAGCCTCTGCTCAGAGCGCTTGTCCCCCAGAGGGCCACCTGCCTCGCTTCTCAGTGCTTCTCAGTCACTTTGCAGTGAGGCATCCCCGGCCATCCTATCTTAGACATCTAAAACTCCAAACTCTCTCCACTCCTCATGTTCATGTCCCTGCTTCATGTTTCTTCCCTATTACTTATCATTCTCCTACATACTCTGTATGGGCAGGGATTTTTGTCTCCCCCACTTCTACTGGTGTTCAAAAATTGTGCCTAGCCCATTGTAGAAGAAAAGAATACAAGTATGCAAATGCTTAACATGGTAGGTACTCAATAAGTTAGCTGTTACTATGTAGCTGATCATTTCAACCATAAAGTCCAGAGGTGTTCTAGACCCTTCCTTCCTTTTTTTCTCACCTACTCCTATATTTATTTATTTATTTATTTTTAATAGTTTATTGTCAAATTGGTTTCCATATAACACCCAGTGCTTCTCCCCACAAGTGCCCCCCACCATGACCCTCACCCCCTCCCTTCCTCCCCCTCCCCCTTCAGTCCATGGTTCATTTTCAGTATTCAGTAGTCTCCCTTGATCTGTGTCCCTCACTCTTCCCCACTCTCTTTCCCCCTTCCTCTCCCCCTGGTCCCCTGCCAGGTCTCTCCTGTTAGACCTATGAATGCAAACATATGCTATCTATCCTTCTCTCCCTGACTTATTTCACTTAGCATGACACCCTCAAGTCCATCCACTTTGCTACAAATGGCCATATTTCTTTCTTCCTCATTGCCATATAGTACTCCATTGTATATATATACCACATCTTCTTGATCCATCAGGTGATGGACATTTAGGCTCTTTCCATGATTTGGCTATTGTAGAAAATGCTGCTATGAACATTGGGGTACATGTGCTCCTATGCATCAGCACCTCTGTATCCCTTGGGTAAATCCCTAGCAGTGCTATTGCTGGGTCATAGGGGAGTTCTATGGATAGTTTTTTGAGCAGCCTCCACACTGTTTTCCAGAGCGGCTGCACCAGTTTACATTGCCACCAACAGTGTAGGAGGGTGCCCGTCTCTCCACACCCTCGCCAGCATCTATAGTCTTTTGATGGTCAGAGTCGCTAAAATGAACCTACTCCTATATTTAGTCACAAAACTCTATAGGATCCTTCTTAGCCTAATCACTCATCATTCTTCACCTGGATTATTGCTACAGGCTCCACTCTGAATCCTGTCCTTTTCTTCTTTCTTTTTTCTTTTTCTAAACATTGTTGCTAGAATTCTGAAATCACAAATCTGACCATGCCAACATCCTGTTTAAAATTCTTCAGTGGATTTCCAGCCCTGCTGGAATGCAGTTTACAGTGTTTCACTTAGTACACAAATCCTTTCCTGATCCAGCTGTCTGACCCCCCTTTCCGGCCTCTTATCCTGAGATTCTTCCTCACACCCTTTGGCCCAACCAAGCAGAGCCACCTGGCCCTCCAAAGGGTAACACTCTTCTACATCTCCTTGTTCTGTATTTGCGCTCCCTGCTGCTGTCGTGACCTTCTTCCTTTTTCTTTTTAAAATCCAGCTCATCTCACTCATCTTTCACATCTCATCTCAAGCCCCAGGGACTCCAGAAATTCTGCCTGGACCTCTGAGTCTGACGTCCATAGCACTTCTCTGCGCCCTAGGACTATGATCCTGCAGGGGAACTGGTGGTACGCTGGTGCACCTTCCCCACCAGTGAGTACAAACCTGGAGGGTAGGCGTGGGGTCACACTGCGCTTCCGTCTCTGCGCCGGCACAGAAAAAAGGGGGCGGAAGTGTCTGCTGAATGAATGATGGTTGTGAGCTAGCAGGTTAAGACTGCTACCCTCCTGAGGCTGCCGGGTCTGGAAGCGGTGAGGCAGCGTGGAAGACGGGAAGCAAGACATTCACACGAGGGGCATTTAGCGCTGGTCTTCTCTACGGGTTGGAGAGTGAACCACTTCAGAGAGAATAGGGAACGGGCTAAGCTCTTTGAAACAGCAACAATAAATAAGCACTCTTTTTTTCCTCCCTCTTGATAAAAAAAAAAAAAAGTTTCTGATATTTTCTTGGTGCGTTTCCTTTCTATTATCCCTTAGTATTTAACAGTGTCTAATGGAAAATTCCAGCCTGCCTTAGCCATTTTGAAGTAATCCCTGAGAAATAGATTGTGTTCATGATTGAGCTGTCGTATTAAATGGGTAGCCACGTCCCTTCTGGTAACGGCAGCAATGATCTTTTCCAAACAGAGAAGAATTTTAAGTGCTCTATCACTTTGGACGGCTTCGGGTTTCCCTCTCTTCTTTCACCAAAGAGAAGATAATATTTACGGTATGCGGTCCGCTTCACCTACAGATTCTCTCTCCTGAGCCGAAACCTTGAAGTTTCTGCCTTTTCTTTTATGAAAGGAGCTTCCCCCACCCCCAACAGAAGCGTAGACAATGCATGAAATGAGGACATCTTCTGATTGGTTGTCCAGACATAAAGGGGCATTCTGATTGGCCGGTGCGAGGAGGAAGGCGTGGGTGAGGAATGGAGTGGGAGAGTGGAGATGCCAAGGTGATGAAGGGCCCGGAACGCTCTGTCTTCTTGGAGCTCGGCACAAAGGCACGACCGACGGTGAGCACACAAATACATTACTCAACCGTGAGAACCTCATTCTTTTGAAATTAGTTGTTGTAGGAAAGGGGCAAATATTTAAGCAACAGTTGGAGTGTTTTGCAATCACAACTCCCACTGATGAATTTAAGATGGTAAGAGGGTGACAGAGGACAGTGGCTCAGAACAGAGTGTGAAGACTCTGGTAATAGAAAGCGATGTGTTCAAGGCGAGGTCTTGGAGGGCAGGGAAAACAAAAATAAAACCAAGCCAGATAAGTGGAAAAATAATGGAGACAGGCAATAACAACCACTTTCTAGTGGCTGAGAAAATACCCACATTAATAAATCGTGAAAGACAGATACACGATGATGAAAATGAAAGAGGACTCTCTCAGAGCAGCCAGTGATGATGGGGAAAGTGAAGATGTTAGAGGTGGGGTGCAAGTGGCAAACATAAAGTATGATAGAAAAAGTGACAGGTCCGAACCTGCTGGTGGTTTTATGTGCGTATAGAGCACGTCTATACAGTTTCCTTCCTTTAAACTTAGCAGCAATCCTATAAATATTCATCTTCACGTAGGTAGAGGAGAGTGATTTTAAACTCATAAAATTTTTGTGCTGGGGTTTAGAGGCCATCTCTTCCAACCCCCATCAAATTACAGATGAGGATCCTGGGAAGGGATGTGGTTTGTGCAGGATGACACTCCCAGACACGATACCCAACTTCTCCTCCAGTAGTTTTTCCATGACATCAGGAGTTCCCAGGTTTTTAAAGTAAGAAGACTCCATTCTTAATGTTGGGGATGTAGAACATTCTCATATGATCAAAGCCGTGCTTTTAGAGTCTACTGATTACAAAATGTATATCCAGTAACAATAAAAGGCCACCATGAATTTAATAAAACTTATAAAGCACACGGCATTGTATTAGTCACAATAACATCCACATCCATTTGAAAATGCATAGTATACCTATAGTTTCCGTCTCGAGGCAGCTTGGTGCTCAAGTGGGCCAAAACCTGAGGCCCCCCCAGAGACAGCAGCTTCTAGGTTGGGATCAGGACCCTGCTCCAGGGTGAGCTGGCTTTTTCCAAGCCAAGAACAGAATGAAATAATTAATTCCATTCTCTTAAGAATAAAGAAGGTATCGAGTGAAATCAATGACCGTATTTTGAAAAAAATTTTCAAAGGGCTTTGGGTAATTTCAGACCACAGAAGAAGAGGGTCTTATTCCGGGAGCCTGGCCCTGGGCTTTGGTCTTGGCAGGACCACCACCAGGAGCTTTATCAGTGAGTGAATTGAGAGGAAAGCAGAACAGGCGGGGGCAAGGTCTGCCTTTCTATCTTTCTACGTGGGAAGGAAAGTCATTCTGAAGTTGGAGAAGCTCAGAGTGCTCAGTCCTGGGAACTGGAGGAAGGTTGATGGAGATGGGGTGGGGTGGGGTGGGGGAAGACTGAGAGCCTCTGTGGTCCACAGACTGCTGAGTCTGGGGAATTGGTGGGTCACCCAGGTGGGGACACCCCCAGCAGAGACCTGGGTCCGTTACCATTTATTGAACGCCTTCTGTGTGCTAAAGCACTCTGCTAGGTGCTTCACATGTGCTGTTTCATTGAATAATAGCTCTTCAAGGTAGAGGCTATTATCCCCAGTTTATGGTCCAGGAAAGAAAGGCTTAGAGAGGCTTTGTAACTCCTCTAAGATCTCGGGGCTGGAATTGGAAACCACACAGCTTGATTCCAAAGTGCCTGTTCCTAGCCACAACCTTAGCAAACAAGAATGTAGCAAGCCATCACAAGCCGCAACTGAGATAATCCATCTAAAGTGCTTAACACTGCATCTGCATCTGCATCACTTTATTACATGGTGATGATGATTATCAATATTTTCAACATTGTTACCTTGGGCGTGCAAATCACACAAAAGGTTGAAAATAGTGGAGTGTTGTAAGAATATCAGAGTGTGAAATCTCCCAAGGTGGGATCTAAAACAATTAGAATGGTGCCACTGGTGTATTTAGAGAGAGAAACCTCCTCCCACCTCTGTATAGAGCCTGGAGCGGTGGTCAGGGCACAGAGGATAAATGTGGACATTGATATCTGCCAGGGGTGACCAGGCTGCCTCTGCTAGGGTGACAACAATTGTCACCAACACAGAGGGCAAGCCCCGAGACAGGCAAAATGTGGCCTGGGACCCTGTATGGAGGAGGAGGAGGAGGAGGAGGAGGAGGGAAAACACCTGGGATTTGGGTGTGGGGGAGTCAAGATTATTTGGTCACCATTTACTCTCATTTGTAATTAATCATTTCCTTGCATTCAGGTGCTGATGAAGGGGACATTTGCCAGCAAATGACACTAACATCACAATAGAAAAATATAGATATAACCAAGATCCAGAAGAGCTGACTTCACTGGTAGAAAGAATTTAAGTATGAAAGCCAGTTAATCTGCTTACTAGGTCAGGAGTGGCCCTTTGGAACAGTTATTCACAATTTCTGTTTTGAAAACCATGGGGCACATCAAAGAAGGTTCTGCCAGGGTATGTAAGAAGGAAGGCGTGGTTTGGTAGTTCGAATTTTCAAAAATTGTCAGTTTCATTTTAGAGAATTAAAACTGCATATATGTAGCAAAAATAACTCTCTTTAAAATTTCAAGGGGAGATTTAAAAACCTCACACCCAATCAAGTTTACTCATTCTCTGGGGGGAAAAGTTCTTTTTCTGAGAATGGTTTAATCCCTGAAACTGGCTCTTACAGTCCTCATTAGAGGATACGATTTTCTACTTAATTTGACCAAATGATTGAACAGGTTTTATGGAATTTGGCAAATTTTCCTCTGGAGGGTGTCATTTTTAATTTTTGTGAACTGAAAACAAGGAAGTATGTATGACAATATGCACCAGTGAGAATGCATTGTTTGCAGAATTGGTTAATTTGAGGAGGCTCAGATGGTGTGCTCTTCCAGAAATTGCTCCAAATTGAGGCTGGTCCATTTTTTTGAAAGCTTGGTGAGATGGGAAATGCAGCATTCTGAAGGCCTTTTTGATGCACTGTGTCCAAGGTTTATTATGAAGGGCGAAAGTATGTTAACACGTTGGTATTTTCAGGTGACATCAACACCAATTGTCTAGAGAACGACAGGGCTCAGCACATCGTATAAAGATATTGGTCTTCTGATAACAAGACTCTCAAGTAGAAATGCTTCCTAATGGGGACAAATGGGTGTTAATAACATAAGTAGTCTGGGACAGGTGCTTCACAATAAATAGGGCCATTACAGAGCCTGATCAGGATGTCAGTCTGGTTGGAACAGAAAATGTTTCTAATCCTTCCACATCATACCCAGGAAGGGAAGCTGGCCCGAGACGGATTTGCCATGGAAAAGAACTCGTGCATTTTTCTCATCAACCAAAATTCTCGAAACTTTGTCATTCTGGGGTCTACTCTGTAGATCAACAGCTTCTCCCATGACTCAGCCTGGCCTCGGCTATGACGTCACTGCAGACTTCCAGGGCTCCGTGTTGCCTGGAAGGCCTAGTTGGTGTTCCAGACCTGTCACTAGCTCTGCTGAGACACTTTTGTTCTCTTGAAGAGTCTTAACAGACATTGGGATTACTGTCTGTTACAATGAATTATACATGTTAACTTGACTGAGCCATGGAGTGGCCCAGATACTTGATCAGATATTATTCTAGGTGTGTCTGGGAGGGTGTTTTCAGATAAGAGAACATTTGAATTGGTAGAATGAGTAAAGCAGATTGTCCTCCTTCAAGTCAGTGGGCTTCATCCAATCAGTTGAAGGACCACATAGAACTAAAAGATTGACCCTCTATTGAGCCAGAAAGAATTCTTCCTGCCTAACTGGCTTCAAACTAGGGTATCAACTTTTTTTTTCACTTTGGACTTGAACTGAAATATCAGTTCTTCCTGGGTCTTGAGCCTGTGGCCTTCAGATCAGAACTTACACTGTTGGCTCCCCTCGGTTTCCGACTTGCCGACTTACTCCGTAGGTCTTGGAACTTGCCACCCTTCATAACTGCATGATCCAGTTCCTTATAATGAATCTCTTTCCCTACATATATATACACGCACATCCTATTGGTTCTGTTTCTCTGAAGGACTCCAACTAATATACCATCCATCATCCAATTCTCCTCTCTGGTTTTGGGAGCTCTTCCCAGTGCGTTAGTCAGAGTCTTTTGGAGAAACAGAACCAATAGCACATACATACAGAAAGAGATTTATTATGAGGAATTGGCTCACATAATCACTGGGGTTGAGAAGTCCCATGGTCTGCTGTTTACAAACCAGAGACCCAAGAGAGCTGATGGTATAATTCAGTCAGACTCTGAAGGCTAAGCCAGGGTTGCTGAAGGTACGGATTCCAGTCCAGGTGTGAAGGCCTGAGTTGGACCCAGGAGACCTGAGAGCAGCAGATCGATATCCCAGCTCAAGCAATCAAGCAGGACAGCCTGAGTGCTTCCTTCCTCCCCCTTTTTGTCCTATTCAGGCCCTCAGTGATTGCTTTACTCAGTTCCACTGATTTTAATACTAATTTCATCTGGAAGCATCCTCAGAGACACACTCAGACATAATGTTTAGTCACATATTGGGGCATCTTGTGGTCCGGTCAAGTTGACACACAAAATTAATCATCATGTCTAGTGAGTATCATCTTGGTGGGAGCAATACCCCATTTTCTGCTACAGAAAACCAAGAGCTGGGTGCTATCTCTGCTCACACGTTGGCTTCAAGTGTAGGCACAGGCCAATGCTGGCCCAGTCAGATGCTCTTGCCTGCCACTTTGGATCTGGAGATGGTGAATTAAGAAGGGACAGCTAACGCTCACTTCCAGTAGCATCAGAGAGAGCCTGATAGAGGATGCTCGTCCTGGCTGTCTGGATGTGCTTAGTTTCTTCTCATTTAAAAAAAATTATTACTTTTTAACTGTTTATTTATTTTTTGAGAGTCAGAGAGAGACAGACACAAGCAGGGGAGGGGCAGAGAGACACACAGAATCAGAAGCAGGCTCCAGGCTCTGAGCCATCAGCACAGAGCCCGACGCAGGGCTTGAACCCACGGACCATGAAATCATGACTTGAGCTAAAGTCAGACGCCCAACTGACTGAGCCTCCCAGGCGCCCCTATTTCTTCTCCTTTTTAAAGCCTGGTCCTCCAGTCACCAGTGGCTTCCAAAAGCCCCCTGTGTCTTTCCAGCAAACGTCCTTCTCCACTGAAGATGGAAATTTGGTCTCTGTGACCTGTAACCAAGAACTCTGACTAGTACAGAGATGAGGCATATCTGTCTTTTAGCCTGGACACTTGGCACCAAGACAGCTCTTATTCCTGTTCTGTGTCATGTGTGAAATTACAAGCAGATGCCTCCGACTGTAATTGAATGAGTGCGCCATGGGCGGGGGTGCTGAAGCCAAAGGTAATAAAGAATAACGTCAGCTACAGTTGACTGAAGCCTTCTCATGAGCAAGTACACGGCCATGAGCATCTCTTGCATTGTCTCACCTGGTTCTCACTACCACTACCCACGGTTGGTAGTATTATTACCTTCACTTTGCAACTGTGGAATCTGAAACAAAAAGAAGAAGGGATTTGTATAAGTTTTTACTGTCTTAACTGGCAGAATTGGAATTCAAACTCAGGACAGTCAGGAGTATCGGAGTCTCGCGTCTGTGCCTGCCAAGGTGTAACTAGTGTGGTGGGTGTAGTGAGACTCTGTGAGTCCATCTGGAGGGACTGGAGGAGGAATGCAGAGGGAGGAGGCGAGGAGGCAGCCATGGAAGATAAGGGCCAGGCACTTTGATAAGGGCCATCTTAGACTCTGCTCTGGTGTTTCTTGGCCACGGTATTGAGGCAACACAATCGAGGGTAGATTAAGCAGAAAGGGGTTCACTACAGCGTATTACTTAGCTTGTAGGATTCCCAGAAGGGGCTCAAATAATGCTTGAAGGTTACAAATCCATGACTCATGCTTTGGGAGAAAAACCAAACAGAACTCTGGACTGTTCTAGGAAACCTATTGCTGCCCTTGCTGGCCACCCAGCACCTTGGATGTTAACCGTAGGAGCCATCATCTGTGCTGCTCCAGAAATGCCACATCCCTCTGCCACCACCCTCATGGGAAGATCCAATCTCCTAGAACGTGGCTACTGACCCACATCACCCCCTTTTTCCTCCAAGTCTCCTGTAGGGGTCTTGGCTTGGTGGACCCAGGGCACATATGGAATGCTAGCCACAAAGAATTTGCAAAATACAGTTTTTAGGTTTTTGGTCTCTGGTTCAGGAAGACACCTTACAAGGAGGTTGGAGTGGGGGCGCCTGGGTGGCTCTGCTGGTTAAAGGACTTCAGCTCAGATCATGATCTTGTAGTTTGTGGGTTCAAGCCCCGCTTCAGGCTCTGTGCTGACGGCCTGCTTCGGATTCTGTGTCTCTCTCTCTCTCTGCTCCTCCCCAACTCACGCTTTGTTTCTCTCAAAAATAAATAAACTTAAAAACAAACAAACAAGGAGGTTGGAGTGGCTGCTGAATGGTATTGTTATTGATAATTTTCTCAACTCCACTGCCCTCTGTACACAAAATGTGAGGTCCTTATACTCCCAGTTAATACCCTACAACTTCACATCGGGAAGGGATCTCAGAAATCACTTAGGGCAGAAGTCTTCAAACTCTGGTTTGCAGATCCTAGGGGTTCCTGGTGGAACTTTACCAGCACAGAGATCAAGGAGAGAGGTAGGGGAGGGGCAGAGCCAACAAGCGAGATTTTATAACTGCCCAGCTCTGTGTTTCAGGTTCTGCGTTAAAAAAAAAAAATTACCAGTCATTAGTTCATCTAACTTCTTTTTCCTGATGAGAAAACAGGGACTCGGAGATGCAAATACCCGTAGTCACAGATGCTAGCCAGTGCTAAAACTGAAACCCGAACAGGTACTTTTTCTTCCTCTCCTGTGCCATGATATCTGAAGGTGTTTCCATTCAAAATTGCTTAGGATGCAAGACTTTCTGGGTCCAGCACAAGTGATGATACTGACCTGAGCTCAGCCTAAATATCACTGCCCCAGAGAAGCCAGCCTTGCCCACCTCCCAAGCCCGTGCTCTCTGTGATGTTCTCGTGTCACAGCGCGAGTGGGGACTGCAGAATGAGATCACCTGAGTTCAACCCCCACCCCTGGTCTCTGTCTCCTTATCTATTAAGTGGACCTCTGAATTCCATTCTCCCACACTGTATGAGGGGGAAAGGAGAGAATGACTAAAATTTGGACCTAAACTTGAACACAGATCTCCCATGGCCAAACTGTGGTAGAAATTGTAATCCTTGCCTTGGTATTTTGAAGCCTCTGGAAAGAATAGCCAAGAATGTGAGGTCTGAAGCTCTTTCAGAGCCCCTTGAAAATGAGCTCCTTTGCTTTTATAGTGCCTTCATTCTGTATTCTGATTGAAAATAATAATAAATGTAAATTGCAGAAAAAGTAGGAAATACAGATAATTGCAAAGAAGAAACTGAAAAAATATGCTGTGATCTCATGATCAAAGTATTAATATTACTAATACCTTGGCATGCCTCATGCCAGACTTTTTAATATTCAAATTTATATATTATAATTTATGCTGCTTGCAACCTGCAGATTTTCACTATAAATATTTTATGAACATTTTCATATTTTAAATGTTCTTATATAAGATGATTTTTGCCATATGTTCTCTTTTAATTTTGATTTGAGACCTTTTTTTTTCCTAATGTAATCATTTAGGGCTATAAATTCCCTCTTAGCACTGCTTTTGCTACATCCCACAAATTCTGGTGTGCTGTATTTTCATTTTCATTCAGTTCTATATATTTCTTACTTCCTTTTTTGAGGTCTTTTAATTTTGCTAACTAGTCTTTTTAATTACAACATTAATTTACTCATGTGGTAAGACAATTCAGACAGCATACGAATGTTCAATAAAAAATCTTTTGGGGCACCTGAGTGGCTCAGTCGGTTGAGAGTCTGACTCTTGATTTCAGCTCAGGTTATGATTCCCCGGTTTGTGGGTTCAAGCCCGGCATCTGGCTCTGCATTGAGAGCCTGGAGCCTGCTTGGGATTCTCTCTCTCCCTTATTCTCTGCCACCACCCCCCAAAATAAAGAAATAAACTTTAAAAAAGTCTTTCATCCCAGGTCCCAGTTCTCTTCACCAAGGTAACTACAATGAACAGTAATTTTGTGTGTGTGACAAAAACCTTCCACTTACTCACATCTGTTTGTGTATGTGTGTGAGACAATGCATTTCATGTTTTATCTTTTATTGGACAAACAGGAGCACAAAACACACACTGTTGTGTACCTCAGGAATGTGGTAGAATGCTTACAAAGATGGTCCCAATTATTCTCCTCCTTCTCATATTTCCTCTTGCAACATGACTTTGATGCCATTCTTATCGAGAGAGGAGGAATATTTCCCTACCTCCTGAATTAAGGTTTGCTTTGGCCATTAGAACATGTGAGCGAGCCCTCCCAGCAGAGCTGCCTACACAACCCACGTCTGACTACAGGGTCAACCACAAGTCATCCTAACAACAACAAACGCTCATTGCTTTAAGCCACTGAGTTTTGGAGAAGTTTGTTATACAGCAATAGCTAACGTTACAGAGATGCTTTTTATCAGTAATTAGATAAATTCACATGTACAAAGCACAGTGCCTGGCTCAGAGTAAGCTTTAAAAAATGTCAGCTATAATGATCACTATAAAGGATAATACCTGCAGAGTATTCTATTGTGAGAAATAGAGCGCCTTTATTTATTTAGTCTTTGTCAACGTTTATATTATTGCCACTTTTTTCCTGTTTGATATGTTGAAACCAACTAGTATATCCATTTTGTCTACTAATGGAAAGAATTCTTAAAATTTTAATTGCTGGAGCAAAGTGCAGTGAACCTTTGAGCAACATAGGGATTAGGGGCACCGACCCCTGTGCAGTCAAAAGTCCGTGTGTGGCTTTGACTCCCCAAGAACTTACCTACTAATAGCCTACCGTTGACTGGAAGCCTTATGGATAACACAGCCAGTCAATTAACACACCCTTTGGATGTTATATGTATTATATACTGTATTCTTACAATAAAGCAACCTAGAGAACAGAAAATATCATTAAGAGAATCATAAGGAAGAGAAAATACATTTATAGTGTTGTACTGTTTTTACTGAAAAAAAAATCATCTAAGTGGACTCGTGCAGTTTAAACCTATGTTGTTCAAGGGTCAACTGTCTATGCATATTTTAAATCAAGAGGGATGGTAAGGATTTGCTTTCCAAAGAAGCTACTCAATTTGTCTCCACTGACAGTGCATGAAATCACGGGCTCTCCTCCCCGTCACCAGCCCTGGTATTATGTTAATGACTGCAGAACAGTGTCTCATGATATCTGCCATATTGTATTTAACCAGTCTCCATTGCTCAATGTTAGGTTGTTTCCTTCTTCCCCCTGTTATAAACAAGCCTGTGGTGACTATTTCAGTAGATAAATCTTTTCACATATTCCTGATTACTCCCTAAGGATAAATTCCTCAAAGTAGATATCTGAGTCATAGGATTTACACATTTTGAAGAGTTTTGAATATATAACCCCAACTTATTCCTCAGAAAAATTATACCAGATTACTCAAATGCAGCGTTTACAAAAAACGTCATTACAGAAAATTGCCAAAATATACAAAAGATTAGAGAATCTTTCAGTGGCTCTCCACATATAGCTATCACTCAGACTCAGGAATGATCGATTTATGGCCAAGATCTGTTTCATCTACAACTCCCCAGTCTGGCTAATTATTTTGGATCAGATCCCAAGAGGCATTTTCCGTGTATCTGTATCTGAGTCCTTGAGGATTCAGAAGACACATGAAAGGTTCCTTTATCAGAGAGGGTCCTGGTGGGACTCTTGTGTGATCACAGCCCAAAGCCCCGGGTTGGGGAGGGGTCTTGCTGAGGTGCACAGCCATCTCGGATGTATTGTGCTTATTCCCTATCCCTGTGGACCCTGGTCCTGCAGGAAAAGACTAATCCAGACCACTCCTGAGGGTTCCCAGGGTTTCCGGAGTCTCTAGTTACAAGTCACATTATTCTTCATTTGAATAAAACAGAGGTAGGTAAAGTAATCCATCCATGGCTCATGCAAGAGCAGCATTGTGATTTGTGTTTACGCGATTGCAGCAGAGTAAGAGGCCCTTGTTTGGGCCTCTGCTGAAAATCTCCAGGCCGATTGAGTTTCGTGATACTGGTTGGTCACATTGCATCAACAAGTCAGCACAATCTTGGGACAGAAATACAAGCGATTGCCTTTAATAAGAAAGTACAGCAACGGCCCAGTTTCTTCCCAGCGCTTGGTGCGCATCACCAAGATGCACTGGGAGGCGAACTGCTCTATCACTGAGGCGTTGCTCCGAGGGGAAAGAGAGAGGGAACTTGAATCAGCCAGTTTCCAGATAAAGAGCAGGATGAGACCCATCTTCTGGACCAGAATAGTAATGGAAGGAAGAGGAAAAATCAAAGCTGATTTCAAAATGTCAGATTCCAAGCACCCTCAAGGGTTCACGGCAGTTATTTCCAAGATGCCGTTCTCAGTTCCAGAGGTCGTCTAGCTTTGCTTTAAATAATCCACATGATGACTCTGTGTGGTCGGAGTGCAAAGGAAAGGTCACAGGCTTTGAGGCAAACAGGGCTGGGTTTGAATCAAACTCCACCATCTAATTGCTGAGCAACTTGGACAAGTTAGTCATTCGTTTGTTCCTTCACTCACTCAGCAAAAATGTTTCAAGCGCCTGCTGGGTCCCAGATGTGTTGTGCCTGGCACTGAGAACTCCATGGTGAGCAAGACATTGTTTTTGTCTTTCAGGAGTTTATAGTCTAGTGGGAGGAGAAGGCTATGCCATGCAGAGTGACAGGGAGCATGGAGCAAAGAGGTCAGAAAATCAGACCCAGTGGGAGTCAGCCAATGATGTGAGGGTAGGGTAAATAGGGGACCCACATTTGTGGGGAAGAGGCTTCCAGACAGAGGGAACAGCTCCAAACAGGTTTGGAGCAGGAAATAACAAGCACACACCTAGACTTAAAACCGTCAAACATAGCTGGAGGGCTCTGTGCCCGGACAGGAGTGACAGGGTGATACTGAAGAGGTAGCAGGAGCCAGACCTTGAAGGGACATCCAAAGCAGATTCAAGACAAGCCAGGAACTTGCAGAACTTCAAGCTTGGCATTGGGATCAGATGGCTGAGAAAGCCCCCCCCCTGCTGCAGGGCAGAATGGGTTTGGGGGGGTGATCAGTCAGAAAGCGGTGGTCACGTGCTTTGGAGCGGTGCAATGGCCGGGGCTGGTGAGTTATGGGTGGTGCCAAGAGTTAATTCACAGTGGAATGACTGGACTTGGTGGTTGTGACATATGGTAGGTAAAGGGAGGAGAGACCCTGGGGTGATTCCCATTCCCAGAGATAGGGACTGTCACCGAGGGTGGCACAGGGGAAGATGGGGAATTTGTGCTGAGTTTCAGGCTGAAGAGTTTCTGTGGGCAAGTGTGTAAACACACTGGGGACTTGGAGGGATGACAGAGCTGACACACGGAGGCTTGTTGAAAGCACATGAGCAGAAGTGATCTCCAGGAAGAGCACTTACTCAGTGAAGAGGAAAAACGTCTTCATCAGGGGCTCCTGGGGGGCTCTGTGGGTTAAGCGTCTGACTTCAGCTCAAGTCATGATCTCGCAGTTCGTGAGTTTAAGCCCTGCGTCAGGCTCTATGCTGACAGCTCAGAGCCTGGAGCCTGCTTCGGATTCTGTGTCTCCCTCTCTCTCTCTGCCCCCTCCCCAGCTTGTGCTGGGCCCTCTTTTCATCTCCCTGCCATGCAGTGGGGCAGACTTGTCCCACATGAATGCCATTTCCACTCTCTTACCTGCTCTCGTCCTTCTTAACTACCTCTCTCTTTGATTTAATACCAGCTATGAAAACCCAAGCCTCCCCCACCCACATCTATGTCCCATAAAATGAAAATGGGCCTCTTAATACACAAGCCCCTACCTACATCTTCCAGCATTCAGACTTTTCCTGGCCAAGCAGGATTTGAGTCAGAGACTGAGTCCTGTGCCACTCAGGATGGATCTTGAAGCCACCATTTGCTTCGTGATACATAGGAGAGAAATCTGGTCAGGAAACTCCAGAACATCATTCCTCGGCCATCTGTCTTCCCCTGACTGGCAGCCAGAGATCGCTCACCAAGTTGTACATGGCAGCTGGGCAGCTCAGTTGGAAAGAAACCACGGCCAAGACGCCAGGATGTGTGTGTTGGGGCTTTGGTGGTGGCCGGCAGGCTGCTCCCAGGGTCAGCAGGCCCAGATTATCTGAGGACAGGAGCGCTAGCTCCCTAAACCTTCCCAGAGAGTTCATGGTTGGAATGGACTTTCCATCTGATGGAATGTGCTTGTGCTGTACTGACCGCCAGGCCCCAGCTCTGCTGGTTCTTCCTTTTCAGCAGAGTCCTGCTTAGATAGGAAATGTGAACTGAACAGACTCCCCCCGCCCCCAGACTGCCCCTTGCCCAGTTGCCCCCAGGGCCTCAAAGCTTGAGTTAACTACTCTTCCTGGGAGTCTATTGAAAGTGAGCTGACTCAATGGAAAGCCTCAATCAATGAACTGTGCTTTCAAGTGAGTAAAAGGAAAGAAACGAACAGACAGGCGGTGCTCTCCAGGAGAGGCAAAATGTTTGTATTTATAAGAAAAAAGCCTTTCTGACTTCTGCCTTACCTCTCCATTCTTGGCATAGCTCACACCTTCGATTTAGAGCAACATGGAGAAAGGCAGGAGTGCTCCATTTATCTAACCAGACCGTTTTTCATTATGTACCTCAAGGGGCAATTCTGGCTGAGGCAGAACCCAGCTACCGGGTTATTATCCCTCTCCGTCTATTTGTATCCATTCATATTCATGGGGCTCAGATTTTATAACTGGAGGAGGAAGAAAGCAGGGGTTTCATGAATCTGTCTTCTACCTGCCCCCTATCCCCCAGCCTTGGCCTGGGTTTGATCTCTAGAGGGATAAGGATCTGAAACTGATGGAATTCTGTTCATGGAAGACTGCAGGACCCCGGTGACAAAGTGTGGCCCTGAAGTGGGAAGAGGCCCTCTCCATAGGTCGCATTGCCATGCTGCAGGATGGTGGCCTTTGAAGGCTCCTTCCAGTGGCTGAGTGACAGCCAGAGGAGGAGATCACACAGGGCCGTCCTGAGTGATTGCTGCAGTTGGAGGCCTGGCCTGACACCGGCAGGAGGCGCTCCTGCGGCGGTTCCTAGAATTTACCAAAGGCCTCCAGAAAGGGGCTAGATTCTGGATGGGCAAGAAAGGGATTGCTGAGGATCATTGCATTTGGAGTATGGACATAAATATGACCCTGTGTCAAACTCCTAAACTGGGAGGCTGTGGGTCACTTGGGAGCATTTGTGAAGCCAGAGTATCAGCATTATTTTCTGGCCATTTCTCTGGCTCCAACTGAACTTAGCGTTGACTGTGCAGAACCTCGTCTGGACGAGCAGGACGGACTTCCTCCAGCCACTCATGGAGGATTCTTAAACGAGGACAGGACCCAGAGTCCCTGCTGCCTCTAGGGGAGGCCTGAGGATGTGGGGCGAACAGCAGGGAGGCTGATGCTGGGGGTGGGGTCAGCCTGGAGCAGATGGAAAAGAGGAGGGAGGTAGACATGGTCTGAGCCACAGCTGTTGGCCCTGACAGAATCTTATTTGCTTTACAGTGGGGCTAATTGACATGGATGAATGTGTGAGCTTCCGAGAAGTCAGCAAAACCAGAAATTCTACCTTTAGGAAGTGTTTCTTTTATTCCAGAATTTCAATCCTGTGGGAGTCAATACAACAGGTCTAGCTCTGGGACCAAAATATTCTAAGAAGAAAACAAACAAAAAACAAACAACCCCCCCCCCCAAACCTAAGATCAACAACTCCAAGATACCCTGAAGTCCCTTTAATAAGTGCCTGTGCAGGGAACCTACATGAGCGTTCTTGGCGTGCTGGTTAAAATTGAAATTCTTTGGCCCCACCCAAGCCCACCAAATCATATTCCCTTGGGGAGGGCCTAGTAGTCTGCTTTTATGACAAGAACCCAGGAAAGTGTTATGCACAATAAAATTTAAGAATATTTTGTCTATACTTCAGGGCACCTGGGTGGTTCAGTTGGTTAAGCATCTGACTTCGGCTCAGGTCATGATCTTAGAGCTCGTAGGTTCGAGCCCCACATCGGGCTTTGTGCTGACAGCTTGGAGCCTAGAGCTTGCTTTGGGTTCCGTGTCTCCCTCTCTCTTCCCCTTTCCTGCTCGTTCTCTCTTTATCTCTGTCTCTCAAAAATAAAAAATAAACATTAAAAAGTATACTTTGTCTATACCTACGCCGTCGAATACAGTAGCCACTAACTGCTTGTGACTATTTAAATTAATTAAAATTAAAAAAAATGTAAAATTAACTTTCTCAATTATGCTAGCCATGTTTCAAACACTCCTTAGTCTCATGTCGCTAGTGGCTACTGTATTGGACAGTGCAGAACATTTCCATCATCATAGAGGATTCTATTGGACAGAGCTGGCTGAAGGAGCACTGTAAAAGTGATGCAGAAGATTACAAATATTTTTATGCTAATATGTGGCATTTAATCAGTTTTTTTCTACAAAAACATTTGCTCCTGAAGAGTGAGCTTTGCATTGGTTGGCATTGATCTGTGAGGTCAATGGCTGTGTCTGTGGGTCACCTCTTTCCTGCCTTTTGGCTGGGCCACACAGAACAGGAATTAGGTGAGTAGAGCCAAATACAGTGGCCTAATACACCTCTGGCTCATGACCACCCCTCAGTGGGCCAACGGAGTCTTTGTGCAAAGCAGAAGTCTCTCCTTGCTCTGGGCTGATGCAAACCTGGGCCAATGGACGTCAGCCCCCCCTTAGCCTCCTCTGCCTGACAACTATGCACAGTGCACAACCTATAAGACCTTATGCAGCAGTCCTGTGTGGGGAGCAGCTTTCGTTGAGGTTGCAGATTCCTTTGTCCAGAAAATACAAGGCTTCCGTGTACTATTTTAAAGCACCTGCTAATGGACCCTAGGCTGGGTACAGGGGACCCAAGAGCCAGTGACAGGAGGTGGCTGCCCTCAAGTTGTTGTTCACAGATGAGCCAGGAGGGGGCACTAAAGAGAACATTGAAAGCCGCGTGGGAAGTGTAGCGGAGAAGGGCGATTTTCCTACAGGGAAGTTAACCTGGGGGAAGGGCAGGGCAGGGCGGTCTGGATGCCCCAAAAGATACAGAAGGAGGATGAGGGGCCAGCCAAGTGAACGGGGCAGGGAAAGGCAGTGTGCCAGAGCAACAGCAGGACTGAAGGGAAGGGGAGATGCAGCCTGGTGTTTGGGGGGCTCCACGTCTGAGCTGGGGCTGCAGGAGCTGAGGGCCCAAGTCAAAGAACAGCAGGTGAGCCAGAGGCAGGCAGAGGCTGGGACCGAGAGCCGCAGAGCTGGGGCTCCCTCCTGCTCCCCATTGGAACGCTTTCAGCTGCTCTGATTGTCACTTTAAATAGATTGTTTTGAAAAATATAGCAGAAGAAATAATGTGTTTGTAGATTGCATTTCATCTAATTGCATTTGATCCTTACAACACTCCCTGGAGAAGCAAGTTAGGGATTATTTTCCATTTTGTGGAAGTGGAAAGCGAGGCTCAAGGAGGTGGCATCATTTGCCCAAGGGTCACATGACTCCCGTCAAACTTTTTTTAAAATGAAAAATTGTTTTAATATTAAGATTTCCTAATTATAAAAGCAGTATGTGTTCATGAGTAAAATTGGGAAACTATATAAAACTATAGAGAAAGTAAAATTCACCCACAGATTCACATTCAACTATTACCATTTCATTGTGTTACTTTTCAGTCACACAAACACAATACTATATGTATCACAAATATAAATTTTATAATTACATATAATATGTGTAGATATTACACTTCTTATGTGTATTCCATATATATTTCATGTGTTAGTATTTGTATCCTACTTTTTTCACTTTACAGTTTATCATAACCAATTTTACATGTTTTTAGATAGTTTTAGAAGAATTTTAGTGGCCACATATCCTGATAATTAATTTCTTGCTCATAGAGATTTTTAGATTGCTTCTGACTTTTCTGCTCATACAAATATTGTTTCAGGAACATTACTATTACCTTTGGATAAATTTCTTTAAAAATTACTGTGTCAAAATGTATGACCCCTTGGAAAGCGTTAAGAAATTTTTTTTAATGTTTATTTTTGACAGGGAGAGAGAGAGAAAGTATGAGCAGGGGAGAGGCAGAGAGAGGGTGGGCAGAGGATCTGAAGCAGACTCCACACTAATAGCCCAGAGCCCGATGCGGGGCTTGGACTCACGGACTGTGAGATCATGACCTGAGCCGAACTTGGACGCTTAACCGACTGAGCCTCCCAGGCGCCCTGAAAGCTCTTGATACCTGTTGCCAAACCGCCCTTCAGGAAGGTTGTGCCAATTTTTTCTCCTGCCAGCTGGGTGTGACAGTGCTAGCTTTACTGAAGCAATGTCACCCTGAAGCCTCTGTGTCATAAGTCAGCTCAGGGGAGGGACTTGCATTGTCATTGCAGTGATGCAACATATGTGAAGACGGTAAGTAACAGGCGTACCTGTGGGTCTGCTGTCTGGGGGGAGGGCCGCCAAGCAGCTTGTAGCCCAGGACGTGGGGACAGAGAGGTGACCGACAAGAGCACCCCAGCCTGGTCAGGACTCTAACAGGGCCTGGCTGGCATGAGGCAAGAGGACCCAGGACACATTCATTGCCTTTCCTTTCAGGGACTCAATGACAAGTTAGACTTCCTGCTCCATGAGTTCCCAAAGGCAGGGTTCCTCACCTCTTGGTCTTTCGTGAGGGGGTTTTTAAAGCTTTGGATAAACATAGGAAACAGAGATTTGTGTACAGAGCTAGAGGAAAGCACTTTCAACCAATAAATCCTGTGAAATGAAATCCGTCCATCTGATCCTAAATCCCATTTAAAGGGATTTTAATAGACTTGAGGGTGTGTTTGATCACTGCATCTTACTCTGAATGGCGGAAAAAGTGTTGTTTCCAAGGGAGAGGGAAAAAAACCTTGTACTCAAGAGGCGCCTGGGTGGCTCAGTCGGTTAAGCATCCGAATTCTGCTCAGGTCATGATCTCACTGTAAGAGTTGCCATGGGAAGGCAACTGAGCGGCCACTTTGCTGTGGAGAGCTGCGAACACTGACAACCCCCACTTGCAAACCTGGGATGACCCGAGCCATTTGAAAAGCACCAGCGGCCATTTTACTGCAGGTCAGATAACAGATCCAGGCGCCACCAGGACTGACGACCCCCACTCTCAATCTGGACGGTCTCAAACTGGA